>NW_027362019.1:0-570000 GCF_039654945.1 Dendrobates tinctorius | reverse complement strand
TGCTCTTTAAAACCCGATGTTTACGTTGGATACCAGCGTGCAGCGTCGCTGATTTCTGGCTCCCGCTGCCATGCGCAGCGATGCGCGCTGGCCAGCGGGAGACCAACGATCAAAGGACGGCCCAGGACGATCCAGCACGATCAGCGATACCCAGCGGGGGGGCTGGTCACTGCTGGATGTCACACACAGCGATATCGCTGATGTGTCACAAAATCAGCGATCTCGCCAGCGATATCGCTGTGTGTAACGGGGCCTTTAGACTCGTGGAGCTTGGTGACCTGGATAAGGGCCACACTCCACCAGTTTATCCCAGAGAAACACGTGGACGTCCGCTATTTCCACGGGGACGCCAAACACTCCCGTTGCCAAAGTGTCAATCAAGAGGGGTCGGGGTAGTCAGAGGTTTGCTACACCCCATGATAATTGGGCAGGACTTTAGCCTTTTCTGGGACTTGTAGGGAAAGGCGGACATAACAAAGGGCGCAGACAGGAGCCCGCTCAACCCTGATGAAACCCAATCAAACCCAATTTTACTGACCAGTAAAACCGAAATTCCTGAACTCTGGGTTTCTGGCGGGAATTTTGGGATTGCCCAAATGCAGGATCTAAAAAATGTACTTGAAAATGTGACTGTGCAAAATGTGGTTGACCAAGAGTCGGGGACCTACATCGGGTTGCTGTACTTTGCAGTCAATGAGGAGTAGCTATTTCGGGTCACTAAACAGAGAGGGGAAGTATTAGAGCAACTGTTAGTCCCGGGGCCCTATAGACGTAGGGTACTAGATCTGGCCCCTGCTCATGTCTTGTAGGGGGGTCACCTAGGTGTAGATTACACCCAAGAAGGAGTCCTTCCGAGATTCTACTGGGGTGGTTGTTACAGGGACATTGTTAATTTCTGCTGGTCCTGCCCTACCTGTCAGCTTACTGCCCCGTATCCCACTTCACCAGTCCCCTAGTTCTGTTACCCATAATTAAAGTACTATTTGACCAGATTACCATGGACCTGGTCAGGCCCTTAGGCAAGTCCGCCAGGGGTCATCAATTCATCCTGGTGGTAATGGACTAAGCTACGTGGTACCACTGAGAAACTCCTCCACCCTGAGTATAGCACGGGAGCTAGTTCATATTTTCTCTCAGACAAGATTGCCGAAGGAGATCCTGACAGACCAAGGGACACCGTTCATGTTCGAGGTAAGGAGAGAGAGAGTTGTGAAAGGCCCTTCAGATTACCCAACTGAGGACGTCACTATACCATCCGCAGACATACAGCCTGGTGGAGAGGTTCAATAAGATCTTGAAATCCATGTTGAAGAAGGTGGTGAAGAAGGATGGCTGAGATTGGGATTGCCTCCTGCCATACCTACTGTTCTCCATAAGAGAAGTCCCACAGGCCTCTACGAGGGTTCTCGCCATTCAAGATCCTATACGGACGGCACTCTCGGGGTCTTATGGACATTGCAAGGAGACCAGGGAAGCGGATGTAACACCCCAGCAAATCGTTATTGAACATGTGGCCCAGATGCAGGACAGGATTGCGAGTGTGATGCCGATTGTGAAGGAGAAAATCTCCAAGCACAAGAGGGCCAGGTAAGGGTCGACAAGACTGAGACCATTTAGCCCTGGAGACCGGGTGTTGGGGTTGATCTCCACCATTGAAAGTAAGTTCCTAGCCAAGTGGCAAGGGCCATACAAGGTGGTTGAGAAGTTCAGTGACATCAACTACAAGTTCCACCAACCAGTGAGAAGAAAACTATACCGGTGTACCACATTAACCTGCTGAAACCATGGCCAGACAGGGATCCGGTAGAAGCAACATGCCTAGGGGCCCATCCTGAAGTCAAGGTCCAGGATGGCAAAGTGGCAGAGACATTGTCGCCAGCCCAGAAACAACAGGGCTGTGAGCTGCTTCAGCAGAATTGAGACCTGTTTTCGGAGATACCAGGATGTACGCAGGTTGTGAAGCACAAAATCCTGACTGAACCGCATGTGAGAGTGAATCAAAGGACTTGTCGGATTACTGAAGCTCGCTGCGGGGTGATCTCCAAGGAGGTGAAGAGAATGTTAAGCCTGGGCATCATCGAGGAATCAAAAAGTAGCTGATCCAGCCCTTTTTTTTTTCTGTTGTGCCAAAGTCAGATGGAGAGTGGCACTTCTGTAAGGATTACAGGAAGCTCAGTGAGGTGTCCACGCATATCCGATGCCCCGGATCGATGAGCTTATATCTGGCTGACCCTAGCCTCTCAGTATAGCCAACCTGGACCTAACAAAAGGGTGCTTCCAGTATACCCGGATACCATTTGATCTACAAGGAGCCCCAGCTACCTTGTGAAGTCTCCACAATCAGTGATGGTTTGGGGAGCCATGTCATCTGCTGTTGTAGGTCCACTGTGATTTATCAAGACCAAAGTCAGCGCAGCCGTCTACCAGGACATGTTAGAGCACTTCATGCTTCCCTCTGCCGACAAGCTTTATGGAGATGGAAATGTCATTCTCCAGCAGGACTTGGCCCCTGTCCACACTGCCAAAAGTACCAATACCTGGTGTACACACAACAGTATCACTGGGCTTGATTGGCAGCAAACGCGCCTGACCTTAACCCCTTAGAGAATCTATGGAGTATTGTCAAGAGGAAGATGAGACACCAGACCCCACAATGCAGACGAGCTGAAGGCTGCTATCAAAGCAGCCTGGGCTTCCATAACCCCTCAGCAGTGCCACAGGCTGATCGCCTCCATGCCACACCGCATTGATGCAGTAATTGATGCATAAGGAGCCCGACCAAGTACTGAGGGCATTTACTGGACATACATTTCAGGAGGACAACATTTCAGATTTTACAATCATTTTTCAAGCTGGTGTTATAAAGTATTCTAATTTCCTGAGATAATGACTTTTGGGTTCTCATTGGCTGTAAGCCATAATCATCAACATTACCAGAAATAAACCCGTGAGATAGATCACTCTGTGTGTAATGACTCCATAGAATAGAGGAGAGTCACTGTCTGTAGTGGAGAACTGAAATAAATACACTTTGATGATATTCTAATTTTGTGAGAAGCCCCTGTATATACAGTTGTGCTCTAACACAGGGTTCCCCAACTCCAGTCCTCAAGGCCCACCAACAGGTCATGTTTTCAGGCTTTCCTTAGTATTGCTCAGGTGATAATTGCATCACCTGTACAATACAAGGGAAATCCTAAAAACATGACCTGTTGGTGGGCCTTGAGGACTGGAGTTGGGGAACCCTGCTCTAACACACCCTGGCAGAATGTTTGCTTTCTTGGCCTTTTTTTAGAGAATGTGAATGATAACACCAAGCTTTGGTTAGTGGTTGGGTGAGGCCATTTATTGTCCGACTACTGTGTTTTTTTCTCTTTTTAAATCATGACAACCCAAAATATCCAAATGACCCTGATCAAAAGTTTCCATCCCCTGGTGATTTTGGCCTAATAACATGCACTGAAGTTGAAACAAATAGGTTTGAATGGCTACTAAAGGTAACATCCTCACCTCAGGATGCAAAGAAAACCCCACAAATCACATCAGCTGAAATACTGGACTCTGAAAACTAGCGGTGTGGCTGTTCCAAGATGTACAATAAGGAGGCATTGAAGAAAAATGGGCTGCATGGCTGAGTCGCCAGAAGAAAGCCAAATGACCCTGATGAAAAGTTCACATACCCCATTACTTAATACCGCGTATTGCCCCCTCTAACATCAATGACAGCTTGAAGTCTTTTGTGGTAGTTGTGGATGAGGTTCTTTATTTTCTCAGATGGTAATGCAATGCCCAAAGGGGAACGGGATGTTATAGGAGCCAGGGTCGGCCAATAATAAAGAAACTCGGAATGTCACCGGCGCCATTGAGGCGTGCTAGCCCTGTGTCCCTCACACTGAGCCCTTACAGCCTGTGTGCGCAGAATCAAGGATCAATGCTAACAAGTGTTATAACATAATCAAAATGGAGTCTACTGTATTCACTCCACCATACATAGTCCATAGCGATGGGATCACAGGCCTTCATACAAGCTGGAAATCTTAGGTAGCAAGAGAGATGGTGACCGTGATGAAGGAATCTTCCCTGTTAATGGCTGGAGTAAAGTGATCGTCTGACTGCCAGTTATATCCCTGGTTTTTATAGTCAGTCACAGCCCTTCAGTTATATCACTACTGAGGATGGCGGCACCGTGTGATCACTGTGGAGATAGCGCTCATTGCTTACTCACGATGAAGTCCTGATACGGCTCCCTGTCGCAGGGCGTGCAGTAGACGATGCAGCAGAACATGAAACACGCTGGCGGGACCATCAGGCTTGGAGTGTAGCAGAAGAGCCTTGTACAGCTCTATCTCTTCTGTCTCTATGAAGATAGATATGTAAGATGTCCTCCTGGCGGAACCATCAGGCTTGGAGTGTAGCAGAAGAGCCTTGTACAGCTCTGTCTTCTGTCTCTATGACGATAGATATGTAAGATGTCCTCCTGGCGGAACCATCAGGCGTGGAGTGTAGCAGAAGAGCCTTGTACAGCTCTGTCTCTATGAAGATAGATATGTAAGATGTCCTCCTGGCGGAACCATCAGGCGTGGAGTGTAGCTGAAGAGCCTTGTACAGCTCTGTCTCTATGAAGATAGATATGTAAGATGTCCTCCTGGCGGAACCATCAGGCGTGGAGTGTAGCTGAAGAGCCTTGTACAGCTCTGTCTCTATGAAGATAGATATGTAAGATGTCCTCCTGGCGGAACCATCAGGCGTGGAGTGTAGCTGAAGAGCCTTATACAGCTCTGTCTCTATGAAGATAGATATGTAAGATGTCCTCCTGGCGGAACCATCAGGCTTGGAGTGTAGCAGAAGAGCCTTGTACAGCTCTGTCTTCTGTCTCTATGACGATAGATATGTAAGATGTCCTCCTGGCGGAACCATCAGGCGTGGAGTGTAGCTGAAGAGCCTTATACAGCTCTGTCTCTATGAAGATAGATATGTAAGATGTCATAGAATCATAGAATCGTAGAGTTGGAAGGGACCTCCTGGGCCATCTGGTCCAACCCCCTGCTCAAAGCAGGATTCGCTAAATCATCCCAGTCACATGTCTGTCCAGCCTCTGTTTGAAGACTTCCATTGAAGGAGAACTCACCACTTCTCGTGGCAGCCTGTTCCACTCATTGATCACTCTAACTGTCAAAAAGTTTTTTCTAATATCTAATCTGTGTCTCCTCCCATTCAGTTTCATCCCATCGCTTCTAGTCTTTCCTTGTGCAAATGAGAATAAAGTTGATCCTTCTACAATGTGACAGCCCTTTAGATATTTGTAGACAGCTATTAAGTCTCCTCTCAGTCTTCTCTTTTGCAAACTAAACATTCCCAAATCCTGCAACCTTTCCTCATAAAACAGGGTTTGCAGACCGGTCACCTTTCTGGTCGCTCTTTTCTGAACTTGCTCCAGTTTGTTGATGTCTTTTTTAAAATGTGGTGCCCAAAACTGGACACAATATTCTAGATGAGGTCTGACCAAAGAGGAATAGAGGGAAATAATGACTTCACCTGATCTAGACTGTATGCTTCTGTTAATACATCCTAGAATTGCATTTGCCTTTTTTGCTGCTGCATCACACTGTTGACTCATATTCAGTCTGTGATCTATTAGTATACCCAAGTCTTTTTCACATGTGCTGTTGCTTAGCCCTATTCCTCCCATTCTGTATATGCTTTTTTCATTTTTATTGCCCAGATGTAGTACTTTGCATTTCTCCCTGTTAAAAACCATTCTGTTAGTTGCTGCCCACTTCTCCAGTTTATTTATATCTTTTTGAATCCTCTCTCTCTCTTCTCTAGTATTAGCTATCCCTCCTAGCTTTGTGTCATCAGCAAATTTAATCAGTTTACCCTCAATTCCTTCATCTAAATCGTTGATAAAGATGTTGAACAATACAGGGCCCAGGACAGAGCCCTGTGGTACCCCACTTGAGACATTCTTCCAACTGGATGTGCAGCCATTTACGACCACTCTTTGGGTCCGATCACTAAGCCAGTTATGAATCCATCTAACAGTTGCCTTGTCCATTCCATACTTAGTCATTTTTTCAATAAGGATTGTATGAGAGACTTTGTCCTCCTGGCGGAACCATCAGGCGTGGAGTGTAGCAGAAGAGCCTTGTACAGCTCTGTCTTCTGTCTCTATGACGATAGATATGTAAGATGTCCTCCTGGCGGAACCATCAGGTGTGGAGTGTATCAGAAGAGCCTTGTACAGCTCTGTCTTCTGTCTCTATGAAGATAGATATGTAAGATGTCCTCCTGGTGGAACCATCATGCGTGGAGTGTAGCAGAAGAGCCTTGTACAGCTCTATCTCTTCTGTCTCTATGAAGATAGATATGTAAGATGTTCTCCTGGTTTAACCATCAGGCGTGGAGTGTAGCAGAAGAGCCTTGTACAGCTCTGTCTCTTCTATCTCTATGAAGATAGATATGTAAGATGTCCTCCTGGCGGAATCATCAGGCGTGGAGTGTAGCAGAAGAGCCTTGTACAGCTCTGTCTTCTGTCTCTATGACGATAGATATGTAAGATGTCCTCCTGGCGGCACCATCAGGCGTGGAGTGTAGCAGAAGAGCCTTGTACAGCTCTGTCTCTTCTGTCTCTATGAAGATAGATATGTAAGATGTCCTGGCGGAACCATCAGGCGTGGAGTGTAGCAGAAGAGCCTTGTAGAGCTCTATCTCTTCTGTCTCTATGAAGATAGATATGTAAGATGTCCTCCTGGTGGAGCCATCATGCGTGGAGTGTAGCAGAAAAGCCTTGTACAGCTCTATCTCTTCTGTCTCTATGAAGATAGATATGTAAGATGTCCTCCTGGCGGAACCATCAAGCGTGGAGTGTAGCAGAAGAGCCTCCCTGTACAGCTCTATGTCTTCTGTCTCTATGGAGATAGATATGTAAGATGTCCTCCTGGCGGAACCATCAGGCGTGGAGTGTAGCAGAAGAGCCTTGTACATCTCTCTCTCTTCTGTCTCTATGACGATAGATATGTAAGATGTCCTCCTGGCGGAACCATCAGGCGTGGAGTGTAGCAGAAGAGCCTTGTACAGCTCTGTCTCTTCTGTCTCTATGGAGATAGATATGTAAGATGTCCTCCTAGCGGAACCATCAGGCGTGGAGTGTAGCAGAAGAACCTTGTACAGCTCTATGTCTTCTGTCTCTATGACGATAGATATGTAAGATGTCCTCCTGGCGGAGGCTGTGGCAGGTTCCTGGCCGATTGAAGAGTAATGGAAGCAGGACCTAAGCTGAAGGCAGAGCAGCCTCGGAAGATGACCTCACCTCACATCGCTCCTCAAAGGAAGGACAGGAACTCCTCTCTGACTCTTCCCTCAGCAGCTTCTAGTGGCTTCCGCAGGAAACCAGCTGAGAGAGGGTCATGTGACCAAAACTCTTGCACCTTTACACTTTGGACAATAGATGGCAGTATAGGACAATTGAATATTGAGTAAACCACATAACAGGACATAGGATTTTGGTAACTACCTGACCACTATATTGTGCAGCAGAGAGCAGGAGGTCCTGGGACACTACATACCCCCCCTCTTAAGATAAGCCGTCCTGGCGACTCTTAGAGGGTGGTACCTAGATAAAATAGCAAAGGTAACACTTTGTTCAGCATCAACTTAGAAACACAATTGAGCTTTAGTCCTTTAAGGCAATGGTAAATTGTGCATTAATGTCTCTTTGGAGCACATAACATACTTCAAATTAAATGTAAAAGTAAATAAACTTTTTTTTTTTTTTTTTTTTTAAACCAGGCAGATTCTTAAACTAAACACACCAACATTATCCTACATAGACAGCCAAGAAGCGAAGACGGAAATAGAGCTCACAAAGATTGCTTCAGCTTCAGCACGGGCGAGAGCGACCAATAACAATTCAATGTATTGTAAATTCAAATAAAAACAATAAAAGATGGATATAAGAGCAGCGATACAGAGAGGCGGGGGGAGCCCCGAACATACAGAAGGGGCGAGTACAAGCCCCCCATACAAAGTGACATTACTACCTGCGTATACAGAGAAATCCAAGGGGAAGGTACAGCCATTAGTGACAGCTAGTTATCATATTGTTATCATATTGTACATCCACATTTGAATTCTAGATACTAGATGAGTCCAATATGCACGCCATAGTAATAATCATAGTAAGAATTAGACGTCTCAGATTCCTGGTAATGACACAAGTCATGTTGCACTAAGGCCTGTAGTAGAGCAGCATCGATATAAGCACAGTGTATTTAACGTGTAGGGTGATACATCACACGCCCGCTGTCTGGTATCAGAACTGAGAGGACAATAGGCGGGGACCACCACACCCGACGCGCGTTTCGCTCGGAAATGCTTCGTCCAGGGGTGTCTGGGGACTGGCCAGTTATATATATATATATATGACAGATAACCAATAGGCGTTACATCTCTTCATATCCTGCCTAATCGTGCCGCTGTAAACTGCTGCTGTGCGAGACAGTGTTATGTGCCATAACTCAGGCAATGCGATCACGTGGGTATGCTGACAGGAAGTAATCCAAATAACTTCTGGGGGTAACGCCGCAGCGTTACCATGGCTACAGAGATTCACTCCAGTAACCGAGTGAAGAAGCATGCTGGGCGCCATGGCAGCACCATCACACTGTTTCCATGCGCCGTCATGTGACCGGAGTGGCGCCGACTTCTGATCATCACTTCCTGGATGTGGAGCAGCAAGGATTCTACTGATGGTAAATAAACGCCGCAATTATTGTCTTTCCTATCCGCCGGTAGTAGTCCTGGGCGATGTCCTCCCATATTCGGCATGGAGACATCATCAAGCTGTTAATCTGCACCAAGTCAAGAGACTGTTGGCATCTGCCATGATGACTCTACTGCGAGAACCATAGGGAACGGAATCACAAGATACATGACACTTTGCCTGATCCATCACTATGATGCGTATAAAAGTCATATGAGGAAGATAAGGGACTGCGGTGGGCCAAATCTATGGATGAGCAATGCAGGCTATGTCCGCCCGTGTGTGACAAAGCATCCGTCCGTCATCCCCAGTGAAGAATGGGTGGAATGTAGGTGGCTCCTAATGGACAAACCCTGTTTGATGGAGAAATACTAAACCTAAACTGTCCTCTCTCTATAGAATATATGGAAAGTGCAAAAAATGTGCATATCAATGACTCCAAGTGTTAATATAAGCTCAACAATTATTGAATGTCAACTTTTACCTTCATTAAGTGCAATTAGTGCCTAAGAGTGACGTACATGGAATGTCACCGGTTATTCCAACGTAGAGCGAGGTGGGGCCGATGTCCTATAACATCAAGGCAAGCCTACAGTAGGCATCACATAGCCACAGTGTCCTCCGGTGTATCCGATGCCGTAGTCATGCAGCAACCAGCAAGAAGAGCAGAGGGTCAAAGAAACCCCACACGAGTGGTGACTAGTGAAGACATTACAGTAGAAAAGACAAAAGCCGGTGTAAAAACACTCCGTGCAGATAACTGAGCGGCAAGAAAAAGACCAGTGGACGAAACGCCCAGATACCAGGGATCGAGGAATGGACTGTAACGTGTGTATACAGATGTGTGCGTGAGCCCGTACCCAGACACATATGTATTCACACCCTACACGGGCGGGAAGGAAGTATGGCTGTTATGTTCCTTAACACCACATGGTGCTATGGTATCACGCTGGTCCATCCAACTTGCCTCTTTCCGATTCCCCCCTCGTGGGCTAATGAAAACTCTAGACCTGTATCCACCAGGCCCGTGGGATCACAGTTGTGGGTGGTCCTGAAGTGACGTGGGATAGGTTTCAACTTTTGAATGTCCATTTCTGAACTGGCGCCTTCAGTATCAAGGACATGCTCCCGTACTCTACGAAGTTCTAGATTCGTCATGCCCACCAGGGCACGTGGCGTGATATGTAACTGCGTCATTGGTACAACATATACTATGTGTAATTGTTTATGTTCTGTCATTTTTTGAGTTGGTAAATTCCTCAGCGATGACGACATTTTTACATGCAACACATTTTCCACACCTTGTGCAGCCCCACACTGGACCTTTAGAATAAAATAAAATTGTGGATTCTCACCTTTGTGATAGCTGTAGACCAATTAGAATCCTAGAATTGTAGAGTTGGAAGGGACCTCCTGGGCCGTCTGGTCCAACCCCCTGCTCAAAGCAGGATTCGCTAAATCATCCCAGTCAGATGTCTGTCCAGCCTCTGTTTGAAGACTTCCATTGAAGGAGAACTCACCACGTCTCGTGGCAGCCTGTTCCACTCATTGATCACCGTCACTGTCAAAAAGTTTTTTCTAATATCTAATTTGTGTTTCATCCCATTGCTTCTAGTCTTTCCTTGTGCAAATGAGAATAAAGTTGATCCTTCTACAATGTGACAGCCCTTTAGATATTTGTAGACAGCTATTAAGTCTCCTCTCAGTCTTCTCTTTTTGCAAGCTGAACATTCCCAGGTCCTTTAACGCTTCCTTGTAGGACATACTTTGCAGGCCTCTCACCATCCTGGTCGCTCTTCTCTGAACTTGCTCCAATTTTTCAATGTCTTTTTTGACCCCTTCACGACATGCGCTGTACACATACTGCTCTGCAGGAGCTACGTTCCCACAAGCAGCATTCCAGGTATGGTTCACTGATTGCGCGGCCTCACGATGAGCGCCATGGCAAAACAAGCTAAACATTCCCAAATCCTGCAACCTTTCCTCATAAGACAGGGTTTGCAGACCGGTCACCATTCTGGTCGCTCTTTTCTGAACTTGCTCCAGTTTGTTGATGTCTTTTTTAAAATGTGGTGCCCAAAACTGGACACAATATTCCAGATGAGGTCTGACCAAAGAGGAGTAGAGGGCAATAATGACTTCACGTGATCTAGACTGTATGCTTCTGTTAATACATCCCACAATTTAAGAGTTTCCGATTTTCTAAATGTAATGAGATGGTTTTATCAAGCAGTAAAATAGGCCAATGCTTCATGATTATTCCCCTTATTTCATCACTCCTCGAATTAAAATCCAGACCACAACGTACCTTGTTCTCTTGGTCCATATTTTTATATTTTCAGTTTTTTTCTTTGACAACTTGGAGCATTCGCTCTGTTGTGCTCTTGAGTAGGCATGACATATGGTCTTGTACACAAATCTTGCGCCTGTTTTCGAAAGAGACATTATTAGAGCATATCCTCCTGGCATGTAGAAATTGTCCTACCGGGATATTTTTAATCAGATGTCTGAGGCGCTGTGAAGTCGCATGTACTAGTGTGTTAGCTGATATACTTTTGCGATGCAGATCTGTTTGTATAAACCCCAGATCGTCCACTTAAATGGAGATATCCAAGAATTATATCCTCTGTTAATTTGAGGTTGCGGTTGTTATTCGTTGTTATTCAATTCGATTATGAAGCATTCAAGCTGTTCCTGAGTGCCTTGCCATATCATGAGGATGTCGTCAATATATCTCCACCAAGTTACTACTCAATTACTCAACTTGGAGGGTGCTGTTTGAAAGATTTCCCATTCCCACAGCCCCAGAGACAAATTAGCATATGAGGACGCGCAAGACGTTATTTTACTATATACAGTAATATGGCCGCCCTTCTCCGCAGTGTGATGAAGTAATATATATAGTAATATGGCTGCCCTTCTCCTCAGTGTGATATAGTAATTTATATAGTAATATGGCCGCCCTTCTCCTCAGTGTGATATAGTAATATATATAGTAATATGGCTGTCCTTCTCCTCAGTGTGATATAGTAATATATATAGTAATATGGCCGCCCTTCTCCTCAGTGTGATATAGTAATATATATAGTAATATGGCCGCCCTTCTCCTCAGTGTGATAAAGTAATATATATAGTAATATGGCTGTCCTTCTCCTCAGTGTGATATAGTAATATATATAGTAATATGGCTGCCCTTCTCCTCAGTGTGATATAGTAATATATATAGTAATATGGCCGCCTTTCTCCTCAGTGTGATATAGTAATATATATAGTAATATGGCCGCCCTTCTCCGCAGTGTGATAAAGTAATATATATAGTAATATGGCTGTCCTTCTCCTCAGTGTGATATAGTAATATATATAGTAATATGGCTGCCCTTCTCCTCAGTGTGATATAGTAATATATATAGTAATATGGCCGCCCTTCTCCTCAGTGTGATATAGTAATATATATAGTAATATGGCCGCCCTTCTCCTCAGTGTGATATAGTAATATATATAGTAATATGGCCGCCCTTCTCCTCAGTGTGATATAGTAATATATATAGTAATATGGCTGCCCTTCTCCTCAGTGTGATATAGTAATATATATAGTAATATGGCCGCCCTTCTCCTCAGTGTGATATAGTAATATTTATAGTAATATGGCCGCCCTTCTCCTCAGTGTGATATAGTAATTTATATAGTAATATGGCCGCCCTTCTCCTCAGTGTGATATATTAATATATATAGTAATATGGCCGCCCTTCTCCTCAGTGTGATATAGTAATATGTATAGTAATATGGCCGCCTTTCTCCTCAGTGTGATATAGTAATATATATAGTAATATGGCCGCCCTTCTCCTCCAGTGTGATATAGTAATATATATAGTAATATGGCCTCCCTTCTCCTCAGTGTGATATAGTAATATATATAGTAATATGGCTGCCCTTCTCCTCCAGTGTGATATAGTAATATATATAGTAATATGGCTGTCCTTCTCCTCAGTGTGATATAGTAATATATATAGTAATATGGCTGCCCTTCTCCTCAGTGTGATATAGTAATATATATAGTAATATGGCTGCCCTTCTCCTCAGTGTGATATAGTAATATATATAGTAATATGGCCGCCCTTCTCCTCAGTGTGATATAGTAATATATATAGTAATATGGCCGCCCTTCTCCTCAGTGTGATATAGTAATATGTATAGTAATATGGCCGCCTTTCTCCTCAGTGTGATATAGTAATATATATAGTAATATGGCCGCCCTTCTCCTCCAGTGTGATATAGTAATATATATAGTAATATGGCTGTCCTTCTCAGTGTGATATAGTAATATATATAGTAATATGGCTGCCCTTCTCCTCAGTGTGATATAGTAATATATATAGTAATATGGCTGCCCTTCTCAGTGTGATATAGTAATATATATAGTAATATGGCCGCCCTTCTCCGCAGTGTGATAAAGTAATACATATAGTAATATGGCTGTCCTTCTCCTCAGTGTGATATAGTAATATATATAGTAATATGGCTGCCCTTCTCCTCAGTGTGATATAGTAATATATATAGTAATATGGCCGCCCTTCTCCTCAGTGTGATATAGTAATATATATAGTAATATGGCCGCCCTTCTCCTCAGTGTGATATAGTAATATATATAGTAATATGGCCGCCCTTCTCCTCAGTGTGATATAGTAATATATATAGTAATATGGCTGCCCTTCTCCTCAGTGTGATATAGTAATATATATAGTAATATGGCCGCCCTTCTCCTCAGTGTGATATAGTAATATTTATAGTAATATGGCCGCCCTTCTCCTCAGTGTGATATAGTAATTTATATAGTAATATGGCCGCCCTTCTCCTCAGTGTGATATAGTAATATATATAGTAATATGGCCGCCCTTCTCCTCAGTGTGATATATTAATATATATAGTAATATGGCCGCCCTTCTCCTCAGTGTGATATAGTAATATATATAGTAATATGGCCTCCCTTCTCCTCAGTGTGATATAGTAATATGGCCGCCCTTCTCCTCAGTGTGATATATTAATATATATAGTAATATGGCCGCCCTTCTCCTCAGTGTGATATATTAATATATATAGTAATATGGCCGCCCTTCGCCTCAGTGTGATATAGTAATATATATAGTAATATGGCTGCCCTTCTCTGTGTGATATATTAATATATATAGTAATATGGCCGCCCTTCTCCTCAGTGTGATATAGTAATATATATATAGTAATATGGCCGCCCTTCTCCTCAGTGTGATATAGTAATATGGCCGCCCTTCTCCTCAGTGTGATATAGTAATATATATAGTAATATGGCCGCCCTTCTCCTCAGTGTGATATATTAATATATATAGTAATATGGCCGCCCTTCTCCTCAGTGTGATATAGTAATATATATATAGTAATATGGCCGCTCTTCTCAGTGTGATATAGTAATATATATAGTAATATGGCCGCCCTTCTCAGTGTGATATAGTAATATATATAGTAATATGGCCTCCCTTCTCCTCAGTGTGATATATTAATATATATAGTAATATGGCCGCCCTTCTCCTCAGTGTGATATATTAATATATATAGTAATATGGCCGCCCTTCTCCTCAGTGTGATATATTAATATATATAGTAATATGGCCGCCCTTCTCCTCAGTGTGATATATTAATATATATAGTAATATGGCCGCCCTTCTCCTCAGTGTGATATAGTAATATATATAGTAATATGGCCGCCCTTCTCTTCAGTGTGATATAGTAATATATATAGTAATATGGACGCTCTTCTCAGTGTGATATAGTAATATATAGTAATATGGCCGCTCTTCTCCTCAGTGTGATATAGTAATATATATAGTAATATGGCCGCTCTTCTCCTCAGTGTGATATAGTAATATATATAGTAATATGGACGCCCTTCTCTTCAGTGTGATATAGTAATATATATAGTAATATGGACGCTCTTCTCAGTGTGATATAGTAATATATATATATATATAGTAATATGGCCACTCTTCTCCTCAGTGTGGTATAGTAATATATATAGTAATATGGCCGCCCTTCTCCTCAGTGTGATATAGTAATATATATAGTAATATGGCCGCCCTTCTCCTCAGTGTGATATAGTAATATATACAGTAATATGGCCGCTCTTCTCCTCAGTGTGATATAGTAATATATATAGTAATATGGGCGCCCTTCTCCTCAGTGTGATATAGTAATATATAGTAATATATATAGGAATATGGCCTCCCTTCTCAGTGTGATATAGTAATGTGACTGCCCTTCTCTGTGATATAGTAATATGGCCGCTTTTCTCCTCAGTGTGATATAGTAATATATATAGTAATATGGGCGCCCTTCTCCTCAGTGTGATATAGTAATATATATAGTAATATGGCCGCCCCTCTTCTCAGTGTGATATAGTAATATATATAGTAATATGGCCACCCTTCTCAGTGTGATATAGTAATATGGCCGCCCTTCTCCTCAGTGTGATATAGTAATATATATATATAGTAATATGGCCGCCCTTCTCAGTGTGATATAGTAATATATATAGTAATATGTCCTCCCTTCTCCTCAGTGTGATATAGTAATATATATATATAGTAATATGGCCGCCCTTCTCCTCTGTGTGATATAGTAATATATATATATAGTAATATGGCCACTCTTCTCCTCAGTGTGTTATAGTAATATGGCCTCCCTTCTCCTCAGTGTGATATAGTAATATATATAGTAATATGGCCGCCCTTCTCCTCAGTGTGATATAGTAATATATATAGTAATATGGCCGCCCTTCTCCTCAGTGTGATATAGTAATATATACAGTAATATGGCCGCTCTTCTCAGTGTGATATAGTAATATATATAGTAATATGGGCGCCCTTCTCCTCAGTGTGATATAGTAATATATAGTAATATATATAGGAATATGGCCTCCCTTCTCCTCAGTGTGATATAGTAATGTGACTGCCCTTCTCTGTGATATGGTAATATGGCCGCTTTTCTCCTCAGTGTGATATAGTAATATATATAGTAATATGGGCGCCCTTCTCCTCAGTGTGATATAGTAATATATAAAGAAATATGGCCTCCCTTCTCAGTGTGATATAGTAATATATATAGTAATATGGCCGCCCTTCTCCTCAGTGTGATATAGTAATATATATAGTAATATGGCCTCCCTTCTCAGTGTGATATAGTAATATATATAGTAATATGGCCGCCCTTCTCAGTGTGATATAGTAATCTGGCCGCCCTTCTCCTCAGTGTGATATAGTAATATATATAGTAATATGGCCGTCCTTCTCCTCAGTGTGATATAGTAATATATATAGTAATATGGCCGCCCTTCTCAGTGTGATATAGTAATATATATAGTAATATGGCCACCCTTCTCCTCAGTGTGATATAGTAATATATATAGTAATATGGCCACCCTTCTCAGTGTGATATAGTAATATATATAGCAATATGGCCGCTCTTCTCAGTGTGATATAGTAATATGGCCACCCTTCTCCTCAGTGTAATATAGTAATATATATTAATATGGCCGCTCTTCTCCTCAGTGTGTTATAGTAATATATATGGTAATATGGCCGCCCTTCTCCTCAGTGTGATATAGTAATTTATATAGTAATATGGCCGCTCTTCTCCTTAGTGTGATATAGTATTATATATAGTAATATGGCCGCCCTTCTCCTCAGTGTGATATAGTAATATATATAGCAATATGGCCGCCCTTCTCCTCAGTGTGATATAGTAATATATATAGTAATATGGCCGCCCTTCTCCTCAGTGTGATATAGTAATGTGACCGCCCTTCTCTGTGATATAGTAATATGGCCGCTCTTCTCAGTGTGATATAGTAATATGGACGCTCTTCTCACTGTGATATAGTAATATATATATATATATATATATATATATAGTAATATGGGCGCCCTTCTCCTCAGTGTGATATAGAATCATAGAATCATAGAATCATAGAATCGTAGAGTTGGAAGGGACCTCCTGGGCCATCTGGTCCAACCCCCTGCTCAAAGCAGGATTCGCTAAATCATCCCAGTCAGATGTCTGTCCAGCCTCTGTTTGAAGACTTCCATTGAAGGAGAACTCACCACTTCTCGTGGCAGCCTGTTCCACTCATTGATCACTCTAACTGTCAAAAAGTTTTTTCTAATATCTAATCTGTGTCTCTTCCCATTCAGTTTCATCCCATTGCTTCTAGTCTTTCCTTGTGCAAATGAGAATAAAGTAATATAGTAATATATATAGTAATATGGCCGTCCTTCTCAGTGTGATATAGTAATATATATATAGTAATCTGGCCACCCTTCTCAGTGTGATATATTAATATATATAGTAATATGGCTGCCCTTCTCCTCAGTGTGATATAGTAATATATATAGAAATATGGCCGCCCTTCTCCTCAGTGTGATATAGTAATATATATAGTAATATGGCCGCCCTTCTCCTCAGTGTGATATAGTAATATATATATAGTAATATGGCCACCCTTCTCCTCAGTGTGATATAGTAATATATATATATAGTAATATGGCCGCCCTTCTCCTCATTGTGATATAGTAATATATATAGTAATATGGCCGCCCTTCTCAGTGAGATATAGTAATATATATAGTAATATGGCCGCCCTTCTCCTCAGTGAGATATAGTAATATATATAGTAATATGGCCTCCCTTCTCCTCAGTGTGATATAGTAATATATATAGTAATATGGGCGCCCTTCTCCTCAGTGTGATATAGTAATATATATAGTAATATGGCCTCCCTTCTCAGTGTGATATAGTAATATGGCCGCCCTTCTCCTCAGTGTGATATAGTAATATATATAGTAATATGTCCACCCTTCTCCTCAGTGTAATATAGTAATATATATAGTAATATGTCCACCCTTCTCAGTGTGATATAGTAATATATATAGTAATATGGCCTCCCTTCTCCTCAGTGTGATATAGTAATATATATAGTAATATGGCCGCCCTTCTCCTCAGTGTGATATAGTAATATATATAGTAATATGGCCGCCCTTCTCCTCAGTGTGATATAGTAATATATATAGTAATATGGCCGCCCTTCTCCTCAGTGTGATATAGTAATATATATAGTAATATGGCCCTCTTCTCAGTGTGATATAGTAATATATATAGTAATATGGCCGCTCTTCTCCTCAGTGTGATATATTAATATATATAGTAATATGGCCGCTCTTCTCCTCAGTGTGATATAGTAATATATATAGTAATATGGCCGCCCTTCTCCTCAGTGTGATATAGTAATATATATAGTAATATGGCCGCCCTTCTCCTCAGTGTGATATAGTAATATATATAGTAATATGGCCTCCCTTCTCCTCAGTGTGATATAGTAATATATATAGTAATATGGCCGCCCTTCTCCTCAGTGTGATATAGTAATATATATAGTAATATGGCCGCCCTTCTCCTCAGTGTGATATAGTAATATATATAGTAATATGGCCTCCCTTCTCCTCAGTGTGATATAGTAATATATATAGTAATATGGCCGCTCTTCTCCTCAGTGTGATATATTAATATATATAGTAATATGGCCGCCCTTCTCCTCAGTGTGATATAGTAATATATATAGTAATATGGCCGCCCTTCTCCTCAGTGTGATATAGTAATATATATAGTAATATGGCCTCCCTTCTCCTCAGTGTGATATATTAATATATATAGTAATATGGCCGCTCTTCTCCTCAGTCGTGATATAGTAATATATATAGTAATATGGCCGCTCTTCTCCTCAGTGTGATATAGTAATATATATAGTAATATGGCCGCCCTTCTCCTCAGTGTGATATAGTAATATGGCCGCCCTTCTCCTCAGTGTAATATATATAGTAATATGGCCGCCCCTCTCCTCAGTGTGATATAGTAATATATATAGTAATATGGCCGCTCTTCTCCTCAGTGTGATATAGTAATATATATAGTAATATGGCCGCCCTTCTCAGTGTGATATAGTAATATGGCCGCCCTTCTCCTCAGTGTAATATATATAGTAATATGGCCTCCCTTCTCCTCAGTGTGATATAGTAATATATATAGTAATATGGCCGCCCTTCTCCTCAGTGTGATATAGTAATATATATAGTAATATGGCCGCTCTTCTCCTCAGTGTGATATAGTAATACATATAGTAATATGGCCGCCCTTCTCCTCAGTGTGATATAGTAATATATATATAGTAATATGGCCGCCCTTCTCCTCAGTGTGATATAGTAATATATATAGTAATATGGCCGCCCTTCTCCTCAGTGTGATTTAGTAATATATATATATATAGTAATATGGCCGCCCTTCTCCTCAGTGTGATATAGTAATATATATAGTAATATGGCCGCCCTTCTCCTCAGTGTGATATAGTAATATATATAGTAATATGGCCGCTCTTCTCAGTGTGATATAGTAATATATATAGTAATATGGCCGCCCTTCTCCTCAGTGTGATATAGTAATATATATAGTAATATGGCCGCCCTTCTCCTCAGTGTGATTTAGTAATATATATATATATAGTAATATGGCCGCCCTTCTCCTCAGTGTGATTTAGTAATATATATATATATAGTAATATGGCCGCCCTTCTCCTCAGTGTGATATAGTAATATATATATAGTAATATGGCCTCCCTTCTCCTCAGTGTGATATAGTAATATATATAGTAATATGGCCGCCCTTCTCCTCAGTGTGATATAGTAATATATATAGTAATATGGCCGCTCTTCTCAGTGTGATATAGTAATATATATAGTAATATGGCCGCTCTTCTCAGTGTGATATAGTAATATATATATAGTAATATGGCCTCCCTTCTCAGTGTGATATAGTAATATATATAGTAATATGGCCGCCCCTCTTCTCAGTGTGATATAGTAATATATATAGTAATATGGCCGCTCTTCTCAGTGTGATATAGTAATATATATAGTAATATGGCCGCTCTTCTCAGTGTGATATAGTAATATATATAGTAATATGGCCGCTCTTCTCAGTGTGATATAGTAATATATATATAGTAATATGGCCTCTTTTCTCCACAGTGTGATATAGTAATATGGCCGCCTCTCTTCTCAGTGTGATATAGTAATATATATAGTAATATGGCCGCTCTTCTCAGTGTGATATAGTAATATATATATATAGTAATATGGCCGCCCTTCTCCTCAGTGTGATATATTAATATATATAGTAATATGGCCGCCCTTCTCCTCAGTGTGATATATTAATATATATAGTAATATGGCCGCCTCTCTTCTCAGTGTGATATAGTAATATATATAGTAATATGGCCACCCCTCTTCTCAGTGTGATATAGTAATATATATAGTAATATGGCCACCCCTCTTCTCAGTGTGATATAGTAATATATATAGTAATATGGCCGCTCTTCTCAGTGTGATATAGTAATATATATAGTAATATGGCCGCTCTTCTCAGTGTGATATAGTAATATATATAGTAATATGGCCGCTCTTCTCAGTGTGATATAGTAATATATATATAGTAATATGGCCTCCCTTCTCCTCAGTGTGATATAGTAATATATATAGTAATATGGCCGCCCCTCTTCTCAGTGTGATATAGTAATATATATAGTAATATGGCCGCTCTTCTCAGTGTGATATAGTAATATATATAGTAATATGGCCGCTCTTCTCAGTGTGATATAGTAATATATATAGTAATATGGCCGCTCTTCTCAGTGTGATATAGTAATATATATATAGTAATATGGCCTCTTTTCTCCACAGTGTGATATAGTAATATATATAGTAATATGGCCGCCTCTCTTCTCAGTGTGATATAGTAATATATATAGTAATATGGCCGCTCTTCTCAGTGTGATATAGTAATATATATAGTAATATGGCCGCTCTTCTCAGTGTGATATAGTAATATATATAGTAATATGGCCGCTCTTCTCAGTGTGATATAGTAATATATATATAGTAATATGGCCTCCCTTCTCCTCAGTGTGATATAGTAATATATATAGTAATATGGCCGCCCCTCTTCTCAGTGTGATATAGTAATATATATAGTAATATGGCCGCTCTTCTCAGTGTGATATAGTAATATATATAGTAATATGGCCGCTCTTCTCAGTGTGATATAGTAATATATATAGTAATATGGCCGCTCTTCTCAGTGTGATATAGTAATATATATATAGTAATATGGCCTCTTTTCTCCACAGTGTGATATAGTAATATATATAGTAATATGGCCGCCTCTCTTCTCAGTGTGATATAGTAATATATATAGTAATATGGCCGCTCTTCTCAGTGTGATATAGTAATATATATATATAGTAATATGGCCGCCCTTCTCCTCAGTGTGATATATTAATATATATAGTAATATGGCCGCCCTTCTCCTCAGTGTGATATATTAATATATATAGTAATATGGCTGCCCTTCTCAGTGTGATATAGTAATATATATATAGTAATATGGCCTCCCTTCTCCTCAGTGTGATATAGTAATATATATAGTAATATGGCTGCTCTTCTCCTCAGTGTGATATAGTAATATATATAGTAATATGGTCGCTCTTCTTCTCAGTGTGATATAGTAATATAGTAATATGGCCGCTCTTCTCAGTGTGATATAGTAATATATATAGTAATATGGCCGCTCTTCTCAGTGTGATATAGTAATATATATATAGTAATATGGCCTCCCTTCTCCTCAGTGTGATATAGTAATATATATAGTAATATGGCCGCTCTTCTCAGTGTGATATAGTAATATATATAGTAATATGGTCGCTCTTCTTCTCAGTGTGATATATTAATATATATATATATATATATATATATATATATATATAGTAATATGGCCGCTATTCTTCTCAGTGTGATCTATTAATATGGCTCCTTTCTCACTGACGGCCATAAGAAGTACAGAATAAAGAGCCATTAGTGCTTTCCCATGTGGGCGAGTGTGCAACACCAGGAACGTGCCCTGACGCACATTTCACTCGTCAGGCTTCTTTGGGGGGCAGTGTGGATTGGCATGCCTACCAAATTATAAATAGTGCAGCGCTCAGGTGTATGGAATTAGCGGGGCGGACATTACGCAGGATGACGATGCGGGTCAAGGAAAAGTTTCCTGTGACGTCAGTGACATGCACCGCCATTTCCAGGAAGCCGCTTGCGCATGCGCACCCCCAAATCAGTCTCATATTTAACAAGGGCAAGGATGTGGGCATAAGAGCTCTCTAACATATACGTCTTGGGGTAAATTCCCAACCCAATACACACGAGGGGGCCATAAACATGACATGAGGAAAAAGGTAAAGGGGGGGATATTGAGGAAAAAAACAGAACAATAAAAGGAAAGATAACAGAGGGGAATCAAAGTGTGATGCAGCAGCAAAAAAGGCAAATGCAATTCTAGGATGTATTAACAGAAGCATACAGTCTAGATCACGTGAAATCATTATTTCCCTCTACTCCTCTTTGGTCAGACCTCATCTGGAATATTGTGTCCAGTTTTGGGCACCACATTTTAAAAAAGACATCAACAAACTGGAGCAAGTTCAGAAAAGAGCGACCAGAATGGTGACCGGTCTGCAAACCCTGTCTTATGAGGAAAGGTTGCAGGATTTGGGAATGTTTAGTTTGCAAAAGAGAAGACTGAGAGGAGACTTAATAGCTGTCTACAAATATCTAAAGGGCTGTCACATTGTAGAAGGATCAACTTTATTCTCATTTGCACAAGGAAAGACTAGAAGCAATGGGATGAAACTGAATGGGAGGAGACACAGATTAGATATTAGAAAAAACTTTTTGACAGTTAGAGTGATCAATGAGTGGAACAGGCTGCCACGAGAAGTGGTGAGTTCTCCTTCAATGGAAGTCTTCAAACAGAGGCTGGACAGACATCTGACTGGGATGATTTAGCGAATCCTGCTTTGAGCAGGGGGTTGGACCAGATGGCCCAGGAAGTCCCTTCCAACTCTACGATTCTATGATTCTATGAACCCTCAAATATGAAAGAAGGAAAAACAGGAGCCTTACAGATTTCAATATCCGCAAAGCAAATAATAAATAACAACAAGAGCAGTGGATAGTGATCATCAGATCATACAGCTCCGAATTCTTCTAATCCCATGAATCCTTCCCGATTAGGAATTCAATGGGGATGGCGCATGTGCTGCCTCCCTTGCGCTGTGCTGGTATAGGTACTGTCAGGAACACCGCACTGCACTGGCTCACTGAGCCAGTGCACGTGTCCTGAGTACAAAAACTGTGCTCAAAGATACCTGTGGAGCAGGGCAGCAGCAGTGACGATGCGTGCTTCAGACTAGCAGGACCTGAAGCACGTGACTGCTGGGGGCATGGCCTAAGCTCCACAGAGCTAGGAGCTGCAGGGAAACTCCTAGAAAGGTAACTACAGGACAATGCTACCAAGGGGCATAGACAGGGACAGAAACCAGATCAAGCCGAGGTCAAAGCACGAGATAGCACAACAATACCAAAGGGTTAGACAGAATGAATAGTCAGGATGTAGCAATAGATCAGAAAACCAGAACGGGCAATAGACGGCACAATAGGGACAAACTGTAACGGAGTAACGACAGCCAAACCAGGAGGTCAGAACCAGAAAAGACAATAGTACCAAAACGAGAGACGGAGTACAGAGTGAGGGAACAGACCGGGTCATACATGGGAAGCAAACAAGCAACGCAGAATACACACACACCAGGGGTCAGACACACCAGAACAGCAGTATAGCTGACAGGGAATCCTAGTCTGGAGTGAGTTTAAATACCCCTCCCAGATCGAAAGGGAGGCCAGCAAAAGTTAACCCTGAGAGAACAAGACATTAACCATGTCCTATACCATGACAGGTACATTGACGATGTTTTGATGATTTGGCAGGGACCAGAGCCTGCTCTTCATGAGTTCATTGGTACACTCAATCAGAATGAGCATAACATTAAACTCACAAATAAGATCTCCAGGGAGAGCACTGCCTTTCTGGACTTAAAGATTTCAGGTTTTGATGATGGCACTGTGTTTATCGATGTTTCCCAAAAGGAGACCTTGGTAAATGCACTGCTACATGCTATGTCAGCTCATACACCTTCTACTACAAGGGCCATTCCAACTGGGCAGTTTTTGAAAATTAAACGTTTCTGCTCTACCGATGGGGTCTTTGAGGAGCAGGCCCGGGATCTTTCCCAGCAGTTCCATGATCGGGGATACAGCAGGAGATCGGTCAAACGGGGTTACCTACGAGCCAAGAAAACACCACGTAACCAACTATTAGGTGCTTCTCAAAAGTTAATAGGGAAGGACCAACCCACGAGATTCATTTCCACTTATAATAACTGGTGGTCATAGATAAGGGATATCCTGGCTAAACATTGGCCCGTATTGCGATTAGACCCCACACTAAGGAATATTTTACCTGACCGTCCTCGCCTTACTGCCAGATCTCAGAATTTGAGGGATCTTCTGGTTAGGAGCAACTATGTGGCTAACCCTCCGGATTATTTTGGTGCTGGTGTGCAGAGATGGGGCTGTTACCCATGTGGTTCTTGTCGGTCTTGTAGAAACATCAGTCGAGCCACATCTTTTACTACCGCTGGTGGGGGTGGGAGCCATCGGATTACTAACTATATATCATGTAGCACTTGCTACGTGGTATATTTAGCCCATGCCCCTGTGGCCTCAGCTATGTGGGCCTGACATCATGAGAATTTTGTATCCGTGTCAGGGAGCATATCCGTGACATTAAGGCAGTTGGGGAGGTTCTGGACATTACCGTCCTTAATCCCCCGGCATTTCAAGCTGCTTCATAAGTGTAATCCAGCAGGTCTTCGGTATTGCTCGAATACTCGCAGCTGGAGTGCCGCTGGATCGTCTCCCTGGGTAACATGGCACCCAACGGATTAAATGAGAAGTTGTCTTTTGCTTGTTTCCTGTACCGGGTTTACTATTACCCTCCGTCTCGTTTGATTTTATGGTGAGCTGCTTTAGACTTTTTTGTCTATTTGAAATTTATTACAGTAATTAGTGACTGTTCTTGGTGAATTGCTGATGATTCCTCTGGCTCAGGAGAGTGACATTCTGTGGGGAATGATCTCCATCAAATATGGATATTGAATTCCTAATCGGGAAGGATTCCTGGAGTTAGAAGAATTCGGAGCTGTCTGATCTGATGATCACTATCCACTGCTCTTGTTGTTATTTAATAATTATTTGCTTTGCTGATATTGAAATCTGTAAGGCTCCTGTTTTTCCTTCTTTCATATTTGAGGGTTGATTCCCCTCTGTTGATCTTTCCTTTTATTGTTCTGTTTTTTTCCTCAATATCCCCCCTTTACCTTTTTCCTCATGTCATGTTTATGGCCCCCTCGTGTGTATTGGGTTGGGAATTTACCCCGAGACGTATATGTTAGAGAGCTCTTATGCCCACATCCTTGCCCTTGTTAAACATGAGACTGATGTGGGGGTGCGCATGCGCAAGCGGCTTCCTGGAAATGGCGGTGCGGGTCACTGACGTCACAGGAAACTTTTCCTTGACCCGTATCGTCATTGGAAGGTCGGAAGTGACGCGGATCCTGTGTAATGTCTGCCCCGCATTCGCCACTACCGCAGCTAATTCCATACACCTGAACGCTGCACTATTTATAATTTGGTAGCCATACCAATCCACACTGCCCCCCAAAGAAGCCTGACGAAACGTGCGTCAGGGCACGCTCCTGGTGATGCACACTCGCCCACATGGGAAAGCACTAATGGCACTTTATTCTGCACTTCTCCTGGCATTTTTTTGGAGGGACTAACCAATATGGTTTTTAGGATTATTTAGCCTCCTGCTCTTATTATTGCTGTTTCCTGTTTTTTTGTGGGGGTCACTCAGCTACATGCTCTGACTCTGTCATTTGCCCATTTGAAATTGATATAGAGTAATTTCACCACAGTGAGACATTTCTACTTGTCCTGAATGTGAGCTGACTGACGGAGCGGGCGGTGTGAGTGATTTTTCTCACAATTCATCTATTTAGAATATACATTCAGTTCTTTCAGGACCGCTTTTAGGGATTATGGTGCTTAATGTGTCTTATACGAGTGTGCACCAGGTGTTTCTTGCATCCTCTAAATACACTCATCTGTGATTACTGCTGTTTTTCTTGTTTTTTCAATACATTGATATTTTCTTTATTTTTGTGCATTCTCTTGGGCTGAAAGCGCTGATATTTGTGTAGGTTTGACTATGTAGGGAGTGGCCCTCTCCTTTTGGAACATGTTGATTTATGTCACCCATTGTGTCGACTTAATTAAATCCTGTGTAGTCTGCAACGTCCGAGTCGGGAAATCTTTTATAGCCATTTTCCTTGATAGCGAGCTGCTAATAGTTTTGTACATCCTGCTCGAGGTGTATATGTGTAATGTGTGCCTGTGTCCTCTCCTCCACAGGGTCACTGTGTGCACCGCTCACAATCAGGAGTTACAGAAGAAGGTTCAGCAGCTGCAGAGACAAAACTAGTGAGTGCCACAATGTGTCCGCCATGTGCTCCATGTAGTGGGAACCTGACCTCCGATCCCCGGGCAGCAGGGGTCAGGCGGTACGATCTCCACCAGGTGGATTTAACTCTAAAAAAACTGCGGCATTTCAGAGAAAAACATAGCTTCCAAGCCACCGGGGATCGAGCCTTACTGGGGACCAAGCCTCACCGGAGACGAGTCATACGGCCAAGGTCTGATACCTGCTGCCTGTGAGTTGGCAGAAAGTACCAGCTGTCGGGTTCCCTTTAAGTGATGATGTCATGTAGCAGTGTCAGGCGCCACCCTCTTGTATTTTTCTTGGAGGTGGTTTTCCTGTGAGCGGTGACTTTAAACGTGTCGTGTATTTATGGTTTCTTTATGTAGTCAGATGGCCTGTCCCACTAGTTTAAACACTGCCCTTGTCGCCTGATTAGTAATTACCATCAGCCAAACAGTAACAGCGGCTTCTGCTCCTCTGCAGCTCTCTCATCCAGCAGCTGAGAAACTTGCAGGCTCTGATCAGCCAGTCTGGAGCCAAGACCACGTCCTCCAACACCTGTGTAATGGTGAGTGTGCGCGGCCAGTTCCGGGTGCCTCTGCGAGTGTGCGCGGCCGGTCCTGTGATGCATGTTGGTGAATCTACCCTTCTGCCAGGCACTGGCCCTCATCTTGGCTATCTCCTTTTCCCCTCCAGGTCCTGGCGCTCTCTTTCTGCCTCATTCTCTTCCCCAGTCTCTATCCATTTGGGCTGAATATCGGCCAACGTGACCTGCATGGAGGTGAGTGCTGGAGCTCGGGCGTTTTGTGGGTGTTCAGGGTGTGAAGATGTCAGCTCTGACAGTTGTAGACTTGTGTATTCTAGTAGGCAGAACTCGTACTGTATGTACCCCCCATTCCCTAGTTACAGTATATGTGCCCCCCATCCTATAGGTTGTTTGGGAAGCCCCTCTCTTTTCCTTCGCTGACCCTCAGTGCTGTGTTTGAAGGCAGTTATAGGTGATGTCTGATAACTATGGTCTTCCTAGTGAAGGTCAGAACTTGAAGTAGGGAACTGGGGGTACGGTTGTATAAGGTGGGGGGTTGTGGTACACGATGTATAATCGCATGACTTTGTGCCATTTTTCTTTCAGTTGCTCATTCTCGTCGGCTGCGTGGAGTCCCAGACGCTCCCTTGGTGGACGTTATCCCCACAGACACGGAAGTACATGTGGAAAAAGTGGTTTTAGAAAGGTCTCCAGTGGGACCCTCTCACGAGCCCCCTCAGCTGGACCTGTCCCACCAGGAACTACATCTGGAGCAGTCCCTTCAGGGTGCACAGAACGACACCCCTGAAATCCAGGACGTTGGAACTGCTGAATCTAAACCTTCTATCAACAGTAATTCCTCCTCAGACCTTGATCCGAAGAAGCTGCCTGCGGCCAAGGGGCAGCTGGACCCTGTACCCAACCACTTCTCCGACCCACCGGAAGCATTGCCTGTCATTCAGGACAAGGGAGTGTGGCTGGAGAAGGGGCACAGTGTCATCATTAGTCCACTCCACTCTGACGAGATGTGAAGAGACTGCCGGGGTCCAGGCCTCATCCCTTACTGTGGTGATTTCTCTCTCCTGCTGAGCGCAGAGGTGCAGGACCCTGCTCATCGTATATGGGCGGAAGCACTATCTGGAACTTGTCTGAGGGACACGTTATGATTTGTCTTGCACTGAGATTTGTATATATATATATTCTGTCATGTAATAAATCGGAGCTATGTCATTAGAAATGCCCCAAATGTCTCATTCTATAGAAAACCCATCTCTTCAGTTTCATCCTTCACCCGTTATATAGGAGCAAACAGAAGAGACTGGGGGAAATGACAGCTGTGATTCCTGGTTGTCTAGGATTCCTGGGATTTGCCTTTTTTTCACTGAACCTTATGTTCACAGCTGGATCAGTACAAAATAAACCATCAAGGACCTGGTTAGAAGATGAGCGGCACCACATATCCTATGCGAGCTTGTAGAGCATGTACCAACGGCTGCAGCCACACAGGGAAATCTGACATTATCCCGCCCTACAAGTCGTTTCAGCAGCTGCGTATATGGGATAGTAAAAGTCATGATGAACGGTGGAGTGCTGCGTACAGCAGGAAGCACAGGAGAGCCGGAGCCCCAGCCTTGTACCACAGAAAACGTAGAAGATCCACAGCCTGTTCCTCATACAGCAGAAAGCGTAGGAGATCCACAGCTTGATCCTTGTTCTGCAGAAAGCATAGGATATCCACAGCCCGATCCTCGTACCGAAGAAAGCGTAGGAGATCCTCTGCCTGATCCTTATACTGCAGAAAGCGTAGGAGATCCACAGCCTTATCCTCATACCGCAGAAAGTGTAGGAGATCCTCTGCCCGATCTTTTTATGGCAGAAAGTGTAGGAAATTCACAGCCTGATCTTCGTACAGCAGAAAGTGTAGGAAATCCACAGCTTGATCCTCAAACAGCAGATAGCATAGGAGATCCACAACCTGAGCCTCGTACCGCAAAATGCGTAGGAGATCCACAGCCTGGTCCTTGTACCGCAAAAAGCGTAGGAGATCCACACCCTGATCTTTGTGCAGCAGAACGCGTAGGAGATCCACAGACCGATCCTCATACCGCAGAAAGTGTAGGAGATCCACAGTCTGATCCTCGTACTGCAGAAAGCGTAGGAGATCCTCCGCCCGATCCTCGTACTGCAGAAAGCGCAGATGATCCACAGTCTGATCCTCGTACTGTAGAAAGCGTAAGAGATCTGTAATAAGATATGACTTCTGTAACCTTCCAGAATCTTCCATTCTCTGACATTTTGCCTGTCACATAGCTGCAAACCCCCCCTTCCTCACCCACAGCTCTGTGAAATCTGAGATCCCAGTGAGGATTCTTTCCCCTTCCCCCCTTAGCCAGGAAAGGATTTCTTTTGTTGGAAGCACCATGCGGCTGGATATAAGTATGGGTAATATTCAAGAGGCTGAGTCTCGAAAACCATACCCAGCAGAGACATGAAAATTACATTTCTGCAAAATGCATCAACCCAGCATTCTGGCCCATAATTTTCACAGTTCAAGCACCCACAGAAATCGAGAACTGGATTTCTCCTAAACGGTGTAACATAATTACTGCATGTTTGGTCTTTAACTATTGCCTGCGACAGGCTAAGGAAAATGATACCATGTGCGTGTTTATACGAGGTACCCTCTGCGGAGGAAAGACAATTTCTGCACCAGCATAGAAGAGGGTTCTTCACGGTAAGAGCAGTGAGGCTCTGGAATTCTCTTCCTGAGGAAGTGGTGATGGCCAACTCACTGAATGAATGTAAGAAAGGAATGGAGGCTTTTCTTGTGAGTAACAGTATAGAAGGTTACGAATAACAGAATATTATAGGTAGATGGTTGACCCAGCTTAGGGGAAGGAATTTTTTTCCCTATGGAGAAAATTGGCTTCTACTCTGTGGGTTTTTTGCCTTCCCCAGGATCAACAATGCAGAACAGCTGCACTAAAAATAGGCTGAACTAGATGGACATAAGGTCTTCCCTCAGCCTTCAAAACTATGTTACTGAGATATAGTCATTATAAGTTTTGTAGTCAGAATTGTAACTCCTACCATACCAGACAGCCCCTTTCGTGATGTCACAAACCCAAAGCTATAAGGTATTCCTTCCCAAAAATCTGTTATTCGAGCTGGAGGTTTGATGCCAAAAGGACCCCAGATGCAGGGCGACGTGTGGCTCCGCCTCCTCCCCATATGGTTAGCCTAAAGACCATCTAAGCAACTGTAAGTGTTGAATCTCTATGTTAATTCCTTTTATTTTATATTTGCATTTTACATATCTAATGTCTCAACTTTGTAACATCTTTTATCTGTGTAATCACTGCCCGCCTTTTTGGGAATAAATTATAAAACATATTAGTCTGTCTTCATGCTCTAAAAAACGAACTTACGTGCCTTTAAGATAATTGCTACTGAATTGGGTAAGCTTCGAACCCCTCTATTAAGTTTATAACTTAATCAGAGAAACTCTGGAGCTGGTGGCGGCAAAGTGTGATCTGGGCCCTGGGCACTGCTGAGTGACGGAAGGGGTTTATAAGCTAATTGGGTGGCTGCGGCCAGAGCATTTTATAATTCCCTCACTGCAGCTTGCTGGGTGGCCATACCTCACTGAAGCAGCCGGCAACCAATTATCCCAGGTGTAGTTCCCTGACTGACCTGAGGGTAAGGGGGGCGCCGGAGAGCTGCGAGTTTCAAAATGGAAATGAAAAGTTTTGTGAAGTATTGTGGGCAGTGGTGGGACAACCAAAATAACCCCCCTGCGATAAATTGTGAGGGCAAGACTAGCTTGCTGTTTTTTATCACATGGTGCCAGCGGTGGGATAACTAAGATAAGCCCCCCTTGTGCCTGTGATAGCCGTGTGTTGGCAGTGCGTCGCATCCCTCCGTCTGTGACATACCAGTGTCGGCGGCGGGATCGTGACAAGATCATTCACCCAATCCTCGTACCGCAAAAAGCATAGAAGATCCACAGCCTGATCCTTGTACTGCAGAAAGCTTAGAAGATCCACAGCATGATCCTCGTACTGCAGAAAGCATAGGAGATCCACAGACCTAACCTCGTACCGCAGAAAGCGTAGGAGATCCACAGCCCAATCCTCATACACAGAAAACGTAGGAGATCCTCTGCGTGATCCTCGTACGGCAGAAAGTGTAGGAGATCCACAGCCTGATTTTCGTACGGCAGAAAGTGTAGGAAATCCACAGCTTAATACTCATACGGCAGAGAGCGTAGGCGATCCACAGCCCGATCCTCGTACCGCAGAAAGCTTAGGAGATCCACAGTCTGATCCTCGTACTGCAGAAAGCGTAGGAGATCCACAGCCTGATCTTGGTTTGGCCGAAAGCATAGATCCACAGCCTGATCCTCGTACTGCAGAAAGCGTAGGAGAGCCACAGCCTGATCCTGGTACGGCAGAAAGTGTAGGAGATCCACAACCCTATCCTCGTACCACAGAAAGCATAGGAGATCCATAGCCCGATCCTCATACCGCAGAAAGCGGAGGAGATCCTCTGCCTGATCCTTATACTGCAGAAAGCGTAGGAGATCCACAGCCCTATCCTCATACCGCAGAAAGCGGAGGAGATCCACAGCCCGATCCTCATACCGCAGAAGGTGGAGGAGATCCTCTGCCTGATCCTCGTACGGCAGAAAGTGTAGGAGATCCACAGCCTGAGCTTCATACCACAGAAAGAGTAGGAGACCCACAGACTGGTTCTCGTACCACAGAAAGCATAGATCCACAGCCCGATCCTATTACCGCAGAAAGCTTAGGAGATCCACAGTCTAATCCTCGTACTGCAGAAAGCGTAGAAGATCCACAGCCCTATACTTGTACCGAAAACAACGTAGGAGATCCACAGCCTGATCCTCACTCGGCAGAAAGTGTAGGAGACCTACAGCTTGATCCTCGTACTGCAGAAAGCGTAGGTGTAAGCATTCCGGACTTTCCTTTGTGCCTGTTTGCCCTTATCCAAGATGGAGTCGTGTATCTTGTCCTGTCATGGAACTTTCTGTCTGGCCTGTTATTTAAATCCGGGTCGTGTATTCCTCTTTGGAAAATCAAACAAAGAAAAAGCACAGCTCATGCAAAATGACAAAATTTATGGAAGATACAACATACAAGGACATATGGTAAAAACAAGAATGACAGTGGTACAGACAACCAAGAGCCATGGTTAAAAAGAATAGGCAAACCACTGAGGACAAATCTGTAAAACATAAGAAAAGTCCGCTAGAGAAAGTGCAAGTGCTTTGTGCTGACAAAAAGAACCTATACAAAAGGTAAGGATATAGTGTTATCCATATTAACCAGCACTAAAATTAAGGCGACCCAAAGGGGTAAGACACCACAAAAGTAAGCAGAGCAGTTGTGCAAAGTGAAATATGAATGCCCAGAGAGATTACCTTGAGAGACCGTGTATTCCTCTTTGCCTGAGTATTTTGTGCGGTTGGCTCCAGAGCTCCTGCCCGTTGTGCTAGTGAACTCACTGCTACTGCTGCTCTTTACTCGGTGGTCTGCTTCGTCTCGTTCAGCTGCTGTCACGGATTGACTGACCCAGTGTAACACGACCCAACGGTTGGTCGGTCACCAGATGGCACAACACACCAGGGAACACCAGGAAAACGGAAACAACGGTGGGCCCTGTCGATAGGGAATGGAGGAATGGAAACCTGCACTCACCTGAGGATGTGCCCTGATCTCACTCTCGTCCCTATATGGGTTCTTTCACCCTATCGTCGAGCAGGATACCTAATCCCTCACTTGCCCTGCTCTTATCCCTAAGTAGGAAACTGGCAGGTGAGAGCACTGGTCCCACCACTGCACTAATACATCAAAAGGAATGGAAAGGCGGACACCAAAAGGGAGAACGTAACAACAAATGCAACACTTTGCTTTCTGCTGCAAAGCACCGCACAGCAGGGTAAAGACACATCAGCGAACTCAGCAAAGCACCCCTGCACCCATCCAGCTCCTTCCTCCAGGGGTCACTGTAGAAACCTCTAACAACGACAGGTGATGCATCAGGTGACCTCTTGATGGATGGTGGGAGTGGTCACCACCCACATCAGCAGACATAACAGCAATGCAATTACATCAGCAGGACAGTGGGGGGAAAAACTGACATTAACCCCCAATGGCCTGAAAGGAAATAATCTGTGTGGCCAGATCTGCCACAGATCCAAAAATGGATCGTGAGAGCTGCCTTCCATTTTCTGTGTGCTCCTGGGTCCTGACCAGGGGTTGCCTATTGACCTGAATACTTGGGTGCTGCCTCTCGCCTCAGAAGCTGCTGCGGTCAGTAAGAAGTGTAACGTCATAGCTTCTGGACTATGTCTGTTGGGCTGTGGTGTGGGACTTGTCAGCCCTTAAAGTTATCTTTAGAGACCTTCCCCTGTCTACCCTTCTTGTTGGACTCCCAAAAATAAGTACTGTACCCACGTGATCAAGTTATTGCTGGACTCCCTACTTTAAGTACTGTGTGCATTTCCACTACCCCCTTCCTGGATACCCACGTTTAAGTACTGAGTGCATACCCACCGATATCTTTAATGGGCTTCCTCGTTTAAGTGTCTCGCGCACTCCTGCATCATATTCTTGCTGGACTGGTTCGTATTAGCGGTCGCGTCCTGCTATTCAGTTTACTGTGATTTACTATATTGTGCTGAGCACCTGTCATGTCTCCATCAGACTCGGGGCCTGCTGTTCCGCCCTCAGCCACGAGGAGGCGACGGACGGTCACGCTGCCCGTGGACTCGGGGGCTGCGGTCCGGGCCTTGACCACCAGGAGGCGCCGGACTGACACATCGCCGTCGAGCTCAGGGCCTGCTGTTCCTGCCTCGGCCACTGGGAGGCGCCGTGGTTCGCGCCCGAGGGATGGCAGCAGCAGTGAAAGGGTTCCTGCGCAGGCGTCTAGTGGACGCAGACTCCGCTCCGCTGTCTGTCATGAAGGGGTTGGTGCATCATCATCGGGTCTGGTCCTGGGGGCGGTTCTGATGACATCAGCAGTCCGGGAGCCTGTGAGGGATGACCTGATCCCTCAAATACTTTGGGACTGGTCTTGCAAGCCGCCGGATATATTCTTGGTTCCCCTACGTGTTACTTTGTGATTGCCTATCGTTAACTCTGACCCCAGCCTGAATTTCTGACTACTCTATCGCCTGCGGTTTTTGTACCTTGCATTTCTCCTGATTACTGACGCTGACCTTGGCCTGGATTCCTGACCCCCTCTACTGCCTGACGATTTTGTACCTCCGCTACTCTCCCGGTTTGTGACCTCTGCCTGGACTCTCGATCCTGCCTCGGCCTGCCGTTTCTGTACCTCCACTGCTCGCCTGGTTTCCGACTTCATTTTTGGCTCCCTCACTGCTTTTCTATTGCGACCGTTCTGCTCTGGCACTCTGCTCCTGTTCAGACAGCGCTTCCTGGGCTCTGCAGTAAATCCCGACCCTGTATAGGGGTAAAGGGTGTCGGTGCTACTCGGGGCGCTGTCTTTCTGCAGCCCAGACTTGCAGACGGACGTAACATTATATCTGGCCGGAAAAAATAAAACTGTCTCTTGTGTATATGTATATATATATATATATGTGTGTGTATATATATATATATATCACAGATATATAAAGACAGTTTCTTTGAATTTTTTTTTTCCTTTCCTCTCTTGCCTGAGCTGATTGTTGGCCTAAAACACCTGTTACTAAGCCTCAGTATACAGCCTGGAGGATCAGTCTCACCTTCCTGCTCGAGCATGCTGCAGTTAGGAGACCCCAGGGACAAAGCTGAACGTCAGAGATCCGTACCCCGGGAACATCAGCCTCTGAGCAGCTCTGGCTATGGTTGCGCAGAGGCTCAGGTACCGCCCGCAGTTGCGGCCAAAGTTTTACTACCTATTTAGTTGTATTTTGGTCAGGATTCTCTGTGTTTAAAAGCCTATGTCGATAGCGGGTCTGAAGGGAATTTTATGGACTTTTTTGCTGCTAAAAAACTTGGTGTCCCACTACTGAAACTTAACATTCCAATTAAAACCACGGCTATTAATGGCACATCCATTATTCAGGAGGGGGTTAAATTTGTCACTGCTAAGATTGCTATGTCAGTAGGAGCCCTACATACTGAGCTTATTTCCTTTTTTGTGTTGGACAATCTATCTTCTGCAGTCATTTTGGGGATGCCGTGGCTACGTCAACATAACCCTGTCCTTGACTGGCACCTGGGTGATGTGGTGCGCTGGAGTTCGCATTGCCAGGATAATTGCATGTCTGTAGCAGTAAATCAAACCAAGCTAAAAAACACCCCTTCATACCGTTTGCTCTCAGGGATTATGGAGATGTCTTTTCCATTATAGAGTCTGAGAAACTACCACCCCACAGAGAGTATGATTGTCCTATAAACCTAATTCCAGATGCCCATCTTCCAAAAGGGAGAATATTTAATCTCTCTGGTCCAGAGCGTCAGGCCATGAATGAGTACATAGCGGATAGCTTAGAAAAGGGGTTCATTAGACCATCTATTTCACCAGTTGGAGCTGGGTTCTTCTTTGTAGAGAAGAAAGATGGTGGTCTCAGACCCTGCATTGACTACCGGGAATTAAACGCAATCACTATAAAGAACCAGTACCCACTTCCACTCATCCCTGATCTTTTTAATCAGCTAATGGGAGCCCGTTGGTTTACTAAACTTGACCTCCAGGGGGCATACAATCTAATCCGCATAAGAGACGGCGATGAGTGGAAGACAGCGTTTAATACACCTCTTGGTCACTTTGAGTACCTGGTAATGCCGTTCGGACTCAGCAATGCTCCTGCAGTGTTTCAGCACTTTGTCAACGATATTTTCAGGGACATCTGTGGTGTGTATGTCGTTGTGTACTCGGATGACATTTTAATTTACTCTACTGACCCTGTGACACATGCTCAACACGTCCGTTCGGTACTGCAGAGACTGCGAGAGAACTCCTTGTTTGCTAAATTGGAGAAATGTGTCTTTTTTGCTGAGGAGGTACAATTTTTGGGGTACATAGTCTCAGGCAGAGGGTTCCGCATGGATCCTGCCAAGATCCAACCTATTGAGACTTGGGTGCAACCCAAACCGCTGAAAGCACTGCAGCGATTTTTGGGATTTGCCAATTACTACCGTAAGTTTATCAGGGGATTCTCAGAGATTGCCAAGCCACTCACGGATCTGACCCGGAAAGGGGCGGACGTGACCAATTGGAATCCTGAGGCAATTCAAGCATTTTCTACGTTAAAGGAGTGCTTTGTGGCCAACCCAGTTTTAGTACAACCTGACTTAGACCCCCCATTTATTGTGGAGGTGGATGCCTCCGAAGTCGGAGTGGGAGCAGTGCTATCGCAAGGCACTGCAGCCCTCACTCAGCTGCGCCCATGTGCTTTTTTTTCCAGAAAGTTCTCTGCCACAGAGAAGAACTATGATATTGGTAATCGGGAATTACTAGCAATCAAATGGGCCTTCGAGGAATGGCGTCACTTTCTCGAAGGCGCCAAACACAAGGTCACCGTCATTACTGACCACAAAAACCTGACCTACCTGGAGTCAGCTAAAAGACTGAATTCCAGGCAGGCCAGGTGGGCCTTGTTCTTTTCAAGGTTTGATTTTTTAATCACCTTTCGCCCTGGTACGAAAAATGTGAGGGCCGATGCCCTTTCTCGCAGTTTTTGCCCCACACAAACCGAAGACTGTGAACCCGTTCCGATATTAGCCAATGGGATCGTTGTGTCGGCAGTTTCCTTAGACCTTCTGGAGGAGATCCGTAGGTCTCCAGAACGAGCTCCTGACACTACACCCCCCAAAAAAAATTGTTCGTTCTGAATACCTTTCACCTTCAAGTTCTTAAAGAGTCACATGACTCTGTCCTGGCAGGCCATCCTGGGCTCAATAATACCACCAGGTTGGTAACTAGGAACTTTTGGTGGCCGACGGTGGTCAAGGACTGTAAGAACTATGTTTCAGCATGTGAAGTCTGTGCCCGCGCCAAATCCCCCCATAATCGCCCTGCTGGCTGGCTTCAGTCCTTGCCCACCCCTGAGAGTCCATGGACCCACATCTCCATGGACTTCATTACAGACCTGCCGACCTCAGATGGGAAAACATGTATCTGGGTGGTGGTAGACAGGTTCAGCAAACAGTGCCATTTTATTCCCCTGTCTGGGTTACCTACCTCCGAAACCTTGAGCAAATTGTTCCTTGTGCACATTATACGTCTTCATGGTGTTCCGTAAAATATTGTGTCCGACAGAGGTACCCAGTTCGTCTCGAAATTCTCGAGGGCGTTCTGTAAACGCATCGGTGTTGAGTTATCCTTCTCCTCGGCCTACCACCCCGAAACCAATGGGCAAACCGAACGTACTAATCAAGCTCTGGAGCAATACCTCCGTTGTTACGTGTCAGGACACCAGTCCGATTGGGTGGAACACCTACCATTGGCTGAGTTTGCCTTAAATAATCGCTACCAGGACTCCATTAAAACTACCCCTTTTTTTTGTAACCTTGGATTGCATCCGCGCTTTGGGTCATTCTCGGCTAGGATGTCGGAGCTCCCTGGGGTGGAGAAAAACATACATCGCTTGAAAACAATATGGTCTGAAGTAAATGCGAATTTGAATGGGGCTCAGGTTAGACAGGCTTCAGCTGCAAACAAACGACGATCCAAGGGGGTTGGGGACAAGGTTTGGCTTTCTACTAAAAACATCAAACTTAAAGTACCATCTGCCAAACTGGGTCCCAGATTTATCGGCCCATACGAAATTATAGAAGTGGTTAACCCGGTAGCCTTCCGTTTGAAACTTCCGCAGTCATTTAAATTACCAAACGTGTTCCACAAATCCCTTCTCAAACTATATCGCTCACCAGTTCACCCTGTCCAGTCCCCTCCTCCTCCTGTTTCGGTCGGGGGTACCTTGGAGTATGAAGTCCAGGGTATCCTTGACTCCCGCCTTGTGAGGGGCTCAGTACAGTATCTGGTACACTGGAGGGGCTATGGCCCGGAGGAGAGATCCTGTGTGCCTGCGAGGAACGTCCATGCCAAGGCATTAATTAGGAAATTTCATCTCCTTCATCCTGATAAACCGGGTTTTGAGGGTCCGGAGGCCCCTCTTGGAGAAGTGGGTACTGTCACGTCACCATCAGACTCGGGGCCTGCTGTTCCGCCCTCAGCCACGAGGAGGCGACGGACGGTCATGCTGCCCGTGGGCTGCGGTCCGGGCATCGACCACCAGGAGGCGCCGGACTGACACATCGCTGTCGAGCTCAGGGCCTGCTGTTCCCGCTTCGGCCACTGGGAGGCGCCGTGGTTCGCGCCCGAGGGATGGCAGCAACAGTGAAAGGGTTCCTGCGCAGGCGTCTAGTGGACGCAGACTCCACTCTGCTGTCAGTCATGAAGGGGTTTGTGCATCATCATCGGGTCTGGTCCTGGGGGCGGTTCTGATGACATCAGCAGTCTGGGAGCCTGTGAGGGATGACCTGATCCCTCAAATACTTTGGGACTGGTCTTGCAAGCCGCCGGATATATTCTTGGTTCCCCTACGTGTTACTTTGTGATTGCCTATCGTTAACTCTGACCCCAGCCTGAATTTCTGACTACTCTATCGCCTGCGGTTTTTGTACCTTGCATTTCTCCCGATTACTGACGCTGACCTTGGCCTGGATTCCTCTACTGCCTGACGATTTTGTACCTCCGCTACTCTCCCGGTTTGTGACCTCTGCCTGGACTCTCGATCCTTCCTCGGCCTGCCGTTTCTGTACCTCCACTGCTCGCCTGGTTTCCGACTTCATTTTTGGCTCCCTCACTGCTTTTCTATTGCGACCGTTCTGCTCTGGCACTCTGCTCCTGTTCAGACAGCGCTTCCTGGGCTCTGCAGTAAATCCTGATCCCTGTATAGGGGTAAAGGGTGTCGGTGCTACTCGGGGCGCTGTCTTTCTGCAGCCCAGACTTGCAGACGGACGTAACAGCACCTTGTTACAATTGCAGGAATATCTTTGTTAGTTCTGTTTACGTTCCTGTTTTGCTTAAATGCATCTTTTTGCTGCAGCTTGGTTCTATCCCACGCTATCAGATTCCTTAGTACAGTGCCTTGCGAACGTATTCGTCCCCCTGGAACTTTTCAACCTTTTCCCACATATCATGCTTCACACATAAAGATACCAAATGTAAATTTTTGGTGAAGAATCAACAACAAGTGGGACACAATTGTGAAGTTGAACGAAATTTATTGGTTATTTTAAATTTTTGTGGAAATTCAAAAACTGAAAAGTGGGGCGTGCAATATTATTCAGCCCCTGTAACTTAATACTTTGTTGCGCCTCCTTTTGCTGTGATTACAGCTGCAGTCGCTTGGGGCATGTCTCTATCAGTTTTGTACATCGAGAGACTGAAATTCTCGCCCATTCTTCCTTGGCAAACAGCTCGAGCTCAGTGAGGTTGGATGGAGATCGTTTGTGAACAGCAGTTTTCAGCTCTTTCCACAGATTCTCGATTGGATTCAGGTCTGGACTGTGACTTGGCCATTCTAACACCTGGAGACGTTTATTTGTGAACCATTCCATTGTAGATTTTGCTTTATGTTTGGGATCATTGTCTTGTTGGAAGATGAATCTCCGTCCCAGTCTCAGGTCTTTTGCAGACTCCAACAGGTTTTCTTCAAGAAAGGTCTTGTATTTGGCTCCATCCATCTTCCCATCAATTTTAACCATCTTCCCTGTCCCTGCTGAAGAAAAGCAGGTCCAAACCATGATGCTGCTGCCACCACCATGTTTGACAGTGGGGATGGTGTGTTCAGGGTGATGAGCTGTGTTGCCTTTACACCAAACATATCGTTTGGCATTGTTGCCAAAAAGTTCGATTTTGCTTTCATCTGACCAGAGCACCTTCTTCCACATGTTTGGTGGGTCTCCCAGGTGGCTTGTTGCAAACTTTAAATGACACTTTTTATGGATATCTTTGAGAAATGGCATTCTTCTTGCCACTCTTCCATAAAGGCCAGATTTGTGCAGTGTGCGACTGATTGTTGTCCTATGAACAGACTGTCCCACCTCAGCTGTAGATCTCTGCAGTTCATCCAGAGTGATCATGGGCCTCTTGGCTGCATCTCTGATCAGTCTTCTCCTTGTTTGAGATGAAAGTTTAGAGGGACGACCGGGTCTTGGTAGATTTGCAGTGGTATGATACGCCTTCCATTTCAATATGATCGCTTGCACAGTGCTCCTTGGGATGTTTTAAAGTTTTGGAAATCTTTTTGTATCCAAATCCGGCTTTAAACTTCTCCACAACAGTATCACGGACCTGCCTGTTGTGTTCCTTGGTCTTCATGATGCTCTCTGTGCTTCAAACAGAACCCTGAGACTATCACAGAGCAGGTGCATTTATACGGAGACTTGATTACACACAGGTGGATTATATTTATCATCATTAGTCATTTAGGACAACATTGGATCATTGAGAGATCCACAATGAACTTCTGGAGTGAGTTTTCTGCACTGAAAGTAAAGGGGCCGAATAATATTGCACGCCCCACTTTTCAGTTTTGGAATTTCCACCAAAATTTAAAATAAGCAAGAAATTTCGTTCAACTTCACAATTGTGTCCCACTTGTTGTTGATTCTTCACCAAAAATTTACATTTGGTATCTTTATGTGTGAAGCATGATATGTGGGAAAAGATTGAAAAGTTCCAGGGGGCCGAATACTTTCGCAAGGCACTGTATTTTTATCAATGTATTTAATGTCAACTCTAACATATTATGCTGGGCTGTATTGTCACTCTATACGATGAGTTATATAACTTCCGGGAACTGATGTTTCATCCTTGTACATTTGGATCATGAATTAGTGATTATAGGCCATTATTCATTATAACTGCAGTGCATATCCCGAACATTGAGACATGGATGGCTCTGTCCGTTTTTGTGAAATTATGATTTTTTTTTAGACATCTTACATGCATATGTATTAGTGACCATTCAGGGTGGACCATATCCCTATTTAGGGTCATTTTGGCCCTGTCGGTATTAGCCATAGGCTTTTAGCTATTTTTGTATGTACACTGCCCAAAAAAAAAGGGGAAACACTAAAATCCCACATCCTAGATATCACTGAATGAAATATTCCAGTTGTAAATCTTTATCCATTACACATGTGAGCAGTGAAACATAAAAGGATTAATGTAAAACTAATATCCCATGAGGTGTGACTCACACGGTGCTCAGTGTTCCCTTCAGTATATGCTGAATAATAAACCTTTCATGGTGATCCCTGGGGTCTGAATACTTCTTTTTGACTTCTACTACTTAGTGCGCATTAGGTTGATCCCTGTAATAATTGGGGGTGCTCTCTCCTAATTATTTTGTGGTCCCTCCAATGGTGTGACAGGTAGATCGATACGAAGACATACCACAAAGGAGAGAAGAACCGCATCCAATCAAAGACCTGCAATGGTTGACACGTTGCATCCGCAAAATAGAGGATTTTTCTACGTTCACCCGCATTTGACGCTGTTCTTCTCTCTTTTGTGGTATGTACTTCTCCATTGGGTCAAGTGGAACTAGAAAGTGCATCTGTATACCTGAAGTGCGCTCAGCTACATTGTTTTTTTGTTGTAGACTGATATGAAGAATCTGGTGAAGCGTTGTAGGAAGACCGGCTTCTTCTCGGCTGGGACCGCCATCCCCTGCCACAAGAGAAGGGAGTTTTTAGAGCAGGATCCATTTATCTAGCCTGACTCGGCTTTGGTTATGTTACATGCATCTTCTTGCTTTCCAAAATGGAGTCTGTGTATGTTCTGAGATAAGGGGGTCTCAGGAAATCCTTTGTGTAACGGACTTAGCGATAAAGTGAAAGAGGTGGAGCCACCCCGAGACCCTACCAGCTGGTGTCGATAGTCAGAACTTGAGCCAATGGGATGTATGTATGCTAATGCCAGCACATACACTACCGTTCAAAAGATTGGGGTCACCCAGACAGTTTTGTGTTTTCCATGAAGACTCATACTTTTATTAATCACGAGTGGCCAAATCAATGTAAAATCTAAAAAAGATTTTTATGTGAAATAATAACTTTCTCCTTCAGACTTTGCTTTCGGCACAGAATGCTCCTTTGCAGCAATTCCAGCAATGCAGACCTTTGGCATCCTAGCAGGTAATTTGCTAAGGTAATCTGGAGAAATTTCCCCCCATGCTTCCAGAAGCCCCTCCCACATGTCGGTCTGGCTTGATGGGCACTTTTTGCACCATACGGTCAAGCTGCTCCCACAACAGCTCAATGGGGGTGAGATCTGGTGACTGCGCTGGCCACCCCATTACAGATAGAATACCAGCTGCCGGCTTCTTCCCTAAATAGTTCTTGCATAATTTGGAGGTGTGCTTTGGGTCATTGTCCTGTTGTAGGATGAGATTGGCTTCAATCAAGCGCTGTCCACAGGGTATGGCATGGCTCTGCAAAATGGAGTGATAGCCTTCCTTATTCAAAATCCCTTTTACCTTGGACTTATCTCCCACTTTACCAGCGCCAAAGCAACCCCAGACCATCACATTACCTCCACCATGCTTGACAGATGGCGTCAGGCACTCTTCCAGCATCTTTTCAGTTGTTCTGAGTCTCATAAATGTTCTTCTGTGAGATCCAAACACCTCAAACTTGGATTCGTCTGTCCATAACACTTTTTTCCAGTCTTCCTCTGTCCAATGTCTGTGTTCTTTTGCCCATATTAATCTTTTCCTTTTATTAGCCAGTCTCAGATATGGCTTTTTCTTTGCCACTCTGCCCTGAAGGCCAGCATCCCGGAGTCGCCTCTTCACTGTAGACATTGACACTGGCGTTTTGCGTGTACTTTTTAGTGAAGCTGCCAGTTCAGGGCCTGTGAGGCGTCGATTTCTCAAACTACAGACTCTAATGTCCTTGTCTTGTTGCTCAGTTGTGCAGCAGGGCCCCCCACTTCTCTTTCTACTCTGGTTAGTCTGTTTTTGCTCTCCTCTGAAGGGAGTAGTACACACCGTTGTAGGAAATCTTCAGTTTCTTGGCAATTTCTCGCATGTAATAGCCTTCATTTCTAAGAACAAGAATAGACTGTCAAGTTTCACATGAAAGTTATTTTTTTTCTGCCCATTTTGAGAGTTTAATGGAACCGACAAATGTAAAGCTCCAGATTCTCAACTAGCTCAAAGGAAGGTCAGGTTTATAGCTTCTCTAATCAGCCAAACTGTTTTCAGCTGTGCTAACATACTTGCACAAGGGTTTTCAAGGGTATTCTAACCATCCATTAGCCTTCTTACACAGTTAGCAAACACAAAGTGCCATAAGAACACTGGAGTGATGGTTGTTGGAAATGGGCCTCTATACACCTATGAAGATATTGCATTACAAACCAGACTTTTGCAGCTAGAATAGTCATTTACCACATTAACAATGTATAGAGTGTATTTCTGAATCATTTATTGTTAGCTTCATTGGAAAAAACTGCTTTTCTTTCAAAAATAAGGAAATTTCTAAGTGACTCTAAACTTTTGAACGGTAGTGTATGTAGAGAGAAGATGAGCCAATTATATTGCTACAATGTACGTCCATGAGAATTATAAACCCTGACCAATGACGAGTTCTGTTCTGATACTAAGTGTCCATGTGGTTCTCGCTTTGTGCATGGACTTGGGTTTTATACCTTAGTTTGGAGCAGACACGTCTCAGAACGTCCTACAATACGTGACGAAGACAGGATCTAAGAGTCATGTAGATATAATTTTTTGTTTGTCACAAAGTCATGGATGGTTTTGTTTCAGGGTCTTTGGGTCACTGACATCAATTTGACACCCTTAATAATTAGTTTGCTGGGTACCCAATTACAGGAAAACATTAATGAGCAGCCACAGGTTTAAATCGATATGGAAAAGAAAAAGGATCTTTGCTGTTGAAAAGCATGAAATTGTCCAAGGTTTTGCACTAAGTTTGAAATCAGATATTTCATGAAAACTTAAGTGAGACAATCAAGCTGTGAAGAGATTTGTGGCTGATCAGAGCACAGATGAGTTCGTGCAGATATAGGCAGAATGAGGAAGGTTTCTGTTGGACAAATTCACCGGATTAAGAGCAAACACGGATTTGAAATTGGTGGTGCTATGGTCACAACCAAGCCCAAGATACCCGAGGTTACGGCAAGCGTTGCAGGCATGTCTGCTGCCATTACTAGAACTCTTCTTGAAAACACGCCTGCAGCCCGCGCCATAACGTCTGGTATCTTGGGCTCGGTTGTGACTATAGCCGCAATTCTGGTCTCATCTTAAAGCTTTATAAATAGCCATAGATCACTCCAGTAGCTGCAATCCAAGCCGAGATAAAGCTATCACTAGCCAGAACACATCTTACATGTCCTTGGCTACTGAATTGCATGTCACCCTGTAAGGATGTATGAGATAGGACCTTAGCAGGGAAAGGGTTAAAAACCAGTTGAAAGCTTGTTTAGCTCCAGTCTGAATGTGAGGCTCCTCATCAAAACATTACCAGGTGCAGATATTATCAGTCTTATCTTCTGGTGGTGGCAATGTTCTATGTCTGCTTCAAGAACTCCACTTGATGATCAAAAGTCTCTAAGCTACAAGAAGCCAGAACTGAGCAACACCTCCTAACAGAAAGAAGTGTGAATAGGGTGCAAGGTGCCGAGACTGCAGAATATACAACCAAGAAGAGCAGCAGTTGCTGTGTGCAGCCAGACACTGAGCACATGAATGGTAGCCCTGCTTCACTGCCATTCAGACGTACACTCAGAGAAGCCCACAAGCTGATCAAGTCGTGTGCAACCACCCGTCACACCATACGGATCATCGGTCATGGCACAGTTACCACCAACCAAACCACAGTGACCACCAGCCACACCACAGCAACCAACGACCATGGCACAGTTTCCACCAGCCACACCACAGCGACCAACGACCATGGCACAGTTACCCCCAGCCACACCACAGCGACCAATAGCCACACCACAGCGACCAACGACCATGGCACAGTTACCACCAGCCACACCACAGCGACCAACGACCATGGCACAGTTACCACCAGCCACACCACAGCGACCATGGCACAGTTACCACCAGCCACACCACAGCGACCAACGACCATGGCACAGTTTCCACCAGCCACACCACAGCGACCAACGACCATGGCACAGTTTCCACCAGCCACACCACAGCGACCAACGACCAAGGCACAGTTTCCACCAGCCACACCACAGTGACCAATAGCCACACCACAGCGACCATGGCAGTTAACACCAGATACACCATAGTGACCACCGACCATGGCACAGTTACCATCAGCCACACCACAGCGAACACTAGCCACACCATAGCGACCACCAACCATGGCACAGTTACCATCAGATACACCATAGTGACCACCGACCATGGCACAGCTACCACAAGACACAGTGACCACCGGCCATGGCACCGTTACCACCAGCCACACCATAGTGACCAACGGCCATGGCACAGCTACCACCGGCCAAGGCATAGTTACCACCAGCCACACCATAGTGACCACCGGCCAGGGTGGATAAAAATCAATGTTTTTTTTAAAAAAATAAAAAAAAAAAAAAAAAAAATCGGATTTTTTTTATTTAAATCGGATTTTTTTCAATAAACTGCTTTTTGAGGAAAATATTTTACCATCCAAAGGTTCTTCCATCATGAGATAAAGCTGAGTTGTTTAACTCAGTAGAATAAAGGCTGTATATGTGTAACATTCACAATGCCATGCTCTTCCAGAGGTTTCTGTAGGATTAGTGGGCAGTTTCTCTCCTATATTATCACAGACGCTCGCTTTACTTACGCAGTTCTCAAAACTGAATTTGACTCCGCAGAGGTCCCAGCCTCTTCTTCACCGCAAAAATGTTACAACATGAACAGAGTTGAGAAAAAGACCGTAATCCTATTGTTCTACAAACCTATGAATACAGAATCAACCCCTTCAGTGCCAAGTCCAAGAAGTTAGACAATATGTTTCTGATTGTTTGGAGTGGAATAGATCTGCACAACACAAGAAGAATGTGAATCTAAGTGTGAGGAGGAGGAAGGGCAAGCAGACAAGAAAATGAAAGTGAAACTTTGAGTACAATACTGCAGCATAGCCACAGACAGACAAGTCTGGATCTGTTTGTGTGTACGATCTGAGGTTTATTACATTCTTTCCTTATAATGGCAGCAGGCCGTAAAAGAGACCCAGTTTGGGAATATTTTAATGAAGCTCCTTCGCCTATCGGTAAGGCAGGCATGCGTGCAAAATGCAAACGATGCAACAAAGAGATGCAAGGCCTGGTGGCGCGAATGAGGCAACATCATGAGAAGTGCGGTGATGAAGATGACCAAAGAAACACTTCTGAACAGGCAGGATCTTCAGGTTGGTAAACATTTTTATTGAATCCTATTTCTAAAGACTGAACTGTCATGTGTGAGAAAAATTATATTTCTTATTATTACTGCATGTTACTGTCATTTGGTACAGTTATGAAGAAAAACAAATATTCCTTTTGGGGCAGGGGCAGTGATGTGTTGTGTACAATAAGCAGAAATTGTATAAACAATAAAATAACAGCATTGACTTTTTTTGTTTAGGGGAATTCATGGATTCTGGAAACTATCCACCTCCAAGATCACCATCATCCTGTTCTACAGTTTCAGAGTTAGCCATCCAGGATAGTGCTTCATTAGCAGCAGCAGCATCATAATCAGACACCCACAGCCACATATCACCATCACCCAAAAGGAAGAAAAAACCTTTACCTCCTGGAACCACCATAGATAGGTTTGTGATAAGAACTAGCAGATTAGAAAAAGAGTTGATTGATGAAAAAATTGCCCAGTTTATTTATGCAACGAACTCTTCTTTCCGTCTGACTGAGAACCCACATTTCATTAATATGGTTCAGTCACTGAGACCAGGATACAGTCCACCCAGCAGAGCTGATGTTGCAGGGAAACTGCTGGATCAAGTGTATGACAGAGAAATGGAGCAATGTGCAACAGCTCTGGAGGGTAAAATTGTTAACCTAAGTATTGATGGGTGGAGTAATGTCCACAATAATCCTATTGTATGTGGTTGTATAACAACAGAAGAAGGTAAAGTCTTCCTTGCACAAACAACTGATACGTCAGGAAATGCACACACAGCAGAATACTTACAGGAAGTGGCAGTAAAAGCTATAACGACATGTGAACAAAAATTCAAATGTCTAGTACGCAGTTTGGTCACTGACAATGCTGCAAACGTATCCAAGATGAGAAGAGATTTAGAAGAGCAGGGAGGGAATACAAAGCTGCTAATAACATATGGTTGCAGTGCTCATTTGCTGCACCTCTTAGCCAAAGACTAGAAATAAAGGCTAATGTTGTTGAAATTGCTAAATACTTCCGTAATAATCATTTTGCTGCAGCAGCTCTGAAAAGGATGGGTGGAACCAAGCTAACGCTCCCACAAGATGTTAGATGGAACTCTGTGGTGGACTGTTTTGAGCAGTATATCAAAAACTGGCCTATTCTGATGACACTTTGTGAAGAAAATCGAGATAAAATAGATGGCACTGTCACGGCCAAAATCCTCAACATTGGGCTTAAGAGAAATGTTGAACATATGCTGAGCTTCCTGAAACCCATCTCTCAAGCTTTAAACAAAATACAGAAAAATAGCTGTTTTATTGCGGATGCTGTTGAAATTTGGAAGGAACTGAGTGAACACTTAAAAACAGAACTACACATGGACAGAATTAAATTACAAGCAGTAAACAAACGAATGGGACAAGCACTGACTCCATCTCATTTTTTGGCAAATATTGTCAATATCCAATATCAGGGTCAAAACCTAAGTGCTGAGGAAGAGGAGTTAGCTATGACATGGGTATCCAGCAATCATCCATCTTTAATGCCAACTATAATAAACTTCAGAGCTAAGGGGGAACCATTCAAGAAATATATGTTTGCTGAAGATATTTTAAGGAAGGTCACACCAGTAAACTGGTGGAAGTCACTTAAGCGCTTGGATTTAGAGACTGTTCAAGTAATGATTTCACTTTTAACAGCAGTAGCTTCTTCTGCAGGCGTTGAAAGAATATTCTCTTCCTTTGGACTCATTCATTCTAAATTGAGAAATCGGTTGGGACCCAATAAAGCAGGAAAGCTTGTTTTTCTTTTCCAGATTATGAATAGGAACAAAGAAGATGATGATGAAGATGACGACAAGTGAGCTACAGAGGACAGCAGGGACAGTAGTATTTAAGTTTTTCATGTGTCGGCTGGGCTGACAGTCTAAGTTTCTTAAAATATATATATATTTTGTTTAGCCAAATTAGTTAACAAACATGGATGTTTGTTTAAGCAAATAAGTTATGCTGTAATGTTGTTATTGTTTCAGTTGAATAAATCGATTTAAATTGTTATTAAGGTCAGGATTATTTTTCTCCTTCCTAAGTACAACAGAACAGTGGTGTCCAAATATGAATGATTAACCCATTAAACTGGGGAGAAAAAAGTAATATAAAAAGTGATTCTAAAAATCTTCATCTACTTGCATGTTAAAGTAGCAAGAACTAGTTTAGGTAGAAACTTTGATTTAAATCACTGATTTAAATCAAGCCTTACTGACTAGTGATTTAAATCGTGATTTAAATCAGTTAGATTTAAATCAAATCCACCCAGCCACCGGCCATGGCACAGTGACTACCAGCCACAAAAGTTACCACCGGCCATGGTACAGTTACCACCAGCCACAACATAGTGACCAACGGCCATGGCACAGTGACCACTAGCCAAACATAGCGACCACCGACCATGGCAAGGTTACCACAAGCCACACCACAGCAACGGAACAGTTACCACCAGCCACAGCACACCGACCATGGCACGGTTACCACCAGCCACACCACAGTGATCACTGGTCATGGAACTGTGACCACCAGCCACATCACAGCAACCACCAGCCATGGAACAGTTACCACCAGCCACACGATAGTGACCACTGGCCATGGCACATTCACCACCGGCCACACCACAGGCCATGGCACAGTAACAATCAGCCACAACACAGCGACCACCAGTCACACCATTGTGATCACCGGCCATGGCACAGTTACCACCAGCCACACCACAGTGACCACTAGCCACACCATAGTGATCACCGGCCATGGCACAGTTACCACCAGCCATGGCATAGTGACAACCGGCGATGGCACAGCAACCACCAACCGCACCATAGCGACCACTCGCCATGGCACAGTGACCACCCGCCATGGCACAGTGGCCACCCTCCACGGCACAGTGACCACCCGCCACATCACAGCGGCCATAGTGTGTGGAGCGAGCAGATCATAGTAAATGGCAGGAGATGGATGCATAACATACAGTGTGAGCAGACTGTAGTGTACAGGAGAGGGATGTATAGCATGTTGGGGGTGGGGGGGGTCACAATGTTTTGGGGTCATCATGTGGACCCCCTGAACACTTGGCAGTAATGGTCACCACATACAGTTTTTCAGCAGACACATTTTTAGTATTTCTCCATCAATCATAAATAACTGTAGTGTTGATTAATGATACAACAGGGGCGTGGGGTGGACCGATGAGGCCCCCGACATTACACATGGTGAGAACAGAGTCTGCTCCTCTTCAGTGATTGCTACGTGAGCTCCAGCAGATCCAGGACACGTCTTCTACAGCAGCAGCGCCCCGGACAGGAAGGCAGGTACAAGGAGGTAGATGACGGAATAATGGAAGTCATGATACGCCTTACGCAGAGATCATGCGATCTCCCCACCACACCGAGGGGCCGGCGTACAGATTGGGGGTGAGGAGCAGGAGGAGACATTCTGGTAGAGTCATCCTATAATAACATTCACACCTTTCCCTCCTGCTCCGCCAGCGCCAGCTGCATTGCCCAAATACTCAGTGGTCGCATGTATGCCAGGGAGCGGTAGATCTCCTTCTTGCAGTAAGCCTCTGGGGTCTGGAAGGACATTCCCAGCCGCTCCCATACTGTACGGTAACAACCTTCTGCCGTCTGGAAACCTTCCTCCACCAGGCCCTGTAATGTAACACGACAGTATGAGAACGCCCCCTGCTGACACGGAGAGCCACTGACAGAGTCATGATGGAAACCTTTTGTTAGAGGTCCGAAATACACAATATACTAAAGTACTCAAGAGCAGCGCTCACAATTCTGCAGGTGGTGACAGGTGGCGTTCACCAGAATGTTACGGTGAACACACTGTGAAACCCGCACTAGACTCCAGTGAGAGCAAGGAAAAGAAACAAAGGGCAGATAGATGCGAGGGTGAGCATTGCTACCTCATGAATCATTGTGGCCGCCAGTCCATAAACCACTCCAATCCAGACCTCGTCAGACTGAACACTGGAGGTGTCGACAGAACCATCCGGACGCATCCCGTTCACCGCTCCCATCTGACCGTCAGCAAATTGCTTAACGTTTAATTCAAAGATGGTTTTCAAGGCGCTGAGCACATGAGCGGAGGGGAAAACCTGCAGGAAAGAGGTAGGTAAGAAGAGAGCAAAGGTGCCAACAACAGAGCGTATCGGGGCATGCTCGCTACTTCCTGCATCGTACCTCGTTCTGTCCGCGGCCCAGGCCACATGCCCGCAGGAACCAGTGCCCGGCGCACTGGTCAGACATAACACTGTTGTAGTAGGACTGGACCCCGCAGTCATAGTTGTAGTACTTTCCTGAGAAAAGGAGGAAGAACAGAAAGAGAAAATCAAATCATCCATAACAGCCAGCAGTGGGGTAGAAAAGCGGAGGGCAATGTGGTTCCTTCATATCATCTCGTAAGTAATCTCATCAAGGAAATCATTAGGATCTCAGCTACAAACGTACTGCAGAGTATCCCGGGTACCAGTACCTCCTCACCATCATCAGCACTGTACACAGTGTCTGGGGTACTAGTACCTCCTCACCATCATCAGCACTGTACAGAGTGTCCCGGGTACCAGTACCTCCTCACCATCATCAGCACTGTACAGAGTGTCTGGGGTACTAGCACCTCCTCACCATCATCAGCACTGTACAGAGTGTCTGGGGTACTAGCACCTCCTCACCATCATCAGCACTGTACAGAGTATCTAGGGTACCAGTACCTCCTCACCATCATCAGCACTGTACAGAGTGTCTGGGGTACTAGCACCTCCTCACCATTATCAGCACTGTACAGAGTATCCCGGGTACCAGTACCTCCTCACCATTATCAGCACTGTACAGAGTATCCCGGGTACCAGTACCTCCTCACCATTATCAGCACTGTACAGAGTATCCCGGGTACCAGTACCTCCTCACCATCATCAGCACTGTACAGAGTATCTGGGGTACTAGTACCTCCTCCCCATCATCAGCACTGTACAGTGTCTGGGGTACAAGCACCTCCACACCATCATCAGCACTGTACAGAGTATCCTGGGTACCAGTACCTCCTCACCATCATCAGCACTGTACAGAATGGGGTACTAGTACCTCCTCACCATCATCAGCACTGTACAGAGTGTCTGGGGTACCAGTACCTCCTCACCATTATCAGCACTGTACAGAGTGTCTGGGGTACCAGTACCTCCTCACCATCATCAGCACTGAACAGAGTGTCTGGGGTACCAGTACCTCCTCACCATCATCAGCACTGTACAGAGTATCCCGGGTACCAGTATCTCCTCACCATCATCAGCACTGTACAGAGTATCCCGGGTACCAGTACCTCCTAACCATCATCAGCACTGTACAGAGTATCCGGGTACTAGTACCTCCTCACCATCATCAGCACTGTACAGAGTGTCTGGGGTACCAGTACCTCCTCACCACCATCAGCACTATACAGAGTGTCTGGGGTACTAGTACATCCTCACCATCATCAGCACTGTACAAAGTGTCTGGGGTACTAGTACCTCCTCACCATCATCAGCTCTGTACAGAGTATCTGGGGTACTAGTACCTCCTCCCCATCATCAGCACTGTACAGTGTCTGGGGTACAAGCACCTCCTCACCATCATCAGCACTGTACAGAGTATCCTGGGTACCAGTACCTCCTCACCATCATCAGCACTGTACAGAATGGGGTACTAGTACCTCCTCACCATCATCAGCACTGTACAGAGTGTCTGGGGTACCAGTACCTCCTCACCATTATCAGCACTGTACAGAGTGTCTGGGGTACCAGTACCTCCTCACCATCATCAGCACTGAACAGAGTGTCTGGGGTACCAGTACCTCCTCACCATCATCAGCACTGTACAGAGTATCCCGGGTACCAGTACCTCCTCACCATCATCAGCACTGTACAGAGTATCCCGGGTACCAGTACCTCCTCACCATCATCAGCACTGTACAGAGTATCCGGGGTACTAGTACCTCCTCACCATCATCAGCACTGTACAGAGTGTCTGGGGTACCAGTACCTCCTCACCACCATCAGCACTATACAGAGTGTCTGGGGTACTAGTACCTCCTCACCATCATCAGCAGCACTGTACAGAGTGTCTGGGGTACCAGTACCTCCTCACCATCATCAGCACTGTACAAAGTGTCTGGGGTACTAGTACCTCCTCACCATCATCAGCAGCACTGTACAGAGTGTCTGAGGTACTAGTACCTCCTCACCAGTATCAGCACTGTACAGAGTGTCTGGGGTACTAGCAGCTCCTCACCATCATCAGCACTGTACAGAGTGTCTGGGGTACTAGCAGCTCCTCACCATCATCAGCACTGTACAGAGTGTCTGGGGTACTAGCACCTCCTCACCATTATCAGCACTGTACAGAGTATCTGGGGTACTAGCACCTCCTCACCATCATCAGCACTGTACAGAGTATCTGGGGTACTAGCACCTCCTCACCATCATCAGCACTGTACAGAGTATCTGGGGTACTATCACATCCTCACCATCATCAGCACTGTACAGAGTATCTGGGGTACTAGTACCTCCTCACCATCATCAGCACTGTACAGAGTATCTGCGGTACTAGTACCTCCTCACCATTATCAGCACTGTACAGAGTATCTGCAGTGCTAGTACCTCCTCACCATTATCAGCACTGTACAGAGTATCTGCAGTACTAGTACCTCCTCACCATTATCAGCACTGTACAGAGTATCTGGGGTACTATCACCTCCTCACCATCATCAGCACTGTACAGAGTATCTGGGGTACCAGTACCTCCTCACCATCATCAGCACTGTACAGAGTGTCTGGGGTACCAGTACCTCCTCACCATTATCAGCACTGTACAGAGTGTCTGGGGTACCAGTACCTCCTCACCATCATCAGCACTGTACAGAGTATCTGGGGTACTATCACCTCCTCACCATTATCAGCACTGTACAGAGTATCTGGGGTACTAGTACCTCCTCACCATCATCAGCACTGTACAGAGTGTCTGGGGTACTAGTACCTCCTCACCATCATCAGCACTGTACAGAGTGTCTGGGGTACTAGCATCTCGTCCCCATTATCAGCACTGTACAGAGTGTCTGGGGTACTAGTACCTCCTCACCATCACCAGCACTGTACAGAGTGTCTGGGGTACTACTACCTCCTCACCATCATCAGCACTGTACAGAGTATCTGGGGTACTATCACCTCCTCACCATCATCAGCACTGTACAGAGTATCTGGGGTACTAGTACCTCCTCACCATTATCAGCACTGTACAGAGTATCTGGGATACTAGTACCTCCTCACCATCATCAGCACTGTACAGAGTATCTGGGGTACTAGTACCTCCTCACCATCATCAGCACTGTACAGAGTATCTGGGGTACTCGCACCTCCTCATCATCATCAGCACTGTACAAAGTGTCTGGGGTACTAGTACCTCCTCACCATCATCAGCACTGTACAGAGTATCTGGGGTACTAGTACCTCCTCACCATTATCAGCACTGTACAGAGTGTCTGGGGTACTAGCACTTTCTCACCATTATCAGCACTGTACAGAGTATCTGGGGTAATAGCACCTTCTCACCATCATCAGCACTGTACAGAGTATCTGGGGTACTAGCACCTCCTCACCATTATCAGCACTGCACAGAGTGTCTGGGGTACTAGCACCTCCTCACCATTATCAGCACTGTACAGAGTATCTGGGGTACTAGCACCTCCTCACCATTATCAGCACTGTACAGAGTATCTGGGGTACTAGCACCTTCTCACCATCATCAGCACTGTACAGAGTATCTGGGGTACTAGCACCTTCTCACCATCATCAGCACTGTACAGAGTGTCTGGGGTAATAGCACCTCCTCACCATTATCAGCACTGTACAGAGTGTCTGGGGTACTAGTACCTCCTCACCATTATCAGCACTGTACAGAGTGTATGGGGTACTAGTACCTCCTCACCATCATCAGCACTGTACAGAGTGTCTGGGGTACTAGCACCTCGTCCCCATTATCAGCACTGTACAGAGTATCTGGGGTACTAGCACCTCCTCACCATCATCAGCACTGTACAGAGTATCTGGGGTACTAGCACCTCCTCACCATCATCAGCACTGTACAGAGTATCTGCAGTACTAGTACCTCCTCACCATCATCAGCACTGTACAGAGTGTCTGGGGTACTAGCACCTTCTCACCATCATCAGCACTGTACAGAGTGTCTGGGGTAATAGCACCTCGTCCCCATCATCAGCACTGTACAGAGTGTCTGGGGTACTAGCACCTCCTCACCATTATCAGCACTGTACAGAGTGTCTGGGGTACTAGTACCTCCTCACCATTATCAGCACTGTACAGAGTGTCTGGGGTACTAGCACTTTCTCACCATTATCAGCACTGTACAGAGTATCTGGGGTACTAGCACCTCCTCACCATTATCAGCACTGTACAGAGTATCTGGGGTACTAGCACCTTCTCACCATCATCAGCACTGTACAGAGTGTCTGGGGTAATAGCACCTCCTCACCATTATCAGCACTGTACAGAGTGTCTGGGGTACTAGTACCTCCTCACCATTATCAGCACTGTACAGAGTGTATGGGGTACTAGTACCTCCTCACCATCATCAGCACTGTACAGAGTGTCTGGGGTACTAGCACCTCGTCCCCATTATCAGCACTGTACAGAGTATCTGGGGTACTAGCACCTCCTCACCATCATCAGCACTGTACAGAGTATCTGGGGTACTAGTACCTCCTCACCATTATCAGCACTGTACAGAGTATCTGCAGTACTAGTACCTCCTCACCATCATCAGCACTGTACAGAGTGTCTGGGGTACTAGCACCTTCTCACCATCATCAGCACTGTACAGAGTGTCTGGGGTAATAGCACCTCCTCCCCATCATCAGCACTGTACAGAGTGTCTGGGGTACTAGCACCTCCTCACCATTATCAGCACTGTACAGAGTGTCTGGGGTACTAGTACCTCCTCACCATTATCAGCACTGTACAGAGTGTCTGGGGTACTAGCACTTTCTCACCATTATCAGCACTGTACAGAGTATCTGGGGTACTAGCACCTCCTCACCATTATCAGCACTGTACAGAGTATCTGGGGTAATAGCACCTTCTCACCATCATCAGCACTGTACAGAGTATCTGGGGTACTAGCACCTCCTCACCATTATCAGCACTGCACAGAGTGTCTGGGGTACTAGCACCTCCTCACCATTATCAGCACTGTACAGAGTATCTGGGGTACTAGCACCTCCTCACCATTATCAGCACTGTACAGAGTATCTGGGGTACTAGCACCTTCTCACCATCATCAGCACTGTACAGAGTATCTGGGGTACTAGCACCTTCTCACCATCATCAGCACTGTACAGAGTGTCTGGGGTAATAGCACCTCCTCACCATTATCAGCACTGTACAGAGTGTCTGGGGTACTAGTACCTCCTCACCATTATCAGCACTGTACAGAGTGTATGGGGTACTAGTACCTCCTCACCATCATCAGCACTGTACAGAGTGTCTGGGGTACTAGCACCTCATCCCCATTATCAGCACTGTACAGAGTATCTGGGGTACTAGCACCTCCTCACCATCATCAGCACTGTACAGAGTATCTGGGGTACTAGTACCTCCTCACCATTATCAGCACTCTACAGAGTATCTGCAGTACTAGTACCTCCTCACCATCATCAGCACTGTACAGAGTGTCTGGGGTAATAGCACCTCCTCACCATCATCAGCACTGTACAGAGTTTCTGGGGTAATAGCACCTCCTCACCATTATCAGCACTGTACAGAGTGTCTGGGGTACTAGTACCTCCTCACCATTATCAGCACTGTACAGAGTGTCTGGGGTACTAGCACCTCGTCCCCATTATCAGCACTGTACAGAGTATCTGGGGTACTAGCACCTCCTCACCATCATCAGCACTGTACAGAGTATCTGGGGTACTAGTACCTCCTCACCATCATCAGCACTGTACAGAGTATCTGGGGTACTAGTACCTCCTCACCATTATCAGCACTGTACAGAGTATCTGCGGTACTAGTACCTCCTCACCATCATCAGCACTGTACAGAGTGTCTGGGGTACTAGCACCTTCTCACCATCATCAGCACTGTACAGAGTGTCTGGGGTAATAGCACCTCCTCCCCATCATCAGCACTGTACAGAGTGTCTGGGGTACTAGCACCTCCTCACCATCATCAGCACTGTGCAGAGTGTCTGGGGTACTAGCACCTCCTCACCATTATCAGCACTGTACAGAGTATCTGGGGTACTATCACCTCCTCACCATCATCAGCACTGTACAGAGTATCTGGGGTACTAGCACCTCCTCACCATCATCAGCACTGTACAGAGTATCTGGGGTACTAGCACCTCCTCACCATTATCAGCACTGTACAGAGTATCTGCAGTACTAGTACCTCCTCACCATCATCAGCACTGTACAGAGTATCTGGGGTACTAGCACCTCCTCACCATCATCAGCACTGTACAGAGTATCTGGGGTACTAGCACCTCCTCACCATTATCAGCACTGCACAGAGTGTCTGGGGTACTAGTACCTCCTCACCATCATCAGCACTGCACAGAGTGTCTGGGGTTCTAGCACCTCCTCACCATTATCAGCACTGTGCAGAGTGTCTGGGGTACTAGCACCTCCTCACCATCATCAGCACTGTACAGAGTGTCTGGGGTACTAGCACCTCCTCACCATTATCAGCACTGTACAGAGTATCTGCAGTACTAGTACCTCCTCACCATCATCAGCACTGTACAGAGTGTCTGGGGTACTAGCACCTCCTCACCATCATCAGCACTGTACAGAGTGTCTGGGGTAATAGCACCTCCTCCCCATCATTAGCACTGTACAGAGTGTCTGGGGTAATAGCACCTCCTCCCCATCATCAGCACTGTACAGAGTGTCTGGGGTACTAGCACCTCCTCACCATTATCAGCACTGTACAGAGTGTCTGGGGTACTAGCACCTCCTCACCATTATCAGCACTGTACAGAGTATCTGGGGTACTATCACCTCCTCACCATCATCAGCACTGTACAGAGTGTCTGGGGTACTAGCACCTCCTCACCATCATCAGCACTGTACAGAGTATCTGGGGTACTAGCACCTCCTCACCATTATCAGCACTGTACAGAGTATCTGCAGTACTAGCACCTCCTCACCATCATCAGCACTGTACAGAGTATCTGGGGTACTAGCACCTCCTCACCATCATCAGCACTGTACAGAGTATCTGGGGTACTATCACCTCCTCACCATCATCAGCACTGTACAGAGTGTCTGGGGTACTAGTACCTCCTCACCATTATCAGCACTGTACAGAGTATCTGGGGTACTATCACCTCCTCACCATCATCAGCACTGTACAGAGTATCTGGGGTACTAGCACCTCCTCACCATCATCAGCACTGTACAGAGTATCTGGGGTACTATCACCTCCTCACCATCATCAGCACTGTACAGAGTGTCTGGGGTACTAGTACCTCCTCACCATCATCAGCACTGTACAGAGTATCTGGGGTACTATCACCTCCTCACCATCATCAGCACTGTACAGAGTGTCTGGGGTACTAGTACCTCCTCACCATTATCAGCACTGTACAGAGTGTCTGGGGTACTAGCACCTCCTCACCATTATCAGCACTGTACAGAGTGTCTGGGGTACTAGCACCTCCTCACCATTATCAGCACTGCACAGAGTGTCTGGGGTACTAGCACCTCCTCACCATTATCAGCACTGTACAGAGTGTCTGGGGTACTAGCACCTCCTCACCATTATCAGCACTGTACAGAGTATCTGGGGTACTAGTACCTCCTCACCATTATCAGCACTGTACAGAGTATCTGAGGTACTAGCACCTCCTCACCATTATCAGCACTGTACAGAGTGTCTAGGGTACTAGTACCTCCTCACCATTATCAGCACTGTACAGAGTGTCTGGGGTACTAGCACCTTCTCACCATCATCAGCACTGTACAGAGTATCTGGGGTACTAGCACCTTCTCACCATCATCAGCACTGTACAGAGTATCTGGGGTAATAGCACCTCCTCACCATTATCAGCACTGTACAGAGTATCTGGGGTACTAGCACCTCCTCACCATCATCAGCACTGTACAGAGTATCTGGGGTAATAGCACCTCCTCACCATTATCAGTACTGTACAGAGTGTCTGGGGTACTAGTACCTCCTCACCATCATCAGCACTGTACAGAGTGTCTGAGGTACTAGTACCTCCTCACCATCATCAGCACTGTACAGAGTGTCTGGGGTAATAGAACCTCCTCACCATTATCAGCACTGTACAGAGTATCTGCAGTACTAGTACCTCCTCACCATCATCAGCACTGTACAGAGTATCTGGGGTACTAGCACCTCCTCACCATCATCAGCACTGTACAGAGTATCTGGGGTACTAGCACCTCCTCACCATCATCAGCACTGTACAGAGTATCTGGGGTACTAGCACCTCCTCACCATTATCAGCACTGCACAGAGTGTCTGGGGTACTAGCACCTCCTCACCATTATCAGCACTGTACAGAGTATCTGCAGTACTAGTACCTCCTCACCATCATCAGCACTGTACAGAGTGTCTGGGGTACTAGCACCTCCTCACCATTATCAGTACTGTACAGAGTGTCTGGGGTACTAGCACCTCCTCACCATTATCAGCACTGTACAGAGTGTCTGGGGTACTAGCACCTCCTCACCATTATCAGCACTGTACAGAGTATCTGGGGTACTATCACCTCCTCACCATCATCAGCACTGTACAGAGTGTCTGGGGTACTAGCACCTCCTCACCATCATCAGCACTGTACAGAGTATCTGGGGTACTAGCACCTCCTCACCATTATCAGCACTGCACAGAGTGTCTGGGGTACTAGCACCTCCTCACCATTATCAGCACTGTACAGAGTGTCTGGGGTACTAGCACCTCCTCACCATCATCAGCACTGTACAGAGTGTCTGGGGTACTAGTACCTCATCACCATTATCAGCACTGTACAGAGTGTCTGAGGTACTAGCACCTCCTCACCATCATCAGCACTGTACAGAGTGTCTGGGGTACTAGCACCTCCTCACCATTATCAGCACTGTACAGAGTATCTGGGGTACTAGCACCTCCTCACCATTATCAGCACTGTACAGAGTATCTGGGGTACTAGTACCTCCTCACCATCATCAGCACTGTACAGAGTGTCTGGGGTACTAGCACCTCCTCACCATCATCAGCACTGTACAGAGTGTCTGGGGTACCAGTACCTCCTCACCATTATCAGCACTGTACAGAGTGTCTGGGGTACCAGTACCTCCTCACCATCATCAGCACTGTACAGAGTATCTGGGGTACTATCACCTCCTCACCATTATCAGCACTGTACAGAGTATCTGGGGTACTAGTACCTCCTCACCATCATCAGCACTGTACAGAGTGTCTGGGGTACTAGTACCTCCTCACCATCATCAGCACTGTACAGAGTGTCTGGGGTACTAGCATCTCGTCCCCATTATCAGCACTGTACAGAGTGTCTGGGGTACTAGTACCTCCTCACCATCACCAGCACTGTACAGAGTGTCTGGGGTACTACTACCTCCTCACCATCATCAGCACTGTACAGAGTATCTGGGGTACTATCACCTCCTCACCATCATCAGCACTGTACAGAGTATCTGGGGTACTAGTACCTCCTCACCATTATCAGCACTGTACAGAGTATCTGGGATACTAGTACCTCCTCACCATCATCAGCACTGTACAGAGTATCTGGGGTACTAGTACCTCCTCACCATCATCAGCACTGTACAGAGTATCTGGGGTACTCGCACCTCCTCATCATCATCAGCACTGTACAAAGTGTCTGGGGTACTAGTACCTCCTCACCATCATCAGCACTGTACAGAGTATCTGGGGTACTAGTACCTCCTCACCATTATCAGCACTGTACAGAGTGTCTGGGGTACTAGCACTTTCTCACCATTATCAGCACTGTACAGAGTATCTGGGGTAATAGCACCTTCTCACCATCATCAGCACTGTACAGAGTATCTGGGGTACTAGCACCTCCTCACCATTATCAGCACTGCACAGAGTGTCTGGGGTACTAGCACCTCCTCACCATTATCAGCACTGTACAGAGTATCTGGGGTACTAGCACCTCCTCACCATTATCAGCACTGTACAGAGTATCTGGGGTACTAGCACCTTCTCACCATCATCAGCACTGTACAGAGTATCTGGGGTACTAGCACCTTCTCACCATCATCAGCACTGTACAGAGTGTCTGGGGTAATAGCACCTCCTCACCATTATCAGCACTGTACAGAGTGTCTGGGGTACTAGTACCTCCTCACCATTATCAGCACTGTACAGAGTGTATGGGGTACTAGTACCTCCTCACCATCATCAGCACTGTACAGAGTGTCTGGGGTACTAGCACCTCGTCCCCATTATCAGCACTGTACAGAGTATCTGGGGTACTAGCACCTCCTCACCATCATCAGCACTGTACAGAGTATCTGGGGTACTAGCACCTCCTCACCATCATCAGCACTGTACAGAGTATCTGCAGTACTAGTACCTCCTCACCATCATCAGCACTGTACAGAGTGTCTGGGGTACTAGCACCTTCTCACCATCATCAGCACTGTACAGAGTGTCTGGGGTAATAGCACCTCGTCCCCATCATCAGCACTGTACAGAGTGTCTGGGGTACTAGCACCTCCTCACCATTATCAGCACTGTACAGAGTGTCTGGGGTACTATTACCTCCTCACCATTATCAGCACTGTACAGAGTGTCTGGGGTACTAGCACTTTCTCACCATTATCAGCACTGTACAGAGTATCTGGGGTACTAGCACCTCCTCACCATTATCAGCACTGTACAGAGTATCTGGGGTACTAGCACCTCCTCACCATTATCAGCACTGTACAGAGTATCTGGGGTACTAGCACCTTCTCACCATCATCAGCACTGTACAGAGTGTCTGGGGTAATAGCACCTCCTCACCATTATCAGCACTGTACAGAGTGTCTGGGGTACTAGTACCTCCTCACCATTATCAGCACTGTACAGAGTGTATGGGGTACTAGTACCTCCTCACCATCATCAGCACTGTACAGAGTGTCTGGGGTACTAGCACCTCGTCCCCATTATCAGCACTGTACAGAGTATCTGGGGTACTAGCACCTCCTCACCATCATCAGCACTGTACAGAGTATCTGGGGTACTAGTACCTCCTCACCATTATCAGCACTGTACAGAGTATCTGCAGTACTAGTACCTCCTCACCATCATCAGCACTGTACAGAGTGTCTGGGGTACTAGCACCTTCTCACCATCATCAGCACTGTACAGAGTGTCTGGGGTAATAGCACCTCCTCCCCATCATCAGCACTGTACAGAGTGTCTGGGGTACTAGCACCTCCTCACCATTATCAGCACTGTACAGAGTGTCTGGGGTACTAGTACCTCCTCACCATTATCAGCACTGTACAGAGTGTCTGGGGTACTAGCACTTTCTCACCATTATCAGCACTGTACAGAGTATCTGGGGTACTAGCACCTCCTCACCATTATCAGCACTGTACAGAGTATCTGGGGTAATAGCACCTTCTCACCATCATCAGCACTGTACAGAGTATCTGGGGTACTAGCACCTCCTCACCATTATCAGCACTGCACAGAGTGTCTGGGGTACTAGCACCTCCTCACCATTATCAGCACTGTACAGAGTATCTGGGGTACTAGCACCTCCTCACCATTATCAGCACTGTACAGAGTATCTGGGGTACTAGCACCTTCTCACCATCATCAGCACTGTACAGAGTATCTGGGGTACTAGCACCTTCTCACCATCATCAGCACTGTACAGAGTGTCTGGGGTAATAGCACCTCCTCACCATTATCAGCACTGTACAGAGTGTCTGGGGTACTAGTACCTCCTCACCATTATCAGCACTGTACAGAGTGTATGGGGTACTAGTACCTCCTCACCATCATCAGCACTGTACAGAGTGTCTGGGGTACTAGCACCTCATCCCCATTATCAGCACTGTACAGAGTATCTGGGGTACTAGCACCTCCTCACCATCATCAGCACTGTACAGAGTATCTGGGGTACTAGTACCTCCTCACCATTATCAGCACTCTACAGAGTATCTGCAGTACTAGTACCTCCTCACCATCATCAGCACTGTACAGAGTGTCTGGGGTAATAGCACCTCCTCACCATCATCAGCACTGTACAGAGTTTCTGGGGTAATAGCACCTCCTCACCATTATCAGCACTGTACAGAGTGTCTGGGGTACTAGTACCTCCTCACCATTATCAGCACTGTACAGAGTGTCTGGGGTACTAGCACCTCGTCCCCATTATCAGCACTGTACAGAGTATCTGGGGTACTAGCACCTCCTCACCATCATCAGCACTGTACAGAGTATCTGGGGTACTAGTACCTCCTCACCATCATCAGCACTGTACAGAGTATCTGGGGTACTAGTACCTCCTCACCATTATCAGCACTGTACAGAGTATCTGCGGTACTAGTACCTCCTCACCATCATCAGCACTGTACAGAGTGTCTGGGGTACTAGCACCTTCTCACCATCATCAGCACTGTACAGAGTGTCTGGGGTAATAGCACCTCCTCCCCATCATCAGCACTGTACAGAGTGTCTGGGGTACTAGCACCTCCTCACCATCATCAGCACTGTGCAGAGTGTCTGGGGTACTAGCACCTCCTCACCATTATCAGCACTGTACAGAGTATCTGGGGTACTATCACCTCCTCACCATCATCAGCACTGTACAGAGTATCTGGGGTACTAGCACCTCCTCACCATCATCAGCACTGTACAGAGTATCTGGGGTACTAGCACCTCCTCACCATTATCAGCACTGTACAGAGTATCTGCAGTACTAGTACCTCCTCACCATCATCAGCACTGTACAGAGTATCTGGGGTACTAGCACCTCCTCACCATCATCAGCACTGTACAGAGTATCTGGGGTACTAGCACCTCCTCACCATTATCAGCACTGCACAGAGTGTCTGGGGTACTAGTACCTCCTCACCATCATCAGCACTGCACAGAGTGTCTGGGGTTCTAGCACCTCCTCACCATTATCAGCACTGTGCAGAGTGTCTGGGGTACTAGCACCTCCTCACCATCATCAGCACTGTACAGAGTGTCTGGGGTACTAGCACCTCCTCACCATTATCAGCACTGTACAGAGTATCTGCAGTACTAGTACCTCCTCACCATCATCAGCACTGTACAGAGTGTCTGGGGTACTAGCACCTCCTCACCATCATCAGCACTGTACAGAGTGTCTGGGGTAATAGCACCTCCTCCCCATCATTAGCACTGTACAGAGTGTCTGGGGTAATAGCACCTCCTCCCCATCATCAGCACTGTACAGAGTGTCTGGGGTACTAGCACCTCCTCACCATTATCAGCACTGTACAGAGTGTCTGGGGTACTAGCACCTCCTCACCATTATCAGCACTGTACAGAGTATCTGGGGTACTATCACCTCCTCACCATCATCAGCACTGTACAGAGTGTCTGGGGTACTAGCACCTCCTCACCATCATCAGCACTGTACAGAGTATCTGGGGTACTAGCACCTCCTCACCATCATCAGCACTGTACAGAGTATCTGGGGTACTATCACCTCCTCACCATCATCAGCACTGTACAGAGTGTCTGGGGTACTAGTACCTCCTCACCATTATCAGCACTGTACAGAGTATCTGGGGTACTATCACCTCCTCACCATCATCAGCACTGTACAGAGTATCTGGGGTACTAGCACCTCCTCACCATCATCAGCACTGTACAGAGTATCTGGGGTACTATCACCTCCTCACCATCATCAGCACTGTACAGAGTGTCTGGGGTACTAGTACCTCCTCACCATCATCAGCACTGTACAGAGTATCTGGGGTACTATCACCTCCTCACCATCATCAGCACTGTACAGAGTGTCTGGGGTACTAGTACCTCCTCACCATTATCAGCACTGTACAGAGTGTCTGGGGTACTAGCACCTCCTCACCATTATCAGCACTGTACAGAGTGTCTGGGGTACTAGCACCTCCTCACCATTATCAGCACTGCACAGAGTGTCTGGGGTACTAGCACCTCCTCACCATTATCAGCACTGTACAGAGTGTCTGGGGTACTAGCACCTCCTCACCATTATCAGCACTGTACAGAGTATCTGGGGTACTAGTACCTCCTCACCATTATCAGCACTGTACAGAGTATCTGAGGTACTAGCACCTCCTCACCATTATCAGCACTGTACAGAGTGTCTAGGGTACTAGTACCTCCTCACCATTATCAGCACTGTACAGAGTGTCTGGGGTACTAGCACCTTCTCACCATCATCAGCACTGTACAGAGTATCTGGGGTACTAGCACCTTCTCACCATCATCAGCACTGTACAGAGTATCTGGGGTAATAGCACCTCCTCACCATTATCAGCACTGTACAGAGTATCTGGGGTACTAGCACCTCCTCACCATCATCAGCACTGTACAGAGTATCTGGGGTAATAGCACCTCCTCACCATTATCAGTACTGTACAGAGTGTCTGGGGTACTAGTACCTCCTCACCATCATCAGCACTGTACAGAGTGTCTGAGGTACTAGTACCTCCTCACCATCATCAGCACTGTACAGAGTGTCTGGGGTAATAGAACCTCCTCACCATTATCAGCACTGTACAGAGTATCTGCAGTACTAGTACCTCCTCACCATCATCAGCACTGTACAGAGTATCTGGGGTACTAGCACCTCCTCACCATCATCAGCACTGTACAGAGTATCTGGGGTACTAGCACCTCCTCACCATCATCAGCACTGTACAGAGTATCTGGGGTACTAGCACCTCCTCACCATTATCAGCACTGCACAGAGTGTCTGGGGTACTAGCACCTCCTCACCATTATCAGCACTGTACAGAGTATCTGCAGTACTAGTACCTCCTCACCATCATCAGCACTGTACAGAGTGTCTGGGGTACTAGCACCTCCTCACCATTATCAGTACTGTACAGAGTGTCTGGGGTACTAGCACCTCCTCACCATTATCAGCACTGTACAGAGTGTCTGGGGTACTAGCACCTCCTCACCATTATCAGCACTGTACAGAGTATCTGGGGTACTATCACCTCCTCACCATCATCAGCACTGTACAGAGTGTCTGGGGTACTAGCACCTCCTCACCATCATCAGCACTGTACAGAGTATCTGGGGTACTAGCACCTCCTCACCATTATCAGCACTGCACAGAGTGTCTGGGGTACTAGCACCTCCTCACCATTATCAGCACTGTACAGAGTGTCTGGGGTACTAGCACCTTCTCACCATCATCAGCACTGTACAGAGTGTCTGGGGTACTAGCACCTCCTCACCATCATCAGCACTGTACAGAGTGTCTGGGGTACTAGTACCTCATCACCATTATCAGCACTGTACAGAGTGTCTGAGGTACTAGCACCTCCTCACCATCATCAGCACTGTACAGAGTGTCTGGGGTACTAGCACCTCCTCACCATTATCAGCACTGTACAGAGTATCTGGGGTACTAGCACCTCCTCACCATTATCAGCACTGTACAGAGTATCTGGGGTACTAGTACCTCCTCACCATCATCAGCACTGTACAGAGTGTCTGGGGTACTAGCACCTCCTCACCATCATCAGCACTGTACAGAGTGTCTGGGGTACCAGTACCTCCTCACCATCATCAGCACTGAACAGAGTGTCTGGGGTACCAGTACCTCCTCACCATCATCAGCACTGTACAGAGTATCCCGGGTACCAGTACCTCCTCACCATCATCAGCACTGTACAGAGTATCCCGGGTACCAGTACCTCCTCACCATCATCAGCACTGTACAGAGTATCCGGGGTACTAGTACCTCCTCACCATCATCAGCACTGTACAGAGTGTCTGGGGTACCAGTACCTCCTCACCACCATCAGCACTATACAGAGTGTCTGGGGTACTAGTACATCCTCACCATCATCAGCACTGTACAAAGTGTCTGGGGTACTAGTACCTCCTCACCATCATCAGCACTGTACAGTGTCTGGGGTACTAGTACCTCCTCACCATCATCATCAGCACTGTACAGAGTGTCTGAGGTACTAGTACCTCCTCACCAGTATCAGCACTGTACAGAGTGTCTGGGGTACTAGCAGCTCCTCACCATCATCAGCACTGTACAGAGTGTCTGGGGTACTAGCACCTCCTCACCATTATCAGCACTGTACAGAGTATCTGGGGTACTAGCACCTCCTCACCATCATCAGCACTGTACAGAGTATCTGGGGTACTAGCACCTCCTCACCATCATCAGCACTGTACAGAGTATCTGGGGTACTAGTACCTCCTCACCATCATCAGCACTGTACAGAGTATCTGCAGTACTAGTACCTCCTCACCATTATCAGCACTGTACAGAGTATCTGGGGTACTAGTACCTCCTCACCATTATCAGCACTGTACAGAGTATCTGCAGTACTAGTACCTCCTCACCATTATCAGCACTGTACAGAGTATCTGGGGTACTAGCACCTCCTCACCATTATCAGCACTGTACAGAGTATCTGGGGTACTAGCACCTCCTCACCATCATCAGCACTGTACAGAGTGTCTGGGGTACCAGTACCTCCTCACCATTATCAGCACTGTACAGAGTGTCTGGGGTACCAGTACCTCCTCACCATCATCAGCACTGTACAGAGTATCTGGGGTACTATCACCTCCTCACCATTATCAGCACTGTACAGAGTATCTGGGGTACTAGTACCTCCTCACCATCATCAGCACTGTACAGAGTGTCTGGGGTACTAGTACCTCCTCACCATCATCAGCACTGTACAGAGTGTCTGGGGTACTAGCACCTCGTCCCCATTATCAGCACTGTACAGAGTATCTGGGGTACTAGCACCTCCTCACCATCATCAGCACTGTACAGAGTGTCTGGGGTACTAGCACCTCTTCACCATTATCAGCACTGTACAGAGTGTCTGGGGTACTAGCACTTTCTCACCATTATCAGCACTGTACAGAGTATCTGGGGTACTAGCACCTTCTCACCATCATCAGCACTGTACAGAGTATCTGGGGTACTAGCACCTCCTCACCATCATCAGCACTGTACAGAGTGTCTGGGGTACTAGCACCTCCTCACCATTATCAGCACTGTACAGAGTATCTGGGGTACTAGTACCTCCTCACCATCATCAGCACTGTACAGAGTATCTGGGGTACTAGCACCTTCTCACCATCATCAGCACTGTACAGAGTGTCTGGGGTACTAGCACCTCCTCACCATTATCAGCACTGTACAGAGTGTCTGGGGTACTAGTACCTCCTCACCATCATCAGCACTGTACAGAGTGTCTGGGGTACTAGCACCTCGTCCCCATTATCAGCACTGTACAGAGTATCTGGGGTACTAGCACCTCCTCACCATCATCAGCACTGTACAGAGTGTCTGGGGTACTAGCACCTCTTCACCATTATCAGCACTGTACAGAGTGTCTGGGGTACTAGCACTTTCTCACCATTATCAGCACTGTACAGAGTGTCTGGGGTACTAGCACCTCCTCACCATTATCAGCACTGTACAGAGTATCTGGGGTACTAGCACGTCCTCACCATTATCAGCACTGTACAGAGTATCTGGGGTACTAGCACCTTCTCACCATCATCAGCACTGTACAGAGTATCTGGGGTAATAGCACCTCCTCACCATTATCAGCACTGTACAGAGTATCTGGGGTAATAGTACCTCCTCACCATTATCAGCACTGTACAGAGTGTCTGGGGTACTAGCACCTCCTCACCATTATCAGCACTGTACAGAGTATCTGGGGTAATAGTACCTCCTCACCATCATCAGCACTGTACAGAGTGTCTGGGGTACTAGCACCTCTTCACCATTATCAGCACTGTACAGAGTGTCTGGGGTACTAGCACTTTCTCACCATTATCAGCACTGTACAGAGTGTCTGGGGTACTAGCACCTCCTCACCATTATCAGCACTGTACAGAGTATCTGGGGTACTAGCACGTCCTCACCATTATCAGCACTGTACAGAGTATCTGGGGTACTAGCACCTTCTCACCATCATCAGCACTGTACAGAGTATCTGGGGTAATAGCACCTCCTCACCATTATCAGCACTGTACAGAGTATCTGGGGTAATAGCACCTCCTCACCATTATCAGCACTGTACAGAGTGTCTGGGGTACTAGTACCTCCTCACCATCATCAGCACTGTACAGAGTATCTGGGGTAATAGTACCTCCTCACCATCATCAGCACTGCACAGAGTATCTGGGGTAATAGCACCTCCTCACCATCATCAGCACTGCACAGAGTGTCTGGGGTACTAGCACCTCCTCACCATTATCAGCACTGTACAGAGTATCTGGGGTAATAGTACCTCCTCACCATCATCAGCACTGTACAGAGTATCTGGGGTAATAGCACCTCCTCACCATTATCAGCACTGCACAGAGTGTCTGGGGTACTAGCACCTCCTCACCATCATCAGCACTGTACAGAGTATCTGGGGTAATAGTACCTCCTCACCATCATCAGCACTGTACAGAGTGTCTGGGGTACTAGCACTTTCTCACCATTATCAGCACTGCATACAATCTTCCTTGCAGCCTCTTTAGGCTGTGTGCCCACAGTAGCGTTTTTGAAGCGTTTTTAGGGGTCAAACCGCTTAAAAGCTTCCCAATCATTTTAATGCTTTTTGGCCTTTTTGTGCCAATGGATGCGTTTTTTTACCGCTAAGGAAATGCTTAGCGGCTAAAAACGCAGAATGTTCATTAATTTTGTGGCTTAGTCCGCGTTTTTAGCTATTTCCTATGGTCTAGAAGACGCGCGGAAAAAAAACGCATCAAAAACGCACTTTTTTAGAGTAAAAAAACGCGCGGTGAAAAAACGTGCGTTTTCTGGGAAGGAGTCCGGTTTGGTGTCAGGTTTACTGTGGGCACATAGCCTTAGAGTAACAGTCCCTGGTCACGATGACGTCACATTATGTATAGTATCTACAGTATTATCTTCAGATACGGCATAGCACACACAGGTCACTTACCATTCCATAGCAGCTTCTCGAATGCTTCTTTTCCTCTGGTGAGGATATCTGAGAACTTGCTGTGAGCATCTTCATCCCCCAGATCTCTGGCCATCTGACACATCATACACAGTGCGGCCAACCAGAGCCCTCCGCAGTAAGAGCTGAGAGATACAGGCACCTTTAAGAACAGATAAACTGTAGCCCCCCAACATCACTGACTGGTAATCTATAGCCACACGCAGTCATACACACTGGGCGTGCTGAATTAAGTGGCTGGGAGTGAGTAACCAGGGGCTGGGGATGTTGAATGTGAATCTGTGGACTAGCTGTGTTGGACTTAGAAAAGTTTCACCTTCGACGTACATTCCACAAGGGTTTGTTGTAACTGCTGGCTGCAGCTGCTGAATGTGACTCTGCGCTGGCTCAGGTCTCCATTCCACAAGGTTTTGTGTGCAGGTTGTGTTGTAACTACTGGCTGCAGCTGCTGAATGTGACTCTGCGCTGGCTCAGGTCTCCATTCCACAAGGTTTTGTGTGCAGGTTGTGTTGTAACTACTGGCTGCAGCTGCTGAATGTGACTCTGCGCTGGCTCAGGTCTCTATTTCACAAGGTTTTGTGTGCAGATTGTGTTGTAACTACTGGCTGCAACTGCTGAATGTGACTCTGCGCTGGCTCAGGTCTCCATTCCACAAGGTTTTGTGTGCAGGTTGTGTTGTAACTACTGGCTGCAGCTGCTGAATGTGACTCTGCGCTGGCTCAGGTCTCCATTTCACAAGGTTTTGTGTGCAGGTTGTGTTGTAACTACTGGCTGCAGCTGCTGAATGTGACTCTGCGCTGGCTCAGGTCTCCATTTCACAAGGTTTTGTGTGCAGGTTGTGTTGTAACTACTGGCTGCAGCTGCTGAATGTGACTCTGCGCTGGCTCAGGTCTCTATTTCACAAGGTTTTGTGTGCAGATTGTGTTGTAACTACTGGCTGCAACTGCTGAATGTGACTCTGCGCTGGCTCAGGTCTCCATTCCACAAGGTTTTGTGTGCAGGTTGTGTTGTAACTACTGGCTGCAGCTGCTGAATGTGACTCTGCGCTGGCTCAGGTCTCCATTTCACAAGGTTTTGTGTGCAGGCTGTGTTGTAACTGCTGGCTGCAGCTGCTGAATGTGACTCTGCGCTGGCTCAGGTCTCCATTCCACAAGGTTTTGTGTGCAGGTTGTGTTGTAACTACTGGCTGCAGCTGCTGAATGTGACTCTGCGCTGGCTCAGGTCTCCATTCCACAAGGTTTTGTGTGCAGGTTGTGTTGTAACTACTGGCTGCAGCTGCTGAATGTGACTCTGCGCTGGCTCAGGTCTCTATTTCACAAGGTTTTGTGTGCAGATTGTGTTGTAACTACTGGCTGCAACTGCTGAATGTGACTCTGCGCTGGCTCAGGTCTCCATTCCACAAGGTTTTGTGTGCAGGTTGTGTTGTAACTACTGGCTGCAGCTGCTGAATGTGACTCTGCGCTGGCTCAGGTCTCCATTTCACAAGGTTTTGTGTGCAGGTTGTGTTGTAACTACTGGCTGCAGCTGCTGAATGTGACTCTGCGCTGGCTCAGGTCTCCATTTCACAAGGTTTTGTGTGCAGGTTGTGTTGTAACTACTGGCTGCAGCTGCTGAATGTGACTCTGCGCTGGCTCAGGTCTCCATTTCACAAGGTTTTGTGTGCAGATTGTGTTGTAACTACTGGCTGCAGCTGCTGAATGTGACTCTGCACTGGCTCAGGTCTCCATTTCCCAAGGTTTTGTGTGCAGATTGTGTTGTAACTACTGGCTGCAGCTGCTGAATGTGACTCTGCGCTGGCTCAGGTCTGCATTTCCCAAGGTTTTGTGTGCAGATTTTGTTGTAACTACTTGCTGCAGATGCTGAATGTGACTCTGCGCTGGCTCAGGTCTCCATTTCACAAGGTTTTGTGTGCAGGCTGTGTTGTAACTACTGGCTGCAGCTGCTGAATGTGACTGCACTGGCTCAGGTCTCCATTTCACAAGGTTTTGTGTGCAGATTGTGTTGTAACTACTGGCTGCAGCTGCTGAATGTGACTCTGCACTGGCTCAGGTCTCCATTCCACAAGGTTTTGTGTGCAGGTTGTGTTGTAACTACTGGCTGCAGCTGCTGAATGTGACTCTGCACTGGCTCAGGTCTCCATTTCACAAGGTTTTGTGTGCAGATTGTGTTGTAACTACTGGCTGCAGCTGCTGAATGTGACTCTGCACTGGCTCAGGTCTCCATTCCACAAGGTTTTGTGTGCAGGTTGTGTTGTAACTACTGGCTACAGCTGCTGAATGTGACTCTGCGCTGGCTCAGGTCTCCATTTCACAAGGTTTTGTGTGCAGGTTGTGTTGTAACTACTGGCTGCAGCTGCTGAATGTGACTCTGCGCTGGCTCAGGTCTCCATTTCACAAGGTTTTGTGTGCAGGTTGTGTTGTAACTACTGGCTGCAGCTGCTGAATGTGACTCTGCGCTGGCTCGGGTCTCCATTTCACAAGGTTTTGTGTGCAGGTTGTGTTGTAACTACTGGCTGCAGCTGCTGAATGTGACTCTGCGCTGGCTCAGGTCTCCATTCCACAAGGTTTTGTGTGCAGGTTGTGTTGTAACTACTGGCTGCAGCTGCTGAATGTGACTCTGCGCTGGCTCAGGTCTCTATTTCACAAGGTTTTGTGTGCAGATTGTGTTGTAACTACTGGCTGCAGCTGCTGAATGTGACTCTGCGCTGGCTCAGGTCTCCATTCCACAAGGTTTTGTGTGCAGGTTGTGTTGTAACTACTGGCTGCAGCTGCTGAATGTGACTCTGCGCTGGCTCAGGTCTCCATTTCACAAGGTTTTGTGTGCAGGTTGTGTTGTAACTACTGGCTGCAGCTGCTGAATGTGACTCTGCGCTGGCTCAGGTCTCCATTTCACAAGGTTTTGTGTGCAGGTTGTGTTGTAACTACTGGCTGCAGCTGCTGAATGTGACTCTGCGCTGGCTCAGGTCTCCATTTCACAAGGTTTTGTGTGGAGATTGTGTTGTAACTACTGGCTGCAGCTGCTGAATGTGACTCTGCACTGGCTCAGGTCTCCATTTCCCAAGGTTTTGTGTGCAGATTGTGTTGTAACTACTGGCTGCAGCTGCTGAATGTGACTCTGCGCTGGCTCAGGTCTGCATTTCCCAAGGTTTTGTGTGCAGATTTTGTTGTAACTACTTGCTGCAGATGCTGAATGTGACTCTGCGCTGGCTCAGGTCTCCATTTCACAAGGTTTTGTGTGCAGGCTGTGTTGTAACTACTGGCTGCAGCTGCTGAATGTGACTGCACTGGCTCAGGTCTCCATTTCACAAGGTTTTGTGTGCAGATTGTGTTGTAACTACTGGCTGCAGCTGCTGAATGTGACTCTGCACTGGCTCAGGTCTCCATTCCACAAGGTTTTGTGTGCAGGTTGTGTTGTAACTACTGGCTGCAGCTGCTGAATGTGACTCTGCGCTGGCTCAGGTCTCCATTTCACAAGGTTTTGTGTGCAGATTGTGTTGTAACTACTGGCTGCAGCTGCTGAATGTGACTCTGCGCTGGCTCAGGTCTCCATTCCACAAGGTTTTGTGTGCAGGTTGTGTTGTAACTACTGGCTACAGCTGCTGAATGTGACTCTGCGCTGGCTCAGGTCTCCATTTCACAAGGTTTTGTGTGCAGGTTGTGTTGTAACTACTGGCTGCAGCTGCTGAATGTGACTCTGCGCTGGCTCAGGTCTCCATTTCACAAGGTTTTGTGTGCAGGTTGTGTTGTAACTACTGGCTGCAGCTGCTGAATGTGACTCTGTGCTGGCTCGGGTCTCCATTTCACAAGGTTTTGTGTGCAGATTGTGTTGTAACTACTGGCTGCAGCTGCTGAATGTGACTCTGCACTGGCTCAGGTCTCCATTTCCCAAGGTTTTGTGTGCAGATTGTGTTGTAACTACTGGCTGCAGCTGCTGAATGTGACTCTGCGCTGGCTCAGGTCTGCATTTCCCAAGGTTTTGTGTGCAGATTTTGTTGTAACTACTTGCTGCAGATGCTGAATGTGACTCTGCGCTGGCTCAGGTCTCCATTTCACAAGGTTTTGTGTGCAGGCTGTGTTGTAACTACTGGCTGCAGCTGCTGAATGTGACTGCACTGGCTCAGGTCTCCATTTCACAAGGTTTTGTGTGCAGATTGTGTTGTAACTACTGGCTGCAGCTGCTGAATGTGACTCTGCACTGGCTCAGGTCTCTATTTCACAAGGTTTTGTGTGCAGGTTGTGTTGTAACTACTGGCTGCAGCTGCTGAATGTGACTCTGCGCTTGCTCAGGTCTCCATTTCACAAGGTTTTGTGTGCAGGCTGTGTTGTAACTACTGGCTGCAGCTGCTGAATGTGACTCTGCACTGGCTCAGGTCTCCATTCCACAAGGTTTTGTGTGCAGGTTGTGTTGTAACTACTGGCTGCAGCTGCTGAATGTGACTCTGCGCTGGCTCAGATCTCCATTTCACAAGGTTTTGTGTGCAGGTTGTGTTGTAACTACTGGCTGCAGCTGCTGAATGTGACTCTGCGCTGGCTCAGGTCTCCATTTCCCAAGGTTTTGTGTGCAGGCTGTGTTGTAACTACTGGCTGCAGCTGCTGAATGTGACTGCGCTGGCTCAGGTCTCCATTTCACAAGGTTTTGTGTGCAGGTTGTGTTGTAACTACTGGCTGCAGCTGCTGAATGTGACTCTGCGCTGGCTCAGGTCTCCATTTCACAAGGTTTTGTGTGCAGGCTGTGTTGTAACTACTGGCTGCAGCTGCTGAATGTGACTCTGCACTGGCTCAGGTCTCCATTCCACAAGGTTTTGTGTGCAGGTTGTGTTGTAACTACTGGCTGCAGCTGCTGAATGTGACTCTGCGCTGGCTCAGATCTCCATTTCACAAGGTTTTGTGTGCAGGTTGTGTTGTAACTACTGGCTGCAGCTGCTGAATGTGACTCTGCGCTGGCTCAGGTCTCCATTTCCCAAGGTTTTGTGTGCAGGCTGTGTTGTAACTACTGGCTGCAGCTGCTGAATGTGACTGCGCTGGCTCAGGTCTCCATTTCACAAGGTTTTGTGTGCAGGTTGTGTTGTAACTACTGGCTGCAGCTGCTGAATGTGACTCTGCGCTGGCTCAGGTCTCCATTTCACAAGGTTTTGTGTGCAGGCTGTGTTGTAACTACTGGCTGCAGCTGCTGAATGTGACTGCGCTGGCTCAGGTCTCCATTTCACAAGGTTTTGTGTGCAGGCTGTGTTGTAACTACTGGCTGCAGCTGCTGAATGTGACTCTGCACTGGCTCAGGTCTCCATTCCACAAGGTTTTGTGTGCAGGTTGTGTTGTAACTACTGGCTGCAGCTGCTGAATGTGACTCTGCGCTGGCTCAGATCTCCATTTCACAAGGTTTTGTGTGCAGGTTGTGTTGTAACTACTGGCTGCAGCTGCTGAATGTGACTCTGCGCTGGCTCAGGTCTCCATTTCCCAAGGTTTTGTGTGCAGGCTGTGTTGTAACTACTGGCTGCAGCTGCTGAATGTGACTGCGCTGGCTCAGGTCTCCATTTCACAAGGTTTTGTGTGCAGGTTGTGTTGTAACTACTGGCTGCAGCTGCTGAATGTGACTCTGCGCTGGCTCAGGTCTCCATTTCACAAGGTTTTGTGTGCAGGCTGTGTTGTAACTACTGGCTGCAGCTGCTGAATGTGACTCTGCACTGGCTCAGGTCTCCATTCCACAAGGTTTTGTGTGCAGGTTGTGTTGTAACTACTGGCTGCAGCTGCTGAATGTGACTCTGCGCTGGCTCAGATCTCCATTTCACAAGGTTTTGTGTGCAGGTTGTGTTGTAACTACTGGCTGCAGCTGCTGAATGTGACTGCGCTGGCTCAGGTCTCCATTTCACAAGGTTTTGTGTGCAGGTTGTGTTGTAACTACTGGCTGCAGCTGCTGAATGTGACTCTGCGCTGGCTCAGGTCTCCATTTCACAAGGTTTTGTGTGCAGGCTGTGTTGTAACTACTGGCTGCAGCTGCTGAATGTGACTGCGCTGGCTCAGGTCTCCATTTCACAAGGTTTTGTGTGCAGGCTGTGTTGTAACTACTGGCTGCAGCTGCTGAATGTGACTCTGCACTGGCTCAGGTCTCCATTTCACAAGGTTTTGTGTGCAGGCTGTGTTCTAACTACTGGCTGCAGCTGCTGACTGTGACTCTGCACTGGCTCAGGTCTCCATTTCACAAGGTTTTGTGTGCAGGCTGTGTTGTAACTACTGGCTGCAGCTGCTGAATGTGACTCTGCACTGGCTCAAGTCACCATTTCACAAGGTTTCGTGTGCAGGTTGTGTTGTAAATAAGACAAGGGTCTATATGAACAGTCGACCTCAGGAGCTGTCTTTTTAACAGTAAAAGTAGCGATAATATGAACAGCCGACCTCAGGAACTGTTTTTTTACAGTAAGTGCAGAGATAATATGAACAGCCGACTTTAAGAGCTGGTTCTTTACCGTAAGAGTAGTGATTATGTTATGTTCAGAAGCAGGTGATAGTGTTAATCATCCATTGTTTAAAAATTAAAAAAAAACTTAGCAGATTGATCTATGTGTACTTTGCTTAATCTTCATCATCTCCTCGAAAGAACTTGATGGAAATGTATTTTTTGTCAACCATACTAACTGTGTAACAGTCCACACTCACCATTATACTGAGATAATCTGCAGACATCATAGAAAGCAATAAAATCTCAGCAGATCAGAAGAACCCATGAATCAGCATCACTCAATAACCTCCTCACCTTGGCCCTGTCATCATCCAGCCATCATATGTTTGATCAGGGAACCCCGAGTTTTCAATCAGCCCATCACCATCCAGATCAAACCTCAGCGCAGTGTCCATGACAGCCTGGGGGAAAAGAGCACAATGATGTCCCCTCCTGTCACTCCCTGGCAGACCAGTCACATGTCTGAGGTAGGAGGATCTCTGGCTCATAATATTTAGCTGGCAGGTTAGTCACGTCTTAACATAGGAGGAGCTCTGGTTCATGTGGCAGACCAGTCACATGTATTAGATGGGAGGAGTTCTGGGTCATATGATATTTATCTGATAGGCTGATTTGTCACATGTCTTAGGTAGATATAATTAGATACATACAATCCTCATAGAGCAAAACATAAAGTGCAATATAGTGAACAGATACATCTGAATAAAAGTGCATAATATGTAAACAAGATTATATATACCAGTATAAAGTGCCCAATGCCTCTCCAAGTTGGTATATATAATCTTGTTTACATATTATGCACTTTTATTCAGATGTATCTGTTCACTATATTGCACTTTATGTTTTGCTCTATGAGGATTGTATGTATCTAATTATATCTGCCCCATGTCCACCATGTTACGCCTTATGTTTATGGTATTATATATGTCTATTGCTGCTGGTTTTATTCCTTTTGTCTTTTTATTAAGAGTATTTAATAAAATATTTTAATATTTCCATTCATTTGGATTTGTATTTGGGATTATTCATTTATCTGTGTAGGTGTAACAAGTTGTATCATGAATATCCCCTCATGATTTCTATCGGGTGAGGGATCTCACTAATTTGTTGATATATGTCTTAGGTAGGTGAAGCTCTGGGTTATGTGATACTTGATCTGTCAACATGTCTTAGGTAGGAGGAGCTCAGTCATGTGATATTGATCGTAAGGTTGGTCAGTCACATCTTAGGTAGGAGGAGCTGTGGGTCATGTGATATTTATCGGAAGGCTGGTCAGTCACGTCTTAGGTAGGAGGAGCTGTGGGTCATGTGATATTTATTGGAAGACTGGTCAGTCACGTCTTAGGTAGGAGTAGCTGTGGGTCATGTGATATTTATTGGAAGGCTGGTCAGTCACATCTTAGGTAGGAGGAGCTATGGGTCATGTGATATTTATTGGAAGGTTGGTCAGTCACATCTTAGGTAGGAGGAGCTGTGGGTCATGTGATATTTATCGGAAGGCTGGTCAGTCACATCTTAGGTAGGAGGAGCTGTGGGTCATGTGATATTTATCGGAAGGCTGGTCAGTCACATCTTAGGTAGGAGGAGCTGTGGGTCATGTGATATTTATCGGAAGGCTGGTCAGTCACATCTTAGGTAGGAGGAGCTATGGGTCATGTGATATTTATCGGAAGGCTGGTCAGTCACGTCTTAGGTAGGAGGAGCTGTGGGTCATGTGATATTTATCGGAAGACTGGTCAGTCACGTCTTAGGTAGGAGTAGCTGTGGGTCATGTGATATTTATTGGAAGGCTGGTCAGTCACATCTTAGGTAGGAGGAGCTATGGGTCATGTGATATTTATCGGAAGGCTGGTCAGTCACGTCTTAGGTAGGAGGAGCTGTGGGTCATGTGATATTTATTGGAAGACTGGTCAGTCACGTCTTAGGTAGGAGTAGCTGTGGGTCATGTGATATTTATTGGAAGGCTGGTCAGTCACATCTTAGGTAGGAGGAGCTATGGGTCATGTGATATTTATTGGAAGGTTGGTCAGTCACATCTTAGGTAGGAGGAGCTGTGGGTCATGTGATATTTATCGGAAGGCTGGTCAGTCACATCTTAGGTAGGAGGAGCTGTGGGTCATGTGATATTTATCGGAAGGCTGGTCAGTCACATCTTAGGTAGGAGGAGCTGTGGGTCATGTGATATTTATCGGAAGGCTGGTCAGTCACATCTTAGGTAGGAGGAGCTATGGGTCATGTGATATTTATCGGAAAGCTGGTCAGTCACGTCTTAGGTAGGAGGTGCTATGGGTCATGTGATATTTATCGGAAGGTTGGTCAGTCACATCTTAGGTAGGAGCTGTGGGTCATGTGATATTTTTCGGAAGGTTGGTCAGTCACATCTTAGGTAGGCGGAGCTGTGGGTCATGTGATATTTATCGGAAGGTTGGTCAGTCACGTCTTAGGTAGGAGGAGTTATGGGTCATGTGATATTTATCGGAAGGCTCGTCAGTCACATCTTAGGTAGGAGGAGCTGTGGGTCATGTGATATTTATCGGAAGGTTGGTCAGTCACGTCTTAGGTAGGAGGAGTTATGGGTCATGTGATATTTATCGGAAGGCTGGTCAGTCACATCTTAGGTAGGAGGAGCTGTGGGTCATGTGATATTTATCGGAAGGTTGGTCAGTCACATCTTAGGTAGGAGGAGCTGTGGGTCATGTGATATTTATCGGAAGGTTGGTCAGTCACGTCTTAGGTAGGAGGAGCTATGGGTCATGTGATATTTATCGGAAGGCTGGTCAGTCACGTCTTAGGTAGGAGGAGCTATGGGTCATGTGATATTTACCGGAAGGCTGGTCAGTCACGTCTTAGGTAGGAGGAGCTATGGGTCATGTGATATTTATCGGAAGGTTGGTCAGTCACATCTTATGTAGGAGGAGCTATGGGTCATGTGATATTTATCGTAAGGTTGGTCAGTCACATCTTAGGTAGGAGGATCTCTGGCTCATAATATTTAGCTGGCAGGTTAGTCACGTCTTAACATAGGAGGCGCTCTGGTTCATGTGGCAGACCAGTCACATGTATTAGATGGGAGTTCTGGGTCATATGATATTTATCTGATAGGCTGATTGGTCACATGTCTTAGGTAGGTGAAGCTCTGGGTTATGTGATACTTGATCTGTCACATGTCTTAGGTAGGAGGAGCTCAGTCATGTGATATTTATCGGAAGGTTGGTCAGTCACATCTTAGGTAGGAGGAGCTGTGGGTCATGTGATATTTATTGGAAGACTGGTCAGTCACGTCTTAGGTAGGAGTAGCTGTGGGTCATGTGATATTTATTGGAAGGCTGGTCAGTCACATTTTAGGTAGGAGGAGCTATGGGTCATGTGATATTTATTGGAAGGTTGGTCAGTCACATCTTAGGTAGGAGGAGCTGTGGGTCATGTGATATTTATCGGAAGGCTGGTCAGTCACATCTTAGGTAGGAAGTGCTGTGGGTCATGTGATATTTATCGGAAGGCTGGTCAGTCACATCTTAGGTAGGAGGAGCTGTGGGTCATGTGATATTTATCGGAAGGTTGGTCAGTCACGTCTTAGGTAGGAGGAGTTATGGGTCATGTGATATTTATCGGAAGGCTGGTCAGTCACATCTTAGGTAGGAGGAGCTGTGGGTCATGTGATATTTATCGGAAGGTTGGTCAGTCACATCTTAGGTAGGAGGAGCTGTGGGTCATGTGATATTTATCGGAAGGTTGGTCAGTCACGTCTTAGGTAGGAGGAGTTATGGGTCATGTGATATTTATCGGAAGGCTGGTCAGTCACATCTTAGGTAGGAGGAGCTGTGGGTCATGTGATATTTATCGGAAGGTTGGTCAGTCACGTCCTAGGTAGGAGGAGCTATGGGTCATGTGATATTTATCGGAAGGCTGGTCAGTCACGTCTTAGGTAGGAGAAGCTATGGGTCATGTGATATTTACCGGAAGGCTGGTCAGTCACGTCTTAGGTAGGAGGAGCTATGGGTCATGTGATATTTATCGGAAGGTTGGTCAGTCACATCTTATGTAGGAGGAGCTATGGGTCATGTGATATTTATCGTAAGGTTGGTCAGTCACATCTTAGGTAGGAGGATCTCTGGCTCATAATATTTAGCTGGCAGGTTAGTCACGTCTTAACATAGGAGGAGCTCTGGTTCATGTGGCAGACCAGTCACATGTATTAGATGGGAGGAGTTCTGGGTCATATGATATTTATCTGATAGGCTGATTGGTCACATGTCTTAGGTAGGTGAAGCTCTGGGTTATGTGATACTTGATCTGTCACATGTCTTAGGTAGGAGGAGCTCAGTCATGTGATATTTATCGGAAGGTTGGTCAGTCACATCTTAGGTAGGAGGAGCTGTGGGTCATGTGATATTTATCGGAAGGTTGGTCAGTCACGTCTTAGGTAGGAGGAGCTGTGGTTCATTTGATATTTATCGGAAGGCTGGTCAGTTATGTCTTAGGTAGGAGGAGCTATGGGTCATGTGATATTTCTCTGACAGGTTGATCAGTCTTATGTCTTAGGTAGGTGGGACTCTGGGTCATATGATATTTACTTGATAGGCTGGTCAGTCACGTCTTAGTTATGAGGAGCTCTGGGTAATGTGATGTTTATTCAGCAGACCAGTAACATGTCTTAGGTAGGTGGGAATCTGGGTCATATATTTATCGATCACTCACATGTTATAGGTAGGTGGGGCTCAGGATCATGTGATAGTTATCTGGCAGGTTGGTCAGATGTTTTGGAGATTTGGGTCATGTAATGTTTACCTGGCAGATCGGCCACATGTCTTGTAGGTAGGTGGAGCTCTTGGTCATGTAGTAGTCTCTATAGACTTGCAGAACAAACTTGAGGTTCAAGTCTTTCCAGTCAGCAGTGTCATGGATGAGGTAGGCGTTGAGTTTCTGCCATGGCTCATCCTCTGAGAGATAGTAAAAGGAAATATGCACATTAAGGAACAAAAGGAGAAATGACGGGAATGGACAGACCCTCAAGGAAAGCATACCTGGATCTCCAATGTCATGGGGGACCACATTCCTACTCTTCACCGGAGCTAATGAGCCACTCATCAGATACTTCCTCCTCTCTGGATCCTCATGAATAACAGCGGCAGCTAAGAGATAGAGGGAAAACAAACCCTCTGATTAGTCACTCCGGCTGATAACATCTTCTGATTGTCAACCAGACTTACAGCCAAACACCAGTTGTCAATCAGACCCTGTGGGATTGAGTGGTACTTGTGAGAATGTCAAATATCAGGTAATGTAGAGACTAACCAGGAGAAGCAGTGGATACAATGAGAGATCATTGTACCATACCCACTGTCTCTTGATAAACCACTGACTATCTGGATGCTCTTGAAAGTGAGCAGTCAGATCTTGGAGTTGAGTGTTGGAAGCAGGAAAAATGGGAAAGTGTAACGGTACAAGAGACCAACAAGAGTTAAGTTATAATGTCTGGATAACTTAGTCATCTACAATGACACATTTATTATATGTTCTTATTACTTGACCAGTCTTGTGAGGTGTTCCCGGCGATCGGTGGGTCTTGTGAGGTGTTTCCAACGCTTGGTGGGTCTTGTGAAGTGTTCCCGCTATTGCGTGGGTCTTGTGAGGTGCTCACACTATTGAGTAGGTCTTGTGAGGTGCTCCCACTATTGGGTGGGTCTTGTGAGCTGCTCCAGCTATTGGGTAGGTCTAGTGAGGTGCTCCCACTATTGGGTGGGTCTTGTGAGGTGCTCCCGCTATTGGGTGGGTCTTGTGAGGTGCTCCCGCTATTGGGTGGGTCTTGTGAGGTGCTCTCGCTATTGGGTGGGTCTTGTGAGGTGTTTCCGGTATTGGGTATGCCTTGTGTGGTGCTCCCGGTATTGGATGGGTCTTGGGAGCTGCACCCAGTAGTATTCGGTGGGTTTTGTGAGGTGTTCCCAACCTTCAGCGGGTCTCGAACATCAGCTCGAGTATAAGGTGTGTCAACCGTGGTGTTCATGGTATGTGTCGAGGCTCACGTAGGGCATTTCCATTGTGTTATACAGCAGGTCCCTTTTACGGTGTGCTGTATTTAGTGGGGCTTGTGATGTGTTCTTGGCATTCTGTGGTTCTTGTAGGGTTATCAGCCAGTTTTGTGGGGTGTTTCTGGTATTTGGCCGATCTTGTGAAGTATTCCTTGCATTTGGCAGGTCTTGTGGAGTGTTTACAGTAATCGGTGTTTTTTCTGAGGTGCTCCCAGTATATTGTAGGTTTCTTGGGTTGTATCTCGTATATGGTGACTCTACTATATGTTTAGCGTATTTGTCGAGTCTTCAGTGGCATTTTCATTATACAGCATTTCATTTCTGGTATGCAGCAGGTCTCTTATAGCGTTTTCTGTCCACGACGGGTCTCATGGAGGTATCCTGTGCAAGGAAGAGTCACTTTGAGGGACAATTATACTCACCCATGTCATACTGTAGACTGATCTCCAGCTGGGGCCACAGCATGATGAGAGCAAAGGAGGCGTAAAAATGTACATCATATGTGTTGTACATGCGGTACTCCTGTCCTGAGGAGACACAAGGAAAAATCACAGGAATCAATCTGTAGGGGAGGAATATAGATGTGCAGGGAGATGCATAGTGAATACAGGGGGTATAAGAAGAGTCCCACCTTCCAAGTAAGCAAAGCGGCCATATTCACAAAGCACACTTTTCATGCCCGCCATCTGCTGTTGCCCAGCCTTCATCAGCTCGTCATTGGCGTCATCCGCTAAAACTTCCACCCAGACCGTGCCGCCATCAGCCACGAAATACAGTTCATTGAATAGGGCTGACTTATACCAGGGCGGTAGGAGCCTAAGGGCAGAGATAACGGAGCGTAAGTTATTAAAGTGTATCTGCTATAACTGTAAAAAGACATAGGTCGCACATTCTGGAGAGTCGCACAGTGGTCTGATGAAGCCAGGCAATGTAGGACTGTCTTATGGCCGCACATCCAGAAGTCACACAGTGGTCTGATGAAGCCAAGCAATGTAGGATTGTATTATGGCCACACATTCAGGACTCGCACAGTGGTCTGATGAAGCCAGGCAATGTAGGACTGTCTTATGGCCGCACATCCAGGAGTCGCACAGTGGTCTGATGAAGCCAGACAATGTAGGACTGTCTTATGGCCGCACATCCAGGAGTCGCACAGTGATCTGATGAAGCCAGACAATGTAGGACTGTCTTATGGCCGCACATCAAGGAGTCGCACAGTGGTCTGATGAAGCCAGGCAATGTAGGTCTGTCGTAAGGCCGCACATCCAGGAGTCGCACAGCGGTCTGATGAAGCCAGGCAATATAGGACTGTCGTATGGCCACACATCCAGGAGTCACACAGTGGTCTGATGAAGCCAGGCAATGTAGGTCTGTCGTAAGGCTGCACATCCAGGAGTCGCACAGTGGTCTGATGAAACCAGGCAATGTAGGACTGTCGTATGGCCTCACATCCAGGAGTCGCACAGTGGTCTGATGAAGCCAGGCAATATAGGACTGTCGTATGGCCGCACATCCAGGAGTCACACAGTGGTCTGATGAAGCCAGGCAATATAGGACTGTCTTATGGCCGCACATCCAGGAGTCGCACAGTGGTCTGATGAAGCCAAGCAATGTAGGTCTGTCGTAAGGCTGCACATCCAGGAGTCGCACAGTGGTCTGATGAAGCCAGGCAATATAGGACTGTCGTATGGCCACACATCCAGGAGTCACACAGTGGTCTGATGAAGCCAGGCAATGTAGGTCTGTCGTAAGGCTGCACATCCAGGAGTCGCACAGTGGTCTGATGAAGCCAGGCAATGTAGGACTGTCGTATGGCCTCACATCCAGGAGTCGCACAGTGGTCTGATGAAGCCAGGCAATATAGGACTGTCGTATGGCCGCACATCCAGGAATCGCACAGTGGTCTGATGAAGCCAGGCAATGTAGGACTGTCCTATGGCCACACATCCAGGAATCGCACAGTGGTCTGATGAAGCCAGGCAATGTAGGACTGTCCTATGGCCGCACATCCAGGAATCGCACAGTGGTCTGATGAAGCCAGGCAATATAGGACTGTCGTATGGCTGCACATCCAGGAATCGCACAGTGGTCTGATGAAGCCAGGCAATATAGGACTGTCGTATGGCTGCACATCCAGGAATCGCACAGTGGTCTGATGAAGCCAAGCAATGTAGAACTGTCGTATAGGTGTACATCCAGGAGTCGCAGTGATCTGATGAAGCCAGACAACGTAGGACTGTCGTATGGCCGCACGTCCAGGAGTCGCACAATGGTCTGATGAAGCTAGGCAATGTAGGACTGTCGTATGGCCACACATCCAGGAGTCAGTGGTCTGATGAAGCCAGGCAATGTAGGACTGTCGTATGGCCACACATCCAGGAGTCATAGTGGTCTGATGAAGCCAGGCAATGTAGGACTGTCGTATGGCCACACATCCAGGAGTCATAGTGGTCTGATGAAGCCAGGCAATGTAGGACTGTCGTATGGCCACACATCCAGGAGTCATAGTGGTCTGATGAAGCCAGGCAATATAGGACTGTCGTATGGCCACACATCCAGGAGTCATAGTGGTCTGATGAAGCCAGGCAATGTAGGACTGTCGTATGGCCGCACATCCAGGAGTCATAGTGGTCTGATGAAGCCAGGCAATGTAGGACTGTCGTATGGCCACACATCCAGGAGTCATAGTGGTCTGATGAAGCCAGGCAATGTAGGACTGTCGTATGGACGCACATCCAGGAGTCGCACAGTGGTCTGATGAAGCCAGGCACTGCAGGACTGCCAAATGTGCAGCTCATCTCTTTTTCTACAGTTCTGGCAAATTGCATGGTCGGCCCCTTTTTGTGTTATTTGGACCTCACTCCTCCCATTTGGCCCATGCAGCTTTAATTTGTAGGAGACTACAAGAGCGACTCCGCTTGTATAGTGCACAGTATGAGAACATGTGAATGTGAGTGCTGAGCTCCTTTCACTGGGTGCGGTGTGGCACGGGGTCGCCCGTCCTGCTGGTGCCCTCGCGCAGTGACAGTGGATTGTTTATGATGCCACACCTTTTAGGTCAGGACCCACTGAGAAGTCACCGTGATGCGGCAGTGGCTCCATACAGTCTAACCAGAACAGTGAACTAAGAACCTCATCTTCAGTTTCATAACTGTCTGCCTCGCGGCATAAGATCAATGTGTGACTTCTGGATGGACGGTGCAGAGCTTTTCTACAGCTAAGGTATATTAAAGTAAATGTCCCCATAACACAGTCTCCTATGTATGAGCAGAGAATTGTGTGGATAGGTCCGCTGAGCAACAGATTACGGGGTCACGTCTGCTGTACCTAGCACAACACAGTGGACTCAGGAGGCCGGGGGTCTTCCCGTCCAATCACAAGCTGATGTCTGTGTGTGCGAGCTGCAGGGGTGGCCATCGGCATGTGTGTCTGTCCCAGCTCTGTACACATTCACCTCTGTATACAGACCTCTCTGGAGAGGGAACATATCATCCTCACATTGAACAAGGTAATTACAGCAGGGAGATTTGCTCGGAAGAAGACACCAAGGCTGAGATTTGCTTACGCAGGGGCGGGAAAGTACGCTTCCAACCCAAAGGGCTTCCTCTGCTCAATGCACTGATCACAGAACAGTTGGAGACAGTGGTCAGTGATTAATACTGGGGTTTACATAAATCCAATATTTATGGGAAATATATTTTTGGCATTGTAGCAAAGGAACAAACACAACGCATTCACTCCTAGAATGTTAGAGCTGGAAGGTACCCCGGGGTCCTTGTGTCCAACCCCCGGCTCACTGAAGGAGTCACTAAATCATCTCAGGCAGATGTCTGCCAAGCCTCTGTCTGAAGACTTCCATTGAAGAAGAACTCACCACCTCTCGTGGCCGCCTGTTCCACTCACTGATAACCCTCAATGTCAAAAAGTGTTTTCTATTAAATTTGTATCTTCTCCCTTTCAATTTCATCCCATTGCTTCTCGTGTTTCCAAGTGCAAATGAGAATAAGATGATCCGTCTACACTGAGACAGCCCTTCAAATATTTGTAGACATGTAACTTTAAGGCCGGCACAACCCCTATAACTTAATATTGGTCCAGTGGATGGTGCTATTCATTTCATGCTTCATCCCTGTAGCCAGGCAAAAGTGCAATAAGAAACATGAAAATATCTACCCCCTGGGACCTTCAGGGGCCAATATGACCTGTAAATTGAGGATCTCAAATTCTTAAGGCCCTAGCACATCTCACAACCAGCACTCATACGAGATCACCAAGGGGAGGTATCAGGGCATAACTTTAATGAAAAGCAAAATTTAGGTTTGGTCATTTGTCAGTCCTGGAAGGTGCAGCTTGCTATGGGATCTAGCTGTTTTTGTAATGAGAACCTCCATCCGCTAAGATATGAGCCATTGCCGTGACATTAACCTGCTTTCATTATTCCTTTTCACTTTATGTAATGGTATATATTATATTATTTGTTCCCATTCACATGTATTTTTTTTTTATAGACACTGTCCATCTTTCTGGATTAAATATAAATTTAATAGCTCTGTTCCTCTTGCTCTGTAAACCGCATCCCTGCAGCCATACACTACCTCTAACGGGTGTCCAATCGGCCTGAATAAACGATTTGTGGGAGCAGACAGTGGCTCCCTTTTGTCATTGTGGAGCTGACAGTGATCATACTGGGGTATATACATACATATACACACACACATACATATATATATATATATATATATATATATATATACACACACACACACACACACACAGTGAGTACAAATAGTATTCAGACCCCTTTAAATTTTTCAATCTGTTTCATTGCAGCCATTTGGTAACTTCAAAAAAGTTCATTTTTTTTCATTAACTGAATAAACAGAAATGTAGAAATTTTTGCAAATTTATTAAAAAGAAAAACTGAAATCTCACATGGTCATAAGTATTCAGCCCCTTTGCTCAGTGTTGAGTACACACCTTTTGAGCTAGTACAGCCATGAGTCTTCTTGGGAATGATGCCACAAGTCTTTCACCCCTGGATTTGGGGATCCTCTGCCATTCTTCCTTGCAGATCCTCTCCAGTTCCGTCAGGTTGGATGGTGAACGCTGGTGGATAGCCATTTTCAGGTCTCTCCAGAGATGTTCAGTTGGGTTTAGGTCAGGGCTCAGAATGGTCACAGCTGTTCTGAAGCCGCTCCTTTGTTATTTTAGCTGTGTGCTTAGGGTCATTGTCTTGTTGGAAGGTGAACCTTCAGCCAATTCTGAGGTTCAGAGCACTCTGGCTTTCATTCAGGATATCTCTGTACTTGGCCACATTCATGTTTCCTTCAATTGCAACCAGTCGTCCTGTCCATGCAGCTGAAAAACACCCCAATAGCATGATGCTGCCACCACCATGTTTCACTGTTGGGATTTTATTGGGCAGGTGATGAGCAGTGCCTGGTTTTCTCCACACATACCACTTAGATGGACCTTTTTAGTGATAATTCTTCATCTCATCAGACCAGAGAATCTTATTTCTCATAGTCTGGGAGTCCTTATTGTGTGTTTTTAGCAAATTCTGTGTGGTCTTTCATATGTCTGGCACTGAGGAGAGGCTTCCGTCGGGCCACTCTGCCATAAAGGCCCGACTGGTGGAGGGCTGCACTGATAGTCGACTTTGTGGAATTTTCTCCCATCTCTCTACTGCATCTGTGGAGCTCAGCCACAGTGATCTTGGGGTTCTTCTCCCATGATTACTCAGTTTGACTGGATGGCCAGGTCTAGGAAAACTTCTGGTGGTCCCAAACTTCTTCCATTTAAGGATTGTGGCGGCCACTGTGCTCTTAGGAACCTTGAGTACTGCAGAAATTCTTTTGTAATCTTGGCCAGATCTGTGCCTTGCCACAATTCTGTCTCTGTGTTCCTTGGCCAGCTCCTTTGGCCTCATGATTCTCATTTGGTGTGACATACAACATATCAGACTCTCACCTACCATCGAAACCTTCAAAAAGAGCCTGAAGACCCACCTCTTCCGACAAGCCTATAACCTGCAGTAACCACCGATCGACCAAACCGCTGCACGACCAGCTCTACCCTCTCCTACTGTATTATCACCCATCCCTTGAAGATTGTGAGCCCTCGCGGGCAGGGTCCTCTCTCCTCCTGTACCAGTTATGACTTGTATTGTTTAAGATTATTGTACTTATTTTTATGTATACCGCTCCTCACATGTAAAGCGCCATGGAATAAATGGCGCTAGAACAATAAATAATAATAATAATAACATGCACTGTGAGGTCTTATGTACACAGGTGTGCGCCTTTACACATCAAGTCCTATCAGTTTAATTACACACAGCTGGACTCCAATGAAGGAGTAGAACCATCTCAAGGAGGATCACAGGGAAATGGACAGCATGTGACTTACATATGAGTGTCTGAGCAAAGGGGCTGAATACTTATGGCATCATTCCCAAGACGACTCATGGCTGTACTACCTCAAAAGGTGCTTCTACTCAATACTGAGCAAAGGGGCTGAATAATAATGACCATGTGATATTTCAGTTTTTATTTTCTAATTTGCAAACATTTCTACATTTCTGTTTTTTTTTTTCAGCCAAGATGGGGTGCAGAGTGCACACTAATGAGAAAAAAATGAACTTTTTTGAATTTACCAAATGGCTGCAATGAAACAAAGAGTGAAAAATTTAAAGGGGTGTGAAAACTTTCCGTACCCACTGCGCGCACACACACACATATATATATACATACAGTGGGGAAAGTATTTAGTCAGCCACCAATTGTGCAAGTTCTCCCACTTATGATGTCAATTACAGGCCTCTCATCTTTATAGGTAGACCACAACAATGAGAGACAAAATGAGAAAATAAATCCAGAAAATCACCGTGTCTGATTTGGGAAGATTTATTTTGCAAATTATGGTGGAAAATAAGTTTTTGGTCACCTAAAAACATGCAAGATTTCTGGCTCTCACAGACCTGTAACAACTTCTTTAAGAGGCTCCTCTGTCCTTCACTCATTACCTGTAGTAATGGCACCTGTTTATAAAAGACACCTGTCCACAACCTCACACAGTCACACTCCAAACTCCACTATGGTGAAGACCAAGGAGCTGTCGAAGGACACCAGAAACAAAATTGTAGCCCTGCACCAGGCTGGGGAGGCTGAATCTGCAATAGGCAAGCAGCTTGGTGTGGTGAAATAATCTGTGGGAGCACAGGAGAGAGAAACATGCAAGCTTCCATGGGATCCAAATGAAAAAAACAGTAGGTTAAGAGCCCAATCAACAAGGCAGGTGGGTGCACAACAAGGCAGGAAAGCACAGCAAAAGACGAGGAATGTGGCACACCATAAGGAAAAAATAAAAAAAGTTTATTTGGCAATCATGCCATGGTTGAAAACATGTACAAAATCTTACGCGTTTCAGGTGCAAAAAAACGCACCCTTACTATGGGAGCAATAATAAGAAAATAGAAGACATAGAAGACCACTCGATCTGGGGCTCCACGGAAGATCTCACCCCGTGGGGTCAAAATGATCCCAAGAACGGCGAGTAAAAATCCCAGAACCACACGGGGGACCTATTGAATGACCTGCAGAGAGCTGGGGCCACTGTAACAAAGGCTACCATCAGTAACACACTACACCGCCAGGGACTCAGATCCTGCAGTGCCAGTGTTTCCCCCTGCTTAAGTCAGTACATGTTCGGGCCCGTCTGAAGTTTGCTAGAGAGCATTTGGATTATCCAGAAAAACCAAAATGATGATGAAACCAAAGTAGAACTGTTTGGTAGAAACAATACTCGTCGTGTTTGGAGGAAACCAAATGCTGAGTTGCATCCAAAGATCACAATACCTACTGTGAAGCATGGGGGTGGCAGCTGATCAGTGGCAACTGATCCATGTACATGAAAGAATCAATGGAGCCATGTATCTTGAGATTTTGAGTACAAACCTCCTTCCATAAGCAAAGGCAATGAAGATGAAACGTGGATGGATCTTTCAGCATGATAATGATCCCAAGAACACCGCCAGGGCAACGAAGGAGTGACTTTATAAGAAGCATATGAAGGTACTGGAGTGGCCGAGCCAGTCTCCAGATCTCAACCCAATAGAAAACCTTTGGAGGAAGATGAAAGTTTGTGTTGCCCAGCGACAGGCCCAAAACATCACTGCTCTAGAGGAGATCTGCATGGAGGAATAGGCCAACAAACCACCAACAGTGTGTGCCAACCTCGTGAAGACTTACAGAAAACGTTTCACCTCTGTCATTGCCAACAAAGGATACATAACAAAATATTGAGATGAACTTTTGTTAATGACCAAATACTTATTTTCCACCATAATTTACAAAATAAATCTTCCCAAATCAGACAAAGTGATTTTCTGGATTTGTTTTCTCATTGTGACTCTCATAGTTGTGGTCGACCTACGATGTCAGTTACAGGCCGCTCTCATGTTTATAAGTGGGAGAACTGGCACAGTTGGTGGCCGACTATAGACTTTATCCCCACTGAGTGTAATTATATATACAGTGTGTCGGTAAAGTCATTGGGCACTTTTGACCAGTCACTGGAAAGCAACAAAAGATGAAAGAAATGTGAAATCTGCTCCAAATAAAAGAAAAACTCTCCCAGTTTCGTACCTATTCAGGGCCGTTCGATGTGGGCTCCATTTGTTGCCCTACACACATCCAAATGATAGTGAAGTGCATGATGTCACAGACCTGGCAGTGTATGAATCAGAGTTCAGTTTATTAGGGGTTAATCTGTCTGGAGGCTCAGCAACAGCTTAAATGAGTTTGTGTTGTTTGATTGGCTCTTGTTATCTCTCCTCATGAACAGGGCTGATATGATTGGGCCTGAGAAAGGGCGCCAAAAGTGCACCATTACCTTACGGACACACTGTATATGTGTGTGTGTATATATATTCATTCCATGAGCTGGTATTGAAGGTGTATATACCATATGCTGTGAGTTCCCCAATAATCGCCCATCACACGTCAGCCAATTGCATACTTGTCCTGACTATTGGAGGCGTCCCCTAACAAGCTGGTGACAGCGGTGGGATCTGTGAGCCCCCGGTATCATCCGTGACAGATTCCTTTTCACACTGGGGCGATCCGGGAACACAAAAGATACACAGTAGCAGAACCTCCGCTGTAGAGCGCAGAGTAACTTGGTAGTCTGGCAGCACACGGCACATACTCGTCTTGTAGGATCGGGTCCTGCCACATGCCGATTTTCTGCTCCCATTCTTCATAGTGTGACAGGCTGTGATGACACAGAGTGGGAGCGGCCCTCCCCTCGCTGCCGAAAAATCGTGTGTACCGCCTGAGAAAGTGAAGAAGACATATCAGAGGGGTAATGGCTTCTGTGGGAACAGGAGAAGACAATGTCGTACCTGGCGTACTCCTTATCACCGGCACCAAAGCGGATCCGGGGCATATCCCAGCACAGACTGAACTCCAGGGTGCCGCGTCCTCCCGGACTCAACGTGCATCCGGCCGCCACGGCTGCTGCTGTTTTCTTTCCTTTTACAGAGGGAGAAGTTGCACCTGTGCGGAGATTTACAGTGAGTGACCTGCAGGAGTAGCACAGCGGTGGTGAGCTCAGCTGTCCCCCACATTACAGGGAATGTGTCCCCACATGTGACCTATGTGAACTGTTACTGTGGGCAGACAGAGATTGCTGAGGACGGCGATCCCTGTGTCTCGCACATCTGTGTGTCTCACATCAGATGTAATGTTCCTAAGAAATCATCTTTTATCAATTTATATAAATGACTAGCTGAAGAGGGCGGCGCTGCCCCGGCATAGTAACTAACTACGGTTATATATATATATTCATTATAATTTGTTATAAATAAAAGCTGAGTGTATACCCCCGCCCACTCCACATAGCCATATTCACTATAATATCCCACATCATCCCGTCAGCCAGAGCCGCCGGACTACTACCCCTAATATCCCGCATCGTCCCGTCAGCCAGAGCCGCCGGACTACTACCCCTAATATCCCGCATCATCCCGTCAGCCAGAGCCGCCGGACTACTACCCCTAATATCCCGCATCGTCCCGTCAGCCAGAGCCACCGGACTACTACCACTAATATCCCGCATCATCCCGTCAGCCAGAGCCACCGGACTACTACCCCTAATATCCCGCATCATCCCGTCAGCCAGAGCCGCCGGACTACTACCCCTAATATCCCGCATCGTCCCGTCAGCCAGAGCCGCGCCGGACTACTACCCCTAATATCCCGCATCGTCCCGTCAGCCAGAGCCGCCGGACTACTACCCCTAATATCCCGCATCATCCCGTCAGCCACAGCCGCCGGACTACTACCCCTAATATCCCGCATCGTCCCGTCAGCCAGAGCCGCGCCGGACTACTACCCCTAATATCCCGCATCGTCCCGTCAGCCAGAGCCGCCGGACTACTACCCCTAATATCCCGCATCATCCCGTCAGCCACAGCCGCCGGACTACTACCCCTAATATCCCGCATCGTCCCGTCAGCCAGAGCCGCCGGACTACTACCCCTAATATCCCGCATCGTCCCGTCAGCCAGAGCCACCGGACCACTACCCCTAATATCCCGCATCGTCCCGTCAGCCAGAGCCACCGGACCACTACCCCTAATATCCCACATCATCCCATCAGCCTGGGGTCAGAACCAGAGCGCTGAGTGGAACGGTCCTAACTTCCATACCGGGGATCCCTTTAAGAGAGGCTTGGCGTCAGAACCAGAGCGCTGAGTGGATTTGCCCTGACTTCCATACCAGGGATCCCTTTAAGAGGGAAGATGTGCCTATGGGATGGAGGATGTGTGATGGGTATATAGGCACGGGGGGGGGGGGGGGATTCATTTCTGTAATGTGCTCTCTGCTCCTTTCTGGGGGGCAGACAATGGCTGGGAGCTTATGTTCCCGGGGATGCTAGATTTCTCCCACCCGGTCAGTGTCTGCTGAGGTGTTTTGGAGTGGGAAAACCTTTGGTCATAGCAACCAATCACAGCTCAGCATCTCTTAAACAGCTCTGGTGAAATGAAAGATGCTTCATTATTGGTTGGTTATATATATATATATATATATATATATATATATATATCTCTTTATCTTCCAGGCTCTGGGTGTGACGCTGCCCATAAGAACTCCGCCTACAGAGGTTATTATACATAAAGGCGGAGTAACCAGTGTGATGAGTGACTATTACCAGTGTTGTCAGTGTGATCTGTGATAATGACCAGTGTTGTCAGTGTAATGTGTGATGACCAGTGTTGTCAGTGTGATCTGTGATAATGACCAGTGTTGTCAGTGTAATGTGTGATGACCAGTGTTGTCAGTGTGACGATGACCAGTGTTGCCAGTGTGATGTGTGACGCTGACCAGTGTTGTCAGTGTGATGTTGACCAGTGTTGTCAGTGTGATGTGTGATAATGACCAGTGTTGTCAGTGTAATGTGTGATGAGCAGTGTGATGATGACCAGTGTTGTCAGTGTGACGACGACCAGTGTTGTCAGTGTGATGATACCAGCATAATAACACCAGTATAATAACACCAGTGTTGTCAGTGTGATGTGTGACGCTGACCAGTGTTGCCAGTGTGATGTGTGATAATGACCAATGTTGTCAGTGTAATGTGTGATGAGCAGTGTGATGATGACCAGTGTTGTCAGTGTGACGACGACCATTGTTGTCAGTGTGGCGACGACCAGTGTTGTCAGTGTGATACCAGTATAATAACACCAGTATAATAACACCAGTGTTGTCAGTGTGATGTGTGATAATGACCAGTGTTGTCAGTGCAATATGTGATGACGACCAATGTTGTCAGTGTGATGATGACCAGTGTTGTCAGTGTGATGATGACCAATGTTGTGTGATGTTGACCAGTGTTGTCAGTGTGATGTTGACCAGTGTTGTCAGTGTGATGTGTGACGCTGACCAGTGTTGCCAGTGTGATGTGTGATAATGACCAATGTTGTCAGTGTAATGTGTGATGAGCAGTGTGATGATGACCAGTGTTGTCAGTGTGACGACGACCATTGTTGTCAGTGTGGCGACGACCAGTGTTGTCAGTGTGATACCAGTATAATAACACCAGTATAATAACACCAGTGTTGTCAGTGTGATGTGTGATAATGACCAGTGTTGTCAGTGCAATATGTGATGACGACCAATGTTGTCAGTGTGATGATGACCAATGTTGTGTGATGTTGACCAGTGTTGTCAGTGTGATGTTGACCAGTGTTGTCAGTGTGATGTTGACCAGTGTTGTCAGTGTGATGTTGACCAGTGTTGTCAGTGTGATGTTGACCAGTGTTGTCAGTGTGATGTTGACCAGTGTTGTCAGTGTGATGTTGAACAGCGTTGTCAGTGTGATGTTGACCAGTGTTGTCAGTGTGATGTTGACCAGTGTTGTCAGTGTGATGTTGACCAGTGTTGTCAGTGTAATGTGTGATGATGACCAGTGTTGTCAGTGTGATGACCAGTGTTGTCAGTGTGAAGTTGACCAGTGTTGTCAGTGTGAAGTTGACCAGTGTTGTCAGTGTGAAGTTGACCAGTGTTGTCAGTGTGATCTGTGATAATGACCAGTGTTGTCAGTGTAATGTGTGATGACCAGTGTTGTCAGTGTGACGATGACCAGTGTTGTCAGTGTGATGTGTGACGCTGACCAGTGTTGTCAGTGTGATGTTGACCAGTGTTGTCAGTGTGATGTGTGATAATGACCAGTGTTGTCAGTGTAATGTGTGATGAGCAGTGTGATGATGACCAGTGTTGTCAGTGTGGCGACGACCAGTGTTGTCAGTGTGATGATACCAGCATAATAACACCAGTATAATAACACCAGTGTTGTCAGTGTGATGTGTGACGCTGACCAGTGTTGTCAGTGTGATGTGTGATAATGACCAATGTTGTCAGTGTAATGTATGATGAGCAGTGTGATGATGACCAGTGTTGTCAGTGTGACGACGACCATTGTTGTCAGTGTGGCGACGACCAGTGTTGTCAGTGTGATACCAGTATAATAACACCAGTATAATAACACCAGTGTTGTCAGTGTGATGTGTGATAATGACCAGTGTTGTCAGTGCAATATGTGATGACGACCAATGTTGTCAGTGTGATGATGACCAGTGTTGTCAGTGTGATGTTGACCAGTGTTGTCAGTGTGATGTTGACCAGTGTTGTCAGTGTGATGTTGACCAGTGTTGTCAGTGTGATGTTGACCAGTGTTGTCAGTGTGATGTTGACCAGTGTTGTCAGTGTAATGTGTGATGATGACCAGTGTTGTCAGTGTGATGATGACCAGTGTTGTCAGTGTGATGACCATTGTTGTCAGTGTGAAGTTGACCAGTGTTGTCAGTGTGATGATGACCAGTGTTGTCAGTGTGATGATGACCAGCGTTGTCAGTGTGATGATGACCAGCGTTGTCAGTGTGATGATGACCAGTGTTGTCAGTGTGATGTGTGGTGATGACCAGTGTTGTCAGTGTGATGACCAGTGTTGTCAGTGTGAAGTTGACCAGTGTTGTCAGTGTGATGATGACCAGTGTTGTCAGTGTGATGATGACCAGTGTTGTCAGTGTGATGATGACCAGTGTTGTCAGTGTGATGATGACCAGTGTTGTCAGTGTGATGATGACCAGTGTTGTCAGTGTGATGATGACCAGTGTTGTCAGTGTGATGATGACCAGTGTTGTCAGTGTGATGATGACCAGTGTTGTCAGTGTGATGATGACCAGTGTTGTCAGTGTGATGATGACCAGTGTTGTCAGTGTGATAATGACCAGCGTTGTCAGTGTGATGATGACCAGCGTTGTCAGTGTGATGATGACCAGCGTTGTCAGTGTGATGATGACCAGCGTTGTCAGTGTGATAATGACCAGCGTTGTCAGTGTGATAATGACCAGCGTTGTCAGTGTGATAATGACCAGCGTTGTCAGTGTGATAATGACCAGCGTTGTCAGTGTGATAATGACCAGCGTTGTCAGTGTGATAATGACCAGCGTTGTCAGTGTGATAATGACCAGCGTTGTCAGTGTGATAATGACCAGCGTTGTCAGTGTGATAATGACCAGCGTTGTCAGTGTGATAATGACCAGCGTTGTCAGTGTGATAATGACCAGCGTTGTCAGTGTGATAATGACCAGCGTTGTCAGTGTGATAATGACCAGCGTTGTCAGTGTGATAATGACCAGCGTTGTCAGTGTGATAATGACCAGCGTTGTCAGTGTGATAATGACCAGCGTTGTCAGTGTGATAATGACCAGCGTTGTCAGTGTGATAATGACCAGCGTTGTCAGTGTGATAATGACCAGCGTTGTCAGTGTGATAATGACCAGCGTTGTCAGTGTGATAATGACCAGCGTTGTCAGTGTGACGCTGACCAGTATTGTCAGTGTGATGGCCGCTCTGTGCTTTCACTGCAGAGCTGTGTGTGATTGTACCTGACAGACCTGCAGCCTCCAGCTCACAGGCCAGGTATAATATTGTTACAATACAGCAGAGCTCAGAAAGAAGCAAAAATGTGTTTGTAAGACGACAAAGTTCATTTCTACTGTTCTGTTACTTGTCTCACACCGGTCACTCCCCCTTTATGTATAATAACCTCTGGAGGCGGAGTTCGTGTTCTCTTCTAGGCAGCGTCCCGCCCAGAGCCAGGAAGAGGTCATTTACAGAAAGTGATAAAAGATGATTTCTCAACCGCAACACAGCTGATATGAGACACAGGGATCGCCGTCCTCAGCCATCTATAACCTGTACGACCAGAGAGACAGTTCACATAGGTCACATCCCTTTAATGGGAGGTCCTGGGTGTAGCGGAGGTCAATGGGTTATTACTTGTGGGGAAGCAGATCTTGAGAAGGTCCCTCTATATGTCTGGTGGAGATCCTATCAAAATTACATGGAGGTCCTCAAAATAGCAGGAGGTGAGTGGGTTATTACTTGTGGGGAAGCAGTCCTCTAGAACAGGGGTGGGAAACCTCCGGCCCGCAGGCAGGTCCCCAGAGTCCGCAATCCTCGAGTGGCTGCCGTATCCTGCCAGATTCTGGCCCTTTAACTCCCAAATGCACAGTAGGCAGCGTTCATTACAGAACACTACCTGCACATGAATGATAATGTCATCGTGGTGGGCGGGGTTAGTGTCCGAGTGGGCGGGGTTAGCGTCCAATGCTCTCTCTACCTCCTGTCCCAGAACAGCAGCTGCTGCAGCCTGCTAGAGTCCCAGAGCAATCTCTGTGCCTGTCTGCTGGTGATCTGTGCCCCTCAGGTATGTCCCCCCCGTGATCTCCGTGCCCCCCTAGCTATGTGCCCCAATGTGATCTCTGTGCCCCCAACTCTATGCCCCCCTGTGATCTCTGTGCCCCCCAGCTATGTGCCCCCTGTGATTTCTGTGCCCCCCACCTATGTGTCCCCTGTGATTTGTGCCCCCCAGCTAAGTGCCACATGTGATTTCTGTGCCCCCCAGCTATGTGCTTCCTGTGATTTCTATGCCCACCAGCTATGTGCCCCCTGTGATTTCTGTGCCCCCCAGCTATGTGCCCCCTGTGATCTCTGTGGCTCCAGCTATGTACCCCCTGTGATTTCTGTGCCCCCCAGCTAAGTACCACATGTGATTTCTGTGCCCCCCAGCTATGTGCTTCCTGTGATTTCTATGCCCACCAGCTATGTGCCCCCTGTGATTTCTGTGCCCCCAGCTATGTGCCCCCAGCTATGTGCCCCCTGTGATTTCTGTGCCCCCAGCTATGTGCCCCCAGCTATGTGCCCCCTGTGATTTCTGTGCCCCCAGCTATGTGCCCCCTGTGATTTCTGTGCCCCCCAGCTATGTGCCCCCTGTGATTTATGTGCCCCCCTTCTATGTGCTTCCTGTGATTTCTATGCCCACCAGCTATGTGCCCCCTGTGATTTGTGCCCCCCAGCTATGTCCCCTCTGTGATTTCTGTGCCCCCTGTGATTTCTGGGTCCCCACAGCTATGTGCCCCCTGTGATTTATGTGCCCCCTGTGATTTATGTGCTCCCCAGCTATGTGCCCCTGTGATTTATGTGCCCCCCAGCTGTGCCCCCTGTGATTTCTGTACCCCCCAGCTGTGCCCCTTGTGATTTGTACCCCCCAGCTATGTGCCCCCTGTGATTTGTGCCCCCCAGCTATGTGCCCTGTGATTTGTGCCCCCCAACTATGTGCCCCTGTGATTTCTGTGCCCCCCAGCTATATGCCCCTGTGATTTCTGTGTCCCCCAGCTATATGCCCGTGATTTCTGTGTCCCCCAGCTATATGCCCGTGATTTCTGTGCCCCCCAGCTATATGCCCCTGTGATTTATGTGACCCGTGATTTATGTGCCCCCCTGTGATCTCTGTGCTCCCCAGCTATGTGCCCCGTGATCTCTGTCCCCTCCAGCTATGTTACCTCCTGTGATTTGTGTGCCCCCGTGATCTGTGTACCCCCAATGATCTGTGGCCCTCCGGTGATCTATGTGCCTCCCCGGCAATGCCTGTCCTCCCCCCCCCAGGGCTGTATATCCCCAAGAGCTGGATGTGCCCCAAGTGATATGTATATTCTCCAGTGATACATTTGCCCCACAAGTGCTGTATATCCCAATGAGTACTATATATAGCCCCCAGTGATGTATGTGACCCCACCAGTGATGTATATTCCACCCAGAGACATATATACCCCCAGTGCTTCATAGTGATGTATATAGCCCCTCAGTGATGTCTTTCCCTCCCCCCAGCCTCCCCGGTGATGAATATGTCTCAGCAAATCCTGTGATGTCTATGCCCCCAGCCCTTCCTGTAATTTATATGACCCCAGAGTCTCTGGTGATGCACATACAGCAGTCTCAATGTTTCCTATGTTATGTATGTACAGCAGTGCCAGCTTCTCCTATGTGATGTATATTCAACAGTCCTAGCGTCTCCTGTGTTATGTATATAAAGCAGTCCCTGTGTCTCCTATGTAATGTATATTCAGCTGTCCCAGCGTCTCCTGTGTGATGCATAGACAGCAGATACAGTGTCTCCTATATGATGCTTATATAGCAGTCCCATTGTCTCCTATGTGGTGTATAGACAGCTGTCTCAGCGTCTCCTGTGTGATGTATATACAGTAGTCCCAGCGTCTCCTATGTGATGTATATGATTTACAAAACTTATTATGACAAAAAGTCGACTGCTCTCCTGGCCAACACAAACTTAGAAAAGCAGCTGTGAGAAGCAACATGATCAGTATCACCTAACATCACAGTTGCACCAAAGAGAAGCAGCTCCAGCTATCACATTAAGGGTGAGTTACCGTAATTAACTGTTTGACTAAATATACCGGGGTACCGGGGTGATTTTTGCGTGGCCCCAAATGATAGCTGAAATTTCAAATTGGCCCCCGGCTGGAAAAGGGTTCCCAACCCCTGCTCTAGAAGGTTTCTCCATATGTCTGGTGAAGACCCTATCAATATTACTAGGCGGTCCTCAGTGTAGTGGAGGTCAGTGGGTTATTACTTTCGGGGAAGTAGTTCTCAACAAGGACTCTCCATATGTCTGGTGAAGCCCCTATCAATATTACTATGAGGTCCTCAGAGTAGCGGGAGGGGAGTGGGTCATTACTTGCTATGAAGCAGTTTTCGAAGGTCCCTCCATATGTTTGGTGGAGATCCTATCAATATTAATAAAGGATCCTCAGTGTAGAGGGAGGTCAATGGGTCATTACTTGCGAGGAAGCAGTTCTCGAAAAGGTCCCTCATATGTCTTGTGAAGATCCGATCCATATTACTAGGAGGTCCTGGAAGTAGCGGAGGTCAGCGGGTCATTAGTTGCGGGGAAGCCGATCTAGAGAAGTTCTCTCCATATGTCGGATGAAGATCCTATCAATATTACTAGGAGGTTCTCAGAGTAGAGGGAGGTCAGTGGGTCATTACATGCAAGGAAGCAGATCTCTAGAATTTTTTGCCATTTGTTTGGTGGAGACCCTAATATTACTAGGAGGTCCTGAGCATTAGGTGGTCAGGAGGTCGGTACCTGCAGAGAGGCAGTCCTCTAAAAGATTCCTCCAAATGTTTGGTGGAGACCCCATTAATAGTACTAAGAGGTCCTGGGAGCATTGGAAAGTCAGGGGGACTGTACCTGTGGGGGAATTAAGGTGTCCGTCTTCTAGAAGATCCTTCCATATTTCTAGCCCCATTCCAGTTGGATCAAACTCAGTGCAGTAAGAAGAATGGATTCCTGGCTGTGGGAGGCAGATAAACAGATGAGGAGCCTCAGCTGACTGACACCTCTTACACAAGTCACCTTTGGGAAATCAACGCCTCAGCAAAACTGTGTGCACCCTCCTGCAGTGGCGTACTGCATATGGGGTGCAGTGTGCTAGGAGTACAGACATTTACAGGGTTGGCCCTCTGTAAATTTCTGCATAGCTTAAAATTTAAAGGGTAAAATGATTAAATTTGCTGATGACACAAAGCTAGGAGATGAGGATTCAAAAAGATATAAATAAACTGGATCAGTGGGCAGCAACTAACAATGATTTTTAACAGGGAAAAATGCAAAGTACTACATCTGGGCAATAAAAATGAAAAAAGCATATACAGAATGGGAGGAATAGGGCTAAGCAACAGCACATGTGAAAAAGACTTGGGTATACTAAAAGATCACAGACTAAATATGAGTCAACAGTGTAATGCAGCAGCAAAAAAGGCAAATGCAATTCTAGGATGTATTAACAGAAGCATACAGTCTAGATTACGTGAAGTCATTATTGCCCTCTACTCCTCTTTGGTCAGACCTCATCTGGAATACTGTGTCCAGTTTTGGGCGCCACATTTTAAAAAAGACATCAACAAACTGGAGCAAGTTCAGAAAAGAGCGACCAGAATGGTGACCGGTCTGCAAACCCTGTCTTATTAGGAAAGGTTGCAGGATTTGGGAATGTTTAGCTTGCAAAAAAGAAGACTGAGAGGAGACTTAATAGCTGTCTACAAATATCTAAAGGGCTGTCACATTGTAGAAGGATCATCTTTATTCTCATTTAACATAGTAACATAGTTAGCAAGGCTGAAAAAAGCCATGTGTCCATCCAGTTCAGCCTACATGCCGTCAGAATAAATCCCCAGATCTGCGTCCTTCTAAAGAACCCAACAATAACTGTAAGATACAATATTGTTACGCTCCAGGAAGACATCCAGGCCTCTCTTGAACCCCTCGACTGAGTTCGCCATCACCACCTCCTCAGGCAGGGAATTCCAGATTCTCACTGCCCTAACTGTAAAGAATCCTCTTCTATGTTGGTGGAAAAACCTTCTCCCCTCCAGACGCAGAGAATGCCCCCCTTGTGACCGTCACCTTCCTTGGTATAAAAAGATCCTCAGAGAGATAGTTGTATTGTCCCCTTACATACTTATACATAGTTATTAGATCGCCACTCAGTCGTCTTTTTTCTAGATTAAATAATCCTAATTTTGCTCTCTGGGTATTGTAGTTCCCCCATCCCCTTTATTAATTTTGTTGCCCTTCTTTGTACTCGCTCTAGTTCCATAAGATCCTTCCTGAGCACTGGTGCCCAAAACTGTACACAGTCCTCCATGTGCGGTCTAACCAGGGATTTGTACAGAGGCAGTATAATGCTCTCATCATGTGTATCCAGACCTCTTTTAATGCACCCCATGATCTTGTTTGCCTTGTCAGCCGCTGCCTGGCACTGGCTGCTCCAGGTAAGATTACCATTAACTAGGATCCCCAAGTCCTTCTCCATGTCAGATTTACCCAGTGGTTTCCTGTTCAGTGTGTAATGGTGATATTGATTCCTTCTTCCCATATGTATAACCTTACATTTATCATTGTTAAACCGCATCAACCACTTTTCTGCCCAAGTTTCCAACTTATCCAGAATCCATCTGTAGCAGAATACTATTGCTTCTAGTCATTGCACAAGAAAATAAAAACATGGCCAGGATTCAAGACCAATATAGAAGACATAATAGAACAATACTCTCCATAAATCATGAATCACCATCAAAGGACTGAAGACAGCTTACATCCCCATAAGATTAAACACAAGTACATGGTACAGCGTAAAGGAAAAATTACTAATGCCAAGTTTATGCAAAAGTGCTGATAGTTCCGGTGACGTCAGTGAGGCGCAACATCCCAGGGGGCGGAGGCATGCCGAAGGAATCGCCGACATGCGCAAACGGCCACCTTGGCTTATATAGCTAATATTGCGTTTTATATTGTAGCCCATATGTTTGCTCTTGCTTGACATGGCTATTGCCATTCCTATTGGCACTATTGGGAATATATCACATTTTGAGTGAGGTGGTAGAATTTACACTTATTTTATTGTTTGGGTTTTGAGTGCCGCATTTGCGCATGTCGGCGATTTCTCCGGCATGCCTCCACCCCCTGCGGCGTGTGTCTGGGCCGTTGCGTAGAGCAATGAACCACGGTCAGGAGGGCGCCAAGGACAAGAGGGGAATCTGTTTGATGTCTTTATTCCACAACGCGTTTCAACAGCAGGACGCTGTCTTCCTCAGGTGGGCCTTCTTTCATGCCCTGTTTGTCTACATGATTTAATAAAACTTATCAGCACTTTTGCATAAACTTGGCATTAGTAATTTTTCTCTTTACGCTGTACCATGTATTTGTGTTTAATCTTATGAGGATGTAAGCTCTCTTCAGTCCTTTGATGGTGATACAAGGAAAGACTAGAAGCAATGGGATGAAACTAAACGGGAGGAGACACAGATTAGATATTAGGACAAACCTTTTGACAGGGTGATCAGGGAGTGGAACAGGCTGCCACGAGAGGTGGTAAGTTCTCCTTCAATAGAAGTCTTCAAACAGAGGCTGGACAGACATCTGTCTAGGATGATTTAGTGAATCCTGCTTTGAGCAGGAGGTTGGACCAGATGGCCCATGGCCCAGGAGGTCCCTTCCAACTCTACCATTCCATGAAATGTCTGTGTGGCCGGCCGCGCCGTGTGCGCAATGTGTAAACTTGTTTTGCATCTCTCTCGTGTACAGACTATGATGAATCCCGCTGCTACTATAGTGATACGGACAGCCCAGGGCTACCTGTACCCTACGGGGGGGGTGTAGCCCTTCTTACCCTTTCTCGCACAGCGATTCCCAAGGTAAAAGGATTGGCGCTGGTACAATGATGTAGGAGGACACCAGACACAGTGTGTCCATTCTGGTGCAGATGAAACGGCTCATTCCAGTGACCCCCGGCCCGGTCACTGCTGCTTCCGCTGCCGTTCCTCATGGTGAACATGATAGAGACCTCTACGTCCTCTGCAGCAGAGCTCTCCACATCCCAGACAAAGACGGCAGCCGGCAGAGAAGAGTCCTGTGTGAGAAGGAAAAGAGAGGCCTGAGAAAGCCGAATCACACTCAGAGTACTGGGGAACGGCACATGGTGGAACCCTAACCAGACACCCCAAGTATTGGAGAACGGCACATTGTGGATCCCTAACAACACACCCAGAGTATTGGAGAACGGCACATGGTGGATCCCCAACCACACACCTCGAGTACTGGAGAACGGCACACTGTGAGTCCCTAACCACACACCCAGAGTACTGGAGAACGGCACACTGTGAGTCCCTAACCACACACCCAGAGTACTGGAGAACGGCACACTGTGAGTCCCTAACCACACACCCAGAGTACTGGAGAACGGCACACTGAGAGTCCCTAACCACACACCCAGAGTATTGGAGAACGGCACATTGTGGATCCCTAACAACACACCCAGAGTATTGGAGAACGGCACATTGTGGATCCCTAACAACACACCCAGAGTATTGGAGAACGGCACATGGTGGATCCCCAACCACACACCTCGAGTACTGGAGAACGGCACACTGTGAGTCCCTAACCACACACCCAGAGTACTGGAGAACGGCACACTGTGAGTCCCTAACCACACACCCAGAGTACTGGAGAACGGCACACTGTGAGTCCCTAACCACACACCCAGAGTACTGGAGAACGGCACACTGAGAGTCCCTAACCACACACCCAGAGTACTGGAGAACGGCACACTGAGTCCCTAACCACACACCCAGAGTACTGGAGAACGGCACACTGTGAGTCCCTAACCACACACCCAGAGTACTGGAGAACGGCACACTGTGAGTCCCTAACCACACACCCAGAGTACTGGAGAACGGCACACTGAGTCCCTAACCACACACCCCGAGTACTGGAGAACGGTACACTGAGTCCCTAACCACACACCCCGAGTACTGGAGAACGGCACACTGAGTCCCTAACCACACACGAGTACTAGAGAACGGCACACTGAGTCCCTAACCACACTCCCCGAGTACTGGAGAACGGCACACTGAGTCCCTAACCACACACCCCGAGTACTGGAGAACGGCACACTGAGTCCCTAACCACACACCCCGAGTACTGGAGAACGGCACACTGAGTCCCTAACCACACACCCAGAGTACTGGAGAACGGCACACTGAGTCCCTAACCACACACCCAGAGTACTGGAGAACGGCACACTGAGTCCCTAACCACACACGAGTACTAGAGAACGGCACACTGAGTCCCTAACCACACTCCCCGAGTACTGGAGAACGGCACACTGAGTCCCTAACCACACACCCCGAGTACTGGAAACCAGCACATTTTCCACATCTTCAAAAAAGGAAAGAAGATGGAGCCAGGAAGTTACAGGCCAGTAAAACTTCTATACCAGGGAAGATTTTTGAAAAAATTATTAAACAGCATGTATGTGAGTACTTGGATTAGAATGCAGTAATTAATCACAGTCAGCATGGATTTGTAGCAAACAAGTCATGCCAGACTAATCTAATTTCCTTCTATGACAGAATCACTGACTGGGTGGATCAGGGAAATGTGGCAGATATAGTAGATCTCAACTTCGGCAAAGCATTTGATAAAGTATCCCATACTAGACTGTCAGCCCTCGCGGGCAGGGTCCTCTCTCCTTCTGTACTTGAGTGTGCCTTGTTTTGCTCATGTTTGTTGTACTTGTCTACAGTTGCCCCTTTCTCATGTAAAGCGCCATAGAATAAATGGTGCTATAAAAATGTATAATAATAATAATGACCAAGTATGGAATTGAAAAGGCTACAGTTAGGTGGATTCATAACTGGCTCAGTGATCATACTCAGGGTGGTAATAAATAATTGCACATACAATTGTGTCTGAGATAGTTTAGTAAATTCTGCATTGAGCAGGTGTTAGGCGTCAGGTTTCTGCGTCTGCTCTGCAGGAATCCAGAGTCTCACATTCTGCTGTCTCCTGCTGTCTTTCTACTGCTGAGGAGATTACTTTGCAGCAGACCTCTCCAGAGACTAAAGGCCCTTTTACATTTAGCGATGCACCAGCGATCCGACCAGCGATCCCACCCGGTCAGGATCGCTGGTGCATCGCTAAATGATCGCTAGTGAGCTTTCATACAGAAAGACCTCACAGCGATTCAGCAGCGACGCAGCGCACGATACTTACCATTCACACACAGCGATCCTGCGTCCTCCCGCCCGCGTCCATGCGTCGCTGGATGTCACAGCAGGAAGCCCAGCAGGAAGCGCCCGACGAGAAATGGAGCCGGACATTCTCGCGCGATCAGTGATGGACAGCGGGGGAGCCGGTCGCTGGTAAGTATCACACATAGCGATATCGCTAGCAATATCGCTATAACGTCACAAAACCAGTGACGTTTTAGCGATATTGCTAGCGATATCGCTTAGTGTAAAACCCCCTTAAGTCCCTCTGTGCTCCTACTGGCCATGCTCATGAGTCGATCTCCCATTGGAGATCGGGAGTCATATGCTCAGGTCCTGTTTCTGATCTCATTGGTCCATCTCGGAGATCTGGAAGGTCCCGCACGGCTATAAAAAGCGTGCATGACCATTCGGCCATGTGCTAGTATAGGTTATACTTGCTAGATGTGTGAATGGTGACGGATGTAGGATTCTGGTGACTGATTCATGTGAAATCCCTTCCCTCTGATATTACGCATGTGGATAGGGAATTAGTTCAGCAGTCAGCGCCAGTCAGTGGCAAGCCTTAGGCCACTGTGCACACCACACCTCTACGCTAGCTGCCGACAATGCGCTTGCTTTCTAGCTTTGTCGTCGAGCTGCAGTGTCCTATGCCGCGCTACAGTTGCAGTCCTTCCTGGCGCTCGCAGTAGCGACGCCGCGCACACACGGTAGGTCGAGACGGACGCAGCTCCTCTGTCATAGGTCCTGCTCCTGTGACCAGATACCGTGTGAGCATTTACCTGAGGCCTGTGACTCTAAACAGGCTCAGCGTTTTTGTATGTTTATGTTGCGGCGCCTCTGTGTGTGAACAGAGCCCGCTCTGCGCACTTCAGATGAAGCTGAACCTGTGCGCATTACACCGCCATATTGCTCGTCTGTCATTATATAACATTGGTGTAACACCTACTGCACGGTGGACCCCGAGCGGCGAACGGCTAGAGACGGAGCTGTCTGTGCACACAACGCTCACCGGATAGAGACGGAGCTGACTGTGCACATAACGCTCACCGGATAGACACGGAGCTGACTGTGCACATAACGCTCACCGGATAGACACGGAGCTGACTGTGCACATAACGCTCACCGGATAGAGACGGAGCTGACTGTGCACACAACGCTCACCGGATAGAGACTGTGCAGACCGTGCACACAACGCTCACCGGATAGAGACGGAGATGACCATGCTCATATCGCTCACCGGATAGAGACGGAGCTGACCGTGCACATAACGCTCACCGGATAGAGACGGAGATGACCATGCTCATATCGCTCACCGGATAGAGACGGTGCAGACCGTGCACACAACGCTCACCGGATAGAGACGGAGATTACCATGCTCATATCGCTCACCGGATAGAGACGGAGCTGACCGTGCACATAACGCTCACCGGATAGAGACGGTGCTGACTGTGCACATAACGCTCACCGGATAGAGACGGTGCTTACCGAGCACATATCGCTCACCGGATAGAGACGGTGCTGACTGTGCACATAACACTCATTACATAACATTGGTGTAACACCTACTGCACGGTGGACCCCGAGCAGCGAACGGATAGAGACGGAGCTGACTGTGCACACAACGCTCACCGGATAGAGACGATGCTGACCGTGCACACAACGCTCACCGGATAGAGACGATGCAGACCGTGCACATAACGCTCACCGGATAGAGACGGAGCTGACCGTGCACATAACGCTCACCGGATAGAGACGGAGCTGATTGTGCACATAACGCTCACCGGATAGAGACGGAGCTGATTGTGCACATAACGCTCACCGGATAGAGACGGAGCTGATTGTGCACATAACGCTCACCGGATAGAGACGGAGCTGACTGTGCACATATCGCTCACCGGATAGAGACGGAGCTGACTGTGCACATATTGCTCACCGGATAGAGACGGTGCTGACTGTGCACATAACGATCACCGGATAGAGACGGAGCTGACTGTGCAAATATCGCTCACCGGACAGAGACGGTGCTGACTGTGCACATAACGCTCACCGGATAGAGACGGAGCTGACTGTGCACATAACGCTCACCGGATAGAGACGGAGCTGATTGTGCACATAACGCTCACCGGATAGAGACGGAGCTGACTGTGCACATATCGCTCACCGGATAGAGACGGAGCTGACTGTGCACATATTGCTCACCGGATAGAGACGGTGCTGACTGTGCACATATCGCTCACCGGATAGAGACGGAGCTGACTGTGCACATATTGCTCACCGGATAGAGACGGTGCTGACTGTGCACATAACGCTCACCGGATAGAGACGGAGCTGACTGTGCACATATCGCTCACCGGATAGAGACGGAGCTGACTGTGCACATATTGCTCACCGGATAGAGACGGTGCTGACTGTGCACATAACGATCACCGGATAGAGACGGAGCTGACTGTGCAAATATCGCTCACCGGATAGAGACGGTGCTGACTGTGCACATAACGATCACCGGATAGAGACGGAGCTGACTGTGCAAATATCGCTCACCGGATAGAGACGGTGCTGACTGTGCACATAACGCTCACCGGATAGAGACGGTGCTGACTGTGCACATAACGCTCACCGGATAGAGACGGAGCTGATTGTGCACATAACGCTCACCGGATAGAGACGGAGCTGACTGTGCACATAACGATCACCGGATAGAGACGGAGCTGACTGTGCAAATATCGCTCACCGGATAGAGACGGTGCTGACTGTGCACATAACGCTCACCGGATAGAGACGGAGCTGACTGTGCACATAACGCTCACCGGATAGAGACGGAGCTGATTGTGCACATAACGCTCACCGGATAGAGACGGAGCTGACTGTGCACATATCGCTCACCGGATAGAGACGGAGCTGACTGTGCACATATTGCTCACCGGATAGAGACGGTGCTGACTGTGCACATAACGATCACCGGATAGAGACGGAGCTGACTGTGCAAATATCGCTCACCGGATAGAGACGGTGCTGACTGTGCACATAACGCTCACCGGATAGAGACGGAGCTGACTGTGCACATGACACTCACCGGATAGAGACGGTGCTGACTGTGCACATGACACTCAATGGATAGACATTTCCTGACCCTAAACTTACACCCCATGTATTCCACAAATGTAGCTTGACCCCACAATATGGAACGGTCACCTTTACAACCTACAATACCTTGAAAAAGTATCCATACCCAAAGTATTTGTGAAGTGTGAAGGAAATTATACAAGGTTTTCTAATTATTTTATAAATCTTAACATTGTGAGGTTCGTTAGTATTCAGCCCCTGAATCAATACTTTGTAGGACCATCTTTCTCTGCAGTTACTGCTGTAGTCTTTTGGGGTGTGTCTCTCCAGCTCTTCACATCTAGAGATGACATTTTGCCCTTTCTTCTTTGCACTCTCGCTCAGTGAGATTGGATGGATACGTCTGATCAGCAATTTTCACGTCGTCACAGATTTGCAATAAGATTTGGGTCTGGACCGTGACTGCTCTGTTCACACATAGGAATATGCTCTGATCTAAACCCTCCATTATAGTTCGGACAGGGTGTATATGGTCGTTGTCCTGCTGGAAGGTGAACCTATGACCCAGTCTCAAGTCTTTTGCAGCCTCTAACAGGTTTTCCTCCAGTATTGCCCTGTATTTAGATCCATCCTTCTTCCCATCCCCTCTGACCAGCTTCCCTGCCCCTGCTGATGAAGAGCCTTCCCACAAGATACTGACACCACCATGTGTGACAGTGGGGATAGTGTTTTCAGGGTGATGTGCAGAGTTCTTTCTCCTTTGGTCTCCTCTGAGCAGAACCCCTTCTTCTACATGCTCGCTGTGTCCCTTATATGACTTTATGCAATCTGCAAATGTGACTTCTTATGGATATCAAAAAAGTTTTTCTTCTTGCCACTCTCCCATAAAGGCCATATTTGTCGAGAAGACAGCTAATAGTTGCTCTGTAGATAGATTCTCCTCCCAGCTGTGGATCTCTGCAGCTCCTCAAGAGTGGCCTTGGGCCTCATGGCTGCATCCCTAATCAGTGCTCTCCTTGCTTGGGATGTCAGTTTAGGTGAACTGCCATGTCTTGGTAGATTTGCAATAATTCTTCTATTTTTGGAGGATAGATGAGATGTTTGGAGCTTGAGCTATTCTTTATAACCTAACTCTGATTTACTCTTCTCCACAACTTTATCCCTTTCCTGTCCGGTGGGCTCCTTGGTTTTCATGATGCTCTTTGATCCCTAATGTTCTCATACCCCTGAGGCCTTCACAGAAAAACTGTAGTTATACGGAGAAGAAATTTCACCCAGGTGGACTCAATATACCGAAGCAGAACTCCTGCTCCTCCTGCCATTAAAATGTTTATCCTCTTAGTTTATTGCAGTCATCGTATTATACAGCACTGTGTACTTACAATTGCACAGTTTACTCTTCGACCCAGCTAATTCTTCTGTTTTCTGTTTGGTCTATGATATCACGTTACTAAAAATGAAGTAGCTGAATGCTTCTAAGATCTATGTAGGAAAGAGAAGAATGAGCTGGGCTGAAAGGCAAAATGTGCAATGGTAAGTACACAGTGCTAGATAATGTATGATTGCAACATATTAAAAATGAGGAACATTTTGATGGCAGCGCTTTTTTAACCCCTTCATGACGGAGCCCTTTTTCATTTGTGTTTGTTTTCCCTCCCTTTCTTCCCAGAGCCATAACTTTTTTATTTTTCTGTCAATATGGCCATTTGAGGGCTTGTCTTTTATGTGGGACGAGTTGTACTTTTGACCGACACCATTGGTTTTACTGTATTGTGTACTCAAAAATGGGAAAAAGAATTCCAAAAGGAGTGAAATAGCAAAAAGAAAAAAAAAAGAGTGCAATTCTACAACTGTCTTTTGGATTTTTTTTTTTTACCATGTTCACCAAATGCCAAAACTGAGCTGCCATTATGTTTCTCCAGGTCATTACGAGTTCATAGACACCAAACATCTCTAGGTTCTGTTTTATCTAAGTGGTCAAAAAAAAATCAAACTTTGTAAAAAAAAAAAAAATCCCATAGCGTCTCCATTTTTCATGATCTGGGGTCGGGTGAGGGATTATTTTTTGCGTGCCGGGCTGACGTTTTTAATGATACCACTTTTGTGCAGATACGTTCTTTTGATCGCCCATTATTGCATTTTAATGCATTGTCACGGCGACCAAAAAAATGTAACTCTGAAGTTTTGACTATTGTTTATCGCTACGCAGTTTAGCGATCAGACTATTTTTTTTTTATTGATCGGGCGATTCTGAACGTGGCGATACCTAATATGTGTATGTTTGATTTCTTTTATTGTTTTATTTTGAATGGGTCAAAAGGGGGGTGATATGAACTTTTTTTTTTTTTTTTTACATTTTTTTAATAACTTGAAAAACATTATTATTTTTTTTTTTTTTTACAAAGACTAGGGAGACTAGAAGATGCCATAGCATGATCGGCTCTGCTACATACAGGCGATGATCAGATCACCTCTACGTAGCAGAATTACCAGGCAGCGCTCACAGCAATCCGGCAGTGACAACCATTGAAGTCTCCAGTAGACCTCTAGTTGTCATGCCAACCCACCGGTCACCCGCAATCCCGTGACGGGGGTCATTGGTGTGTGAATTTCCGGTGAGATTGCCGGAATCGCATGTTAAATGCTGCTGTCAGAGTTTGACAGCAGCATTTAACAGGTTACTAGACGTGGGAGGATCGCGATTCCACCCGCGGCTGTTCCAGGCACGTCAGCTATTCACTGCCAGAGCCCGCATCAAAGGGGGAGGCACGACATGTGCCGTACTAGTATGGTGCATGTTGTGAAAAGATTAACTATATGACTTCTGGAGGTCATTGGTCACTCAGGATATTATTTATGGTACCTGACTATGGGGCGGAATACAAATGCACATCACAATTTTCAGATTTACATTTCTAAAATAATTAGAAAACCTTGTATCATTTCCTTTATCCATCCTAAATATGTGCAGCTTGTGTTGGGTGTAACAGGAAAAATGATGGATTATGAAGACTTTATTGGACACAAATGATCAGATGGGACTGTACATAACGCCTCTTACCTTATAGTCGTGAGGGATAACCGGAGACACCTGGCGGCAGGTTAGGGTGATGCTCTGCCCGGGCAGGTAGTACACGGTCCACGCTCTGGGGTACAACGCATGGTAATAAGCCTGAGAGCCACAGTAGCCCCAGTTCCATCCCTGTAGAGTGTGAGGACGCTCCGTGGACAGGACCTGTTGGTACACGGTGTGACCTCCACGCCGGACGCAGACTGTGAACTGAGTGACAAACGTACTATCAGTACTACAATACATAGCGTATAACACTAATATGGTATACACCCAACAGTGAAAGTATAATACACAGTAATACGGTATACACCCAACGGTGGGAGTATAATACACACTAATACGGTATACACCCAACGGTGGGAGTATAATACACACTAATACGGTATACACCCAACAGTGAAAGTATAATACACACTAATATGGTATACACCCAACGGTGGGAGTATAATGCACACTAATACGGTATACACCCAACAGTGAAAGTATAATACACAGTAATACGGTATAAACCCAACGGTGGGAGTATAATACACACTAATACGGTATACACCCAACGGTGGGAGTATAATACACACTAATACGGTATATACCCAACGGTGGGAGTATAATACACACTAATACGGTATACACCCAACAGTGAAAGTATAATACACACTAATACGGTATACACCCAACGGTGGGAGTATAATACACGTTAATACGGTATACACCCAACGGTGGGAGTATAATACACACTAATACGGTATATACCCAACGGTGGGAGTATAATACACACTAATACAGTATACACCCAACGGTGGGAGTATAATACACACTAATACGGTATACACCCAACAGTGAAAGTATAATACACACTAATACGGTATACACCCAACGGTGGGAGTATAATACACACTAATACGGTATACACCCAACAGTGAAAGTATAATACACAGTAATACGGTATAAACCCAACGGTGGGAGTATAATACACACTAATACGGTATACACCCAACGGTGGGAGTATAATGCACACTAATACGGTATACACCCAACAGTGAAAGTATAATACACAGTAATACGGTATAAACCCAACGGTGGGAGTATAATACACACTAATACGGTATACACCCAACGGTGGGAGTATAATACACACTAATACGGTATATACCCAACGGTGGGAGTATAATACACACTAATACGGTATACACCCAACAGTGAAAGTATAATACACACTAATACGGTATACACCCAACGGTGGGAGTATAATACACGTTAATACGGTATACACCCAACGGTGGGAGTATAATACACACTAATACGGTATATACCCAACGGTGGGAGTATAATACACACTAATACAGTATACACCCAACGGTGGGAGTATAATACACACTAATACGGTATACACCCAACAGTGAAAGTATAATACACACTAATACGGTATACACCCAACGGTGGGAGTATAATACACACTAATATGGTATACACCCAACAGTGAAAGTATAATACACACTAATATGGTATACACCCAACAGTGAAAGTATAATACACACTAATACGGTATACACCCAACAGTGAAAGTATAATACACACTAATACGGTATACACCCAACAGTGAAAGTATAATACAGACTAATACGGTATATACCCAACAGTGAAAGTATAATACACACTAATATGGTATACACCCAACAGTGAAAGTATAATACACGTTAATACGGTATACACCCAACAGTGAAAGTATAATACACACTAATATGGTATACACCCAACAGTGAAAGTATAATACACGTTAATACGGTATACACCCAACAGTGAAAGTATAATACACACTAATATGGTATACACCCAACAGTGAAAGTATAATACACGTTAATACGGTATACACCCAACGGTGGGAGTATAATACACACTAATACGGTATACACCCAACAGTGAAAGTATAATACACACTAATACGGTATACACCCAACGGTGGGAGTATAATACACACTAATACGGTATACACCCAACGGTGGGAGTATAATACACACTAATACGGTATACACCCAACAGTGAAAGTATAATACACACTAATATGGTATACACCCAACAGTGAAAGTATAATACACACTAATACGGTATACACCCAACGGTGGGAGTATAATACACACTAATACGGTATACACCCAACGGTGGGAATATAATACACACTAATACGGTATACACCCAACGGTGGGAGTATAATACACACTAATACGGTATACACCCAACAGTGGGAGTATAATACACACTAATACGGTATATACCCAACAGTGGGAGTATAATACACACTAATACGGTATACACCCAACAGTGAAAGTATAATACACACTAATACGGTATACACCCAACAGTGAAAGTATAATACACACTAATACGGTATACACCCAACAGTGGGAGTATAATACACACTAATACGGTATACACCCAACAGTGAAAGTATAATACACACTAATACGGGATACACCCAACAGTGAAAGTATAATACACACTAATACGGTATACACCCAACAGTGAAAGTATAATACACACTTATACGGTATATACCCAACAGTGAAAGTATAATACACACTTATACGGTGTACACCCAACAGTGAAAGTATAATACACGTTAATACGGTATACACCCAACGGTGGGAGTATAATACACACTAATACGGTATACACCCAACAGTGAAAGTATAATACACACTAATACGGTATACACCCAACGGTGGGAGTATAATACACACTAATACGGTATACACCCAACGGTGGGAGTATAATACACACTAATATGGTATACACCCAACAGTGAAAGTATAATACACACTAATACGGTATACACCCAACGGTGGGAGTATAATACACACTAATACGGTATACACCCAACAGTGAAAGTATAATACACACTAATACGGTATACACCCAACGGTGGGAGTATAATACACACTAATACGGTATACACCCAACGGTGGGAGTATAATACACACTAATACGGTATACACCCAACAGTGAAAATATAATACACACTAATACGGTATACACCCAACAGTGAAAGTATAATACACACTAATACGGTATACACCCAACAGTGAAAGTATAATACACACTAATACGGTATACACCCAACAGTGAAAGTATAATACACACTAATACGGTATACACCCAACAGTGAAAGTATAATACACGTTAATACGGTATACACCCAACAGTGAAAGTATAATACACACTAATATGGTATACACCCAACAGTGAAAGTATAATACACGTTAATACGGTATACACCCAACGGTGGGAGTATAATACACACTAATACGGTATACACCCAACAGTGAAAGTATAATACACACTAATACGGTATACACCCAACGGTGGGAGTATAATACACACTAATACGGTATACACCCAACGGTGGGAGTATAATACACACTAATACGGTATACACCCAACAGTGAAAGTATAATACACACTAATATGGTATACACCCAACAGTGAAAGTGTAATACACACTAATACGGTATACACCCAACGGTGGGAGTATAATACACACTAATACGGTATACACCCAACGGTGGGAATATAATACACACTAATACGGTATACACCCAACGGTGGGAGTATAATACACACTAATACGGTATACACCCAACAGTGGGAGTATAATACACACTAATACGGTATATACCCAACAGTGGGAGTATAATACACACTAATACGGTATACACCCAACAGTGAAAGTATAATACACACTAATACGGTATACACCCAACAGTGAAAGTATAATACACACTAATACGGTATACACCCAACAGTGGGAGTATAATACACACTAATACGGTATATACCCAACAGTGGGAGTATAATACACACTAATACGGTATACACCCAACAGTGAAAGTATAATACACACTAATACGGTATACACCCAACAGTGAAAGTATAATACACACTAATACGGTATACACCCAACAGTGGGAGTATAATACACACTAATACGGTATACACCCAACAGTGAAAGTATAATACACACTAATACGGGATACACCCAACAGTGAAAGTATAATACACACTAATACGGTATATACCCAACAGTGAAAGTATAATACACACTTATACGGTGTACACCCAACAGTGAAAGTATAATACACGTTAATACGGTATACACCCAACGGTGGGAGTATAATACACACTAATACGGTATACACCCAACAGTGAAAGTATAATACACACTAATACGGTATACACCCAACGGTGGGAGTATAATACACACTAATACGGTATACACCCAACGGTGGGAGTATAATACACACTAATATGGTATACACCCAACAGTGAAAGTATAATACACACTAATACGGTATACACCCAACGGTGGGAGTATAATACACACTAATACGGTATACACCCAACAGTGAAAGTATAATACACACTAATACGGTATACACCCAACGGTGGGAGTATAATACACACTAATACGGTATACACCCAACGGTGGGAGTATAATACACACTAATACGGTATACACCCAACAGTGAAAATATAATACACACTAATACGGTATACACCCAACAGTGAAAGTATAATACACACTAATACGGTATACACCCAACAGTGAAAGTATAATACACACTAATACGGTATACACCCAACAGTGAAAGTATAATACACACTAATACGGTATACACCCAACAGTGAAAGTATAATACACGTTAATACGGTATACACCCAACAGTGAAAGTATAATACACACTAATATGGTATACACCCAACAGTGAAAGTATAATACACGTTAATACGGTATACACCCAACGGTGGGAGTATAATACACACTAATACGGTATACACCCAACAGTGAAAGTATAATACACACTAATACGGTATACACCCAACGGTGGGAGTATAATACACACTAATACGGTATACACCCAACGGTGGGAGTATAATACACACTAATACGGTATACACCCAACAGTGAAAGTATAATACACACTAATATGGTATACACCCAACAGTGAAAGTGTAATACACACTAATACGGTATACACCCAACGGTGGGAGTATAATACACACTAATACGGTATACACCCAACGGTGGGAATATAATACACACTAATACGGTATACACCCAACGGTGGGAGTATAATACACACTAATACGGTATACACCCAACAGTGGGAGTATAATACACACTAATACGGTATATACCCAACAGTGGGAGTATAATACACACTAATACGGTATACACCCAACAGTGAAAGTATAATACACACTAATACGGTATACACCCAACAGTGAAAGTATAATACACACTAATACGGTATACACCCAACAGTGGGAGTATAATACACACTAATACGGTATACACCCAACAGTGAAAGTATAATACACACTAATACGGTATACACCCAACAGTGAAAGTATAATACACACTAATACGGTATATACCCAACAGTGAAAGTATAATACACACTAATACGGTGTACACCCAACAGTGAAAGTATAATACACGTTAATACGGTATACACCCAACGGTGGGAGTATAATACACACTAATACGGTATACACCCAACAGTGAAAGTATAATACACACTAATACGGTATACACCCAACGGTGGGAGTATAATACACACTAATACGGTATACACCCAACGGTGGGAGTATAATACACACTAATATGGTATACACCCAACAGTGAAAGTATAATACACACTAATACGGTATACACCCAACGGTGGGAGTATAATACACACTAATACGGTATACACCCAACAGTGAAAGTATAATACACACTAATACGGTATACACCCAACGGTGGGAGTATAATACACACTAATACGGTATACACCCAACGGTGGGAGTATAATACACACTAATACGGTATACACCCAACGGTGAAAATATAATACACACTAATACGGTATACACCCAACGGTGGGAGTATAATACACACTAATACGGTATACACCCAACAGTGAAAGTATAATACACACTAATACGGTATACACCCAACGGTGGGAGTATAATACACACTAATACGGTATACACCCAACGGTGGGAGTATAATACACACTAATACGGTATACACCCAACAGTGAAAATATAATACACACTAATACGGTATACACCCAACAGTGAAAGTATAATACACACTAATACGGTATACACCCAACAGTGAAAGTATAATACACACTAATACGGTATACACCCAACAGTGAAAGTATAATACACACTAATACGGTATACACCCAACAGTGAAAGTATAATACACACTAATACGGTATACACCCAACGGTGGGAGTATAATACACACTAATACGGTATACACCCAACGGTGGGAGTATAATACACACTAATATGGTATACACCCAACAGTGAAAGTATAATACACACTAATACGGTATATACCCATATACCCAACAGTGAAAGTATAATACACACTAATACGGTATACACCCAACGGTGGGAGTATAATACACACTAATACGGTATACACCCAACGGTGGGAGTATAATACACACTAATACAGTATACACCCAACGGTGGGAGTATAATACACACTAATACAGTATACACCCAACGGTGGGAGTATAATACACACTAATACGGTATACACCCAACAGTGACAGTATAATACACACTAATACGGTATACACCCAACAGTGAAAGTTTAATACACACTAATACGGTATACACCCAACAGTGAAAGTATAATACACACTAATACGGTATATACCCAACAGTGAAAGTATAATACACACTAATACGGTATACACCCAACAGTGAAAGTATAATACACATTAATACGGTATATACCCAACGGTGGGAGTATAATACACACTAATACGGTATACACCCAACGGTGGGAGTATAATACACAGTAATACGGTATATACCCAACGGTGGGAATATAAAACACACTAATACGGTATACACCCAACGGTGGGAGTATAATACACACTAATACGGTATACACCCAACGGTGGGAGTATAATACAGAGTAATACGGTATACACCCAACAGTGAAAGTATAATACACACTAATACGGTATACACCCAACAGTGAAAGTATAATACACACTAATACGGTATACACCCAACAGTGAAAGTATAATACACACTAATACGGTATACACCCAACGGTGGGAGTATAATACACACTAATACGGTATACACCCAACGGTGGGAGTATAATACACACTAATATGGTATACACCCAACAGTGAAAGTATAATACACACTAATACGGTATACACCCAACAGTGAAAGTATAATACACACTAATACGGTACACACCCAACGGTGGGAGTATAATACACACTAATACGGTATACACCCAACGGTGAAAGTATAATACACACTAATACGGTATACACCCAACAGTGAAAGTATAATACACACTAATACGGTATACACCCAACGGTGGGAGTATAATGCACACTAATACGGTATACACCCAACAGTGAAAGTATAATACACAGTAATACGGTATAAACCCAACGGTGGGAGTATAATACACACTAATACGGTATACACCCAACGGTGGGAGTATAATACACACTAATACGGTATATACCCAACGGTGGGAGTATAATACACACTAATACGGTATACACCCAACAGTGAAAGTATAATACACACTAATACGGTATACACCCAACGGTGGGAGTATAATACACGTTAATACGGTATACACCCAACGGTGGGAGTATAATACACACTAATACGGTATACACCCAACGGTGGGAGTATAATACACACTAATACGGTATACACCCAACAGTGAAAGTATAATACACACTAATACGGTATACACCCAACAGTGAAAGTATAATACACACTAATACGGTATACACCCAACGGTGGGAGTATAATACACACTAATATGGTATACACCCAACAGTGAAAGTATAATACACACTAATATGGTATACACCCAACAGTGAAAGTATAATACACACTAATACGGTATACACCCAACAGTGAAAGTATAATACACGTTAATACGGTATACACCCAACAGTGAAAGTATAATACACACTAATATGGTATACACCCAACAGTGAAAGTATAATACACGTTAATACGGTATACACCCAACGGTGGGAGTATAATACACACTAATACGGTATACACCCAACAGTGAAAGTATAATACACACTAATACGGTATACACCCAACAGTGAAAGTATAATACACACTAATACGGTATACACCCAACAGTGAAAGTATAATACACACTAATACGGTATATACCCAACAGTGAAAGTATAATACACACTAATACGGTGTACACCCAACAGTGAAAGTATAATACACGTTAATACGGTATACACCCAACGGTGGGAGTATAATACACACTAATACGGTATACACCCAACAGTGAAAGTATAATACACACTAATACGGTATACACCCAACGGTGGGAGTATAATACACACTAATACGGTATACACCCAACGGTGGGAGTATAATACACACTAATATGGTATACACCCAACAGTGAAAGTATAATACACACTAATACGGTATACACCCAACGGTGGGAGTATAATACACACTAATACGGTATACACCCAACAGTGAAAGTATAATACACACTAATACGGTATACACCCAACGGTGGGAGTATAATACACACTAATACGGTATACACCCAACGGTGTGAGTATAATACACACTAATACGGTATACACCCAACAGTGAAAATATAATACACACTAATACGGTATACACCCAACAGTGAAAGTATAATACACACTAATACGGTATACACCCAACAGTGAAAGTATAATACACACTAATACGGTATACACCCAACAGTGAAAGTATAATACACACTAATACGGTATACACCCAACAGTGAAAGTATAATACACACTAATACGGTATACACCCAACGGTGGGAGTATAATACACACTAATACGGTATACACCCAACGGTGAAAGTATAATACACACTAATACGGTATATACCCAACAGTGAAAGTATAATACACACTAATACGGTATACACCCAACGGTGGGAGTATAATACACACTAATACGGTATATACCCAACAGTGAAAGTATAATACACACTAATACGGTATACACCCAACGGTGGGAGTATAATACACACTAATACGGTATACACCCAACGGTGAAAGTATAACACACAGTAATACGGTATACACCCAACGGTGGGAGTATAATACACAGTAATAGGGTATACACCCAACGGTGAAAGTATAATACACACTAATACGGTATACACCCAACAGTGAAAGTATAATACACACTAATACGGTATACACCCAACGGTGGGAGTATAATACACACTAATACGGTATACACCCAACGGTGAAAGTATAATACACACTAATACGGTATATACCCAACAGTGAAAGTATAATACACACTAATACGGTATACACCCAACGGTGGGAGTATAATACACACTAATACGGTATACACCCAACAGTGAAAGTATAATACACACTAATACGGTATACACCCAACAGTGAAAGTATAATACACACTAATACGGTATACACCCAACAGTGAAAGTATAATACACACTAATACGGTATATACCCAACAGTGAAAGTATAATACACACTAATACGGTATACACCCAACGGTGGGAGTATAATACACACTAATACGGTATACACCCAACGGTGAAAGTATAACACACAGTAATACGGTATACACCCAACGGTGGGAGTATAATACACAGTAATACGGTATACACCCAACGGTGGGAGTATAATACACACTAATACGGTATACACCCAACAGTGAAAGTATAATACACACTAATACGGTATATACCCAACAGTGAAAGTATAATACACACTAATACGGTATACACCCAATGGTGGGAGTATAATACACACTAATACGGTATACACCCAACGGTGAAAGTATAATACACACTAATACGGTATACACCCAACAGTGAAAGTATAATACACATTAATACGGTATATACCCAACGGTGGGAGTATAATACACACTAATACGGTATACACCCAACGGTGGGGTATAATACACAGTAATACGGTATACACCCAACGGTGGGAGTATAATACACACAAATACGGTATACACCCAACGGTGGGAGTATAATACACAGTAATACGGTATACACCCAACGGTGGGAGTATAATACACCTAATACGGTATACACCCAACGGTGGGAGTATAATACACACTAATAGGGTATACACCCAACGGTGGGAGTATAATACACTCTAATACGGTATACACCCAACGGTGGGAGTATAATACACACTAATACGGTATACACCCAACGGTGGGAGTATAATACACACTAATACGGTATACACCCAACAGTGAAAGTATAATACACACTAATACGGTATATACCCAACAGTGAAAGTATAATACACATTAATACGGTATATACCCAACGGTGGGAGTATAATACACACTAATACGGTATACACCCAACGGTGGGAGTATAATACACACTAATACGGTATACACCCAACAGTGAAAGTATAATACACACTAATACGGTATACACCCAACAGTGAAAGTATGATACACATTAATACGGTATATACCCAACGGTGGGAGTATAATACACACTAATACGGTATACACCCAACAGTGAAAGTATAATACACACTAATACGGTATATACCCAACAGTGAAAGTATAATACACACTAATACGGTATACACCCAATGGTGGGAGTATAATACACACTAATACGGTATACACCCAACGGTGAAAGTATAATACACACTAATACGGTATACACCCAACAGTGAAAGTATAATACACATTAATACGGTATATACCCAACGGTGGGAGTATAATACACACTAATACGGTATATACCCAACGGTGGGGTATAATACACAGTAATACGGTATACACCCAACGGTGGGAGTATAATACACACTAATACGGTATACACCCAACAGTGAAAGTATAATACACACTAATACGGTATACACCCAACAGTGAAAGTATGATACACATTAATACGGTATATACCCAACGGTGGGAGTATAATACACAGTAATACGGTATACACCCAACGGTGGGAGTATAATACACCTAATACGGTATACACCCAACGGTGGGAGTATAATACACACTAATAGGGTATACACCCAACGGTGGGAGTATAATACACTCTAATACGGTATACACCCAACGGTGGGAGTATAATACACACTAATACGGTATACACCCAACGGTGGGAGTATAATACACACTAATACGGTATACACCCAACAGTGAAAGTATAATACACACTAATACGGTATACACCCAACGGTGGGAGTATAATACACACTAATACGGTATACACCCAACAGTGAAAGTATAATACACACTAATACGGTATACACCCAACAGTGAAAGTATAATACACACTAATACGGTATACACCCAACAGTGAAAGTATAATACACATTAATACGGTATATACCCAACGGTGGGAGTATAATACACACTAATACGGTATACACCCAACGGTGGGAGTATAATACACAGTAATACGGTATACACCCAACGGTGGGAGTATAATACACACTAATACGGTATACACCCAACAGTGAAAGTATAATACACACTAATACGGTATATACCCAACAGTGAAAGTATAATACACACTAATACGGTATATACCCAACGGTGGGAGTATAATACACACTAATACGGTATACACCCAACGGTGGGAGTATAATACACACTAATACGGTATACACCCAACGGTGGGAGTATAATACACACTAATACGGTATACACCCAACGGTGGGAGTATAATACACACTAATACGGTATACACCCAACAGTGACAGTATAATACACACTAATACGGTATACACCCAACAGTGAAAGTATAATACACACTAATACGGTATACACCCAACAGTGAAAGTATAATACAGACTAATACGGTATATACCCAACAGTGAAAGTATAATACACACTAATACGGTATACACCCAACAGTGAAAGTATAATACACACTAATACGGTATATACCCAACAGTGAAAGTATAATACACACTAATACGGTATACACCCAACAGTGAAAGTATAATACACATTAATACGGTATATACCCAACGGTGGGAGTATAATACACACTAATACGGTATACACCCAACGGTGGGAGTATAATACACAGTAATACGGTATATACCCAACGGTGGGAGTATAATACACACTAATACGGTATACACCCAACGGTGGGAGTATAATACACACTAATACGGTATACACCCAACGGTGGGAGTATAATACAGAGTAATACGGTATACACCCAACAGTGAAAGTATAATACACACTAATACGGTATATACCCAACAGTGAAAGTATAATACACACTAATACGGTATACACCCAACAGTGAAAGTATAATACACACTAATACGGTATACACCCAACAGTGAAAGTATAATACACACTAATACGGTATATACCCAACAGTGAAAGTATAATACACACTAATACGGTACACACCCAACAGTGAAAGTATAATACACACTAATACGGTACACACCCAACGGTGGGAGTATAATACACACTAATACGGTATACACCCAACGGTGAAAGTATAATACACACTAATACGGTATACACCCAACAGTGAAAGTATAATACACATTAATACGGTATATACCCAACGGTGGGAGTATAATACACACTAATACGGTATACACCCAACGGTGGGAGTATAATACACCGTAATACGGTATACACCCAACGGTGGGAGTATAATACACACTAATACGGTATACACCCAACAGTGAAAGTATAATACACACTAATACGGTATACACCCAACAGTGAAAGTATAATACACACTAATACGGTATATACCCAACAGTGAAAGTATAATACACACTAATACGGTATACACCCAACAGTGAAAGTATAATACACACTAATACGGTATACACCCAACAGTGAAAGTATAATACACACTAATACGGTATACACCCAACGGTGGGAGTATAATACACACTAATACGGTATACACCCAACGGTGGGAGTATAATACACACTAATATGGTATACACCCAACAGTGAAAGTATAATACACACTAATACGGTATACACCCAACAGTGAAAGTATAATACACACTAATACGGTATACACCCAACAGTGAAAGTATAATACACACTAATACGGTATATACCCAACAGTGAAAGTATAATACACACTAATACAGTATACACCCAATGGTGGGAGTATAATACACACTAATACGGTATACACCCAACGGTGAAAGTATAATACACACTATTACGGTATACACCCAACAGTGAAAGTATAATACACATTAATACGGTATATACCCAACGGTGGGAGTATAATACACACTAATACGGTATACACCCAACGGTGGGGTATAATACACAGTAATACGGTATACACCCAACGGTGGGAGTATAATAAACACTAATACGGTATACACCCAACGGTGGGAGTATAATACACACTAATACGGTATACACCCAACAGTGAAAGTATAATACACATTAATACGGTATATACCCAACAGTGAAAGTATAATACACATTAATACGGTATACACCCAAAGGTGGGAGTATAATACACACTAATACAGTATATACCCAACGGTGGGAGTATAATACACACTAATACGGTATACACCCAACGGTGGGAGTATAATACACACTAATACAGTATATACCCAACGGTGGGAGTATAATACACACTAATACGGTATACACCCAACAGTGAAAGTATAATACACATTAATACGGTATATACCCAACAGTGAAAGTATAATACACATTAATACGGTATAAACCCAACGGTGGGAGTATAATACACACTAATACGGTATACACCCAACGGTGGAAGTATAATACACACTAATACGGTATATACCCGACGGTGGGAGTATAATACACACTAATACGGTATACACCCAACAGTGAAAGTATAATACACATTAATACGGTATATACCCAACGGTGGGAGTATAATACACACTAATACGGTATATACCCGACGGTGGGAGTATAATAGACCCTAATATGGTATACACCCAACAGTGAAAGTATAATACACACTAATACGGTGTACACCCAACAGTGAAAGTATAATACACACTAATACGGTATACACCCAACGGTGGAAGTATAATACACACTAATACGGTATATACCCGACGGTGGGAGTATAATACACACTAATACGGTATACACCCAACGGTGGGAGTATAATACACAGTAATACGGTATACACCCAACGGTGGGAGTATAATACACACTAATACGGTATACACCCAACGGTGGGAGTATAATACACACTAATACGGTATACACCCAACGGTGGGAGTATAATACACACTAATACGGTATACACCCAACGGTGGGAGTATAATACACACTAATACGGTATACACCCAACGGTGGGAGTATAATACACAGTAATACGGTATACACCCAACGGTGGGAGTATAATACACAGTAATACGGTATACACCCAACGGTGGGAGTATAATACACAGTAATACGGTATACACCCAACGGTGGGAGTATAATACACACTAATATGGTATACAGCCAACGGTGGGAGAATAATACACACTAATACATATTTTTAAAATGTATTTATTTATAAAGCAGGCTGATGTATACGCCCATCAGCTGCCGCCTGCTCTTGCTGTATCAGATGTAGCATGCGTAGGCTGATGGGAGTAGTAGTTCCATCAGCCAAAGCCTGTGACTAGAGGTAAACTTTGTACCTCCAGTCACAGCCAAGGGGCTCACGTCATCATCTGACAGCGTGGGAGCCGCAGCGCAATGACCAGGGCATTAATCTTACTGGCGTTCAGAGCCGCCGGTGCTTCTAGTGCCATCAATCAGATGACAGCGAGGGAAACACCCAGTGTTTTGGTGAAGTCCGTGTTCGGGGTCCGTGCCTGAGCAGTAGGTGTTTGGTACGGACCAGTTCAGGTTCGCCCATCTCTATTCGTCATCACTGTTGTAGCACATTATTTCAATAAAATGGTACCGGAGTCAACGCGAGCGCATACCGCGATCTCTGGCACACCATTTTTTTGAAGGCACTTTACATGCGACTTTGTAGACACAAGGTCTTCAAAAAAATGGTGTCAAATTAAAACTGTACCAATAAAATTGCTCGCCACCCAGCCGTAGAACGGGTTGCATAGCTGGCATATTTACAGTTGTGCTCAATAGTTTACATACCCCGGCAGAATGTTTGCTTTCTTGGCCTTTTTTCAGAGAATATGAATGATAACACCAAACCTTTTACTCCATTCATGGTCAGTTATTGTCAAACTACTGCGTTTTCTCTTTTTACATCATAATGACAACCCAAAACATCCAAATGATCCTGATCAAAATTTCTTAATACCTTGTATTGCCCCCTCTAACATCAATGACCACTTGAAGTCTTTTGTGGTAGTTGTGGATGAGGTTCTTTATTTTCTCAGATGGTAAAGCTGCCCACTGTTCTTGGCAGAAGCCTCCAGTTCCTGTCAATTCCTGGGCTGTCTGGCATGAATTGCGTGCTTAAGATCTCCCCAGAGTGGCTCAATGATATTGAGGTCAGGAGACTGAGATGGCCACTCCAGAACCTTCACTTTGTTCTGATGTAGCCAATGACAGGTCGACTTGGCCTTGTGTTTTGGATCATTGTCATGTTGGAACGTCCAAGTACGTCCCACGTGCAGCTTCCGGGCTGATGATTGCAAATTTGCCTCCAGTATTTGCTGATAACGTGCTGCATTCATCTTTCCTTCAACTTTGACCAAAAGGTGCTTCTTTCATTCATAGGCCTTCTTGACCTCTCTCCAAATGTAAAGTTCATGGTTGTAGCCAAAAAGTTCAATTTTGGTCTCATCACTCCAAATTACCTTGTTCCAGAAGTTTTGAGTCTTGTCTCTGTGCTATTTTGAATATTGCAGGTGAGATACTTTGTGGCATTTGCGCAGTAATGGCTTTCTTCTGGCGACTCGACCATGCAGCCCATTTTTAAGTGCCTCCTTACTGTGCATCTTGGAACAGCCACACCGCTAGTTTTCAGAGAGTCCAGCATTTCAGCTGATGTTATTTGTGGGTTTCTCTTTGCATCCCAAACAATTTTCCTGGCAGTTGTCGACGACATTGTTGTTAGTCTACCTGACCGTGGTTTTGTTTTTACAGAGCTCCTGAGTTTCCATTTGTTAACCACAGTTTGAACGCTGCTGACTGGAATTATCAATTCGTTGGATATCTTTTTGTATCTTTTGTTTTCCCGTTTTATATAATTCAACTACCGTTGCCCGTAGATCCGTTCACAATTCTTTTGCTTTCCCCATGACTCACAATCCAGAAATGACAGTGGCTGGATGAAAGATGCAAGAGTCTGTCTGGATCCGAGAAACTCGCTCAGCTTTTATGTGCACATACTAATTACAAGCAAATAGGTCACAGGTGAGGATGCTACCTTTAGTAGCCATTCACACCCATTTGTGTCAACTTTTGTGCATGTTATCAGGCCAAAATCATCAGGGTACGTGAACTTTTGATCAGGGTCATTTGGATATTTTGGGTTGTCATTATAATTTAAAAAAAGAAAAAACACAATAGTCTGACAATAAATGGCCTCACCCGACCACTGACCATGAGTGGAGAAAAAGTTTGTAATTCATACTCTCTGAAAAAAGGCCAAGAAAGAAAAAATTCTGCCGGGGTATGTAAACTTTTGAGCACATCTGTATATCCATGTTATACTCAATTCTGATATACAGTCATGGCCAAAAGTTTTGAGAATGACACAAATATTATATTTTCACATGATCTGCTGGCCTCTGGTTTTTATGTGTGTTTGTCAGATGTTTTTATCACATACAGAAATATAATTGCAATCATATTATGAGTAACAGAAGGTTATATTGACAGTTAGAATGAGTTAATGCAGCAAGTCAATATTTGCAGTGTTGACCCTTCTTCTTCAGGACCTCAGCAATTCTCCCTGGCATGCTCTCAATCAACTTCTGGATCAAATCCTGACTGATAGCAGTCCATTCTTGCAAAATCAATGCTTTTATTTTGTCTGAATTTGAAGGTTTTTGTTTGTCCACCCGTCTCTTGATGATTGACCACAAGTTCTCAATGGGATTAAGATCTGGGGAGTTTCCAGGCCATGGTCCCAAAATCTCTATGTTTTGTTCCCTCAGCCATTTAGTTATCACCTTTGCTTTATGGCAAGTTGCTCCATCATGTTGAAAAAGGCATTGTTGATCGCCAAACTGCTCTTGGACGGTTGGGAGAAGTTGCTCTTGGAGGACATTCTGGTAACATTCTTTATTCATGGCTGTGTTTTTAGGCAAGACTGAGAGAGAGCCCATTTCCTTGGTTGAGAAGCCACCTCACACATGAATGGTTTCAGGATGCTTGACAGTTGGCATGAGACAAGACTGGTGGTAGCGCTCACCTGGTCTTCTCCGAATAAGCAGTTTTCCAGATGTCCCAAACAATCGAAAAGGGGATTCATCAGAGATAATGACTTTACCCCAGTCCTCAGCAGTCCACTCCCTGTACCTCTTGCAGAATATCAGTCTGTCCATGATATTTTTTCTGGAGAGAAGTGGCTTCTTTGCTGCCCTCCTTGAGACAAGGCCTTGCTCCAAGAGTCTCCGCCTCACAGTGCGTGCAGATGCACTCACACCTGCCTGCTGCCATTCCTGAGCAAGCTCTGCACTGCTGGTAGCCTGATCCAGCAGCTGAAACACTTTTAAGAGACGGTCCTGGTGCTTGCTGGTCTTTCTTGGGCGCCCTGGAGCCTTTTTGGCAACAATGGAACCTCTCTCCTTGAAGTTCTTGATGATGCGATAGAGTGTTGACTGAGGTGCAATCTTTCTAGCTGCGATACTCTTCCCTGTTAGGCCATTTTTGTGCAGTGCAATGATGACTGCACGTGTTTCTTTAGAGATAATCATGGTTAACAGAAGAGAAACAATGATGCCAAGCACCAGCCTCCTTTTAAAGTGTCCAGTGGTGTCATTCTTACTTAATCATGACAGATTGATCTCCAGCCCTGTCCTCATCAACACCCACACCTGTGTTAATGGAGCAATCACTGAAACGATGTTAGCTGGTCCTTTTAAGGCAGGGCTGCAATGATGTTGAAATGTGTTTTGGGGGATAAAGTTCATTTTCTAGGCAAATATTGACTTTGCAAGTAATTGCTGTTAAGCTGATCACTCTTTATAACATTCTGGAGAATATGCAAATTGCCATTAGAAAAAATGAAGTAGTAGACTTTGTAAAAATTAATATTTGTGTCATTCTCAAAACTTTTAGCCTTGACTGTATATTTATGTTATACTCAACTCTGATATATATTTATGTTATACTCAATTCTGATATATATTTATATCCATGTTATATTCTCACTGGTGATATATATTTATATCCATGTTATATTGTCACTGGTGATATACATTTATGTTATACTCACTGGTGATATACATTTATGTTATACTCACTGGTGATATATATTGATATCCATGTTATACTCACTGGTGATATATATTGATATCCATGTTATACTCACTGGTGATATATATTGATATCCATGTTATACTCACTGGTGATATATATTTGTATTATACTCACTGGTGATATATATTGATATCCATGTTATACTCATTGGTGATATACAGTGGGGAAAAAAAGTATTTAGTCAGTCAGCAATAGTGCAAGTTCCACCACTTAAAAAGATGAGAGGCGTCTGTAATTTACATCATAGGTAGACCTCAACTATGGGAGACAAACTGAGAAAAAAAAATCCAGAAAATCACATTGTCTGTTTTTTTTTCATTTTAATTGCATATTATGGTGGAAAATAAGTATTTGGTCAGAAACAAAATTTCATCTCAATACTTTGTGATATATCCTTTGTTGGCAATGACAGAGGTCAAACGTTTTCTGTAAGTCTTCACAAGGTTGCCACACACTGTTGTTGGTATGTTGGCCCATTCCTCCATGCAGATTTCCTCTAGAACAGTGATGTTTTTGGCTTTTCGCTTGGCAACACGGACTTTCAACTCCCTCCAAAGGTTTTCTATAGGGTTGAGATCTGGAGACTGGCTAGGCCACTCCAGGACCTTGAAATGCTTCTTACGAAGCCACTCCTTCGTTGCCCTGGCGGTGTGCTTTGGATCATTGTCATGTTGAAAGACCCAGCCACGTTTCATCTTCAATGCCCTTGCTGATGGAAGGAGGTTTGCACTCAAAATCTCACGATACATGGCCCCATTCATTCTTTCATGTACCCGGATCAGTCGTCCTGGCCCCTTTGCAGAGAAACAGCCCCAAAGCATGATGTTTCCACCACCATGCTTTACAGTAGGTATGGTGTTTGATGGATGCAACTCAGTATTCTTTTTCCTCCAAACACGACAAGTTGTGTTTCTACCAAACAGTTCCAGTTTGGTTTCATCAGACCATAGGACATTCTCCCAAAACTCCTCTGGATCATCCAAATGCTCTCTAGCAAACTTCAGACGGGCCCGGACATGTACAGGCTTAAGCAGTGGGACACGTCTGGCACTGCAGGATCTGAGTCCATGGTGGCGTAGTGTGTTACTTATGGTAGGCCTTGTTACATTGGTCCCAGCTCTCTGCAGTTCATTCACTAGGTCCCCCCGCGTGGTTCTGGGATTTTTGCTCACCGTTCTTGTGATCATTCTGACCCCACGGGGTGGGATTTTGCGTGGAGCACCAGATCGAGGGAGATTATCAGTGGTCTTGTATGTCTTCCATTTTCTAATTATTGCTCCCACAGTTGATTTCTTCACTCCAAGCTGGTTGGCTATTGCAGATTCAGTGTTCCAAGCCTGGTGCAGGGCTACAATTTTGTTTCTGGTGTCCTTTGACAGCTCTTTGGTCTTCACCATAGTGGAGTTTGGAGTCAGACTGTTTGAGGGTGTGCACAGGTGTCTTTTTATACTGATAACAAGTTTAAACAGGTGCCATTACTACAGGTAATGAGTGGAGGAAAGAGGAGACTCTTAAAGAAGAAGATACAGGTCTGTGAGAGCCAGAAATCTTGATTGCTTGTTTCTGACCAAATACTTATTTTCCACCATAATATGCAAATAAAATGAAGAAAAAACAGACAATGTGATTTTCTGGATTTTTTTTTCTCAGTTTGTCTCCCATAGTTGAGGTCTACCTATGATGTAAATTACAGACGCCTCTCATCTTTTTAAGTGGTGGAACTTGCACTATTGCTGACTGACTAAATACTTTTTTTCCCCACTGTATATTGATAACCATGTTATACTCACTGGTGATATATATTTATATCCATGTTATATTCTCATTGGTGATTTACATTTATGTTATACTCACTGGTGATATATATTTATGCTATACTCACTGGTGATATATATTTATGTTATACTCACTGGTGATATATATTTATGTTATACTCACTGGTGATATATATTGATATCCATGTTATACTCACTGGTGATATATATTTGTGTTATACTCACTGGTGATATATATTTGTGTTATACTCACTGGTGATATATATTGATATCCATGTTATACTCACTGGTGATATATATTGATATCCATGTTATACTCACTGGTGATATATATTGATATCCATGTTATACTCACTGGTGATATATATTTATGTTATACTCACTGGTGATATATATTTGTGTTATACTCACTGGTGATATATATTGATATCCATGTTATACTCACTGATGATATATATTTGTGTTATACTCACTGGTGATATATATTTGTGTTATACTCACTGGTGATATATATTGATATCCATGTTATACTCACTGGTGATATTTATATCCGTGTTATACTCATTGCTAGAATATTTTTATGGCATATTAATGGCCACTCTTTCTTCACTGCAGTTTTACAGTTGTAAACACTTCCAACAATGAAGACAAGTGCAGATGAACGTCAGTCATATTGGACCAATAACCATTATCTTTACAACATCATAGTTGATGATCTACAATAAGTGACCATGATGAAATTTTTTTCATCTTAATCATCTAGATGTCTATTTTCGGTAAGCCAGGAGGGTTTATTGGGTTGGTCAATAGACTGAAATGTTGACTCTTCTTGTAGGTTAAATTGATATTTTTAAATTGATGATTGGCTATTATTTACCGTATATACTCGCATATAAGCCACGATTTTCAGCCCATTTTTTGGGGCTGAAAGTCCCCTTCTCGGCTTATACGCGAGTCACATAGCCAGGGGGTCAGCGGGGGAGGGGGAGCGTGGATGTGTCAGATCATACTGACCCCCCTGACGCGTCTCTGCAGCCCCCTTGCTTGTCTCACGGTCACGTGGTACTGCTCATTAAACTTATGAATATGTGCATATTCATGAGTTTAATGAGCGGTACTACGTGACCGACGAAGGAAGGGAGACCGTGGGAGAAGCAGGGGGACCAGGAAGGGGTAAGTATATGCTATATTCACCTGTCCCGGGTCCATCGCTGCTCGCCGCTGTCTGCTGCGTCCTCTGTCAGTGACATTCAGCCAGCAGAGGGCGCGGTGACGTGGCTAATGCGCGCCCTCTGCTGCCTGAACGTCACTGACAGAGGACGCGGCAGACAGTGGCGAGCAGCGATGGACCGGGGACAGGTAAATACCTGAGGTGCAAGGTCCTGAGCCAGCGGTGACACCTGGCCCTTATAGCGCGCCGGTGTCGCCGCCTGCTCAGGACCTGACACCTGGCCCTCCCAGCAACGAGATAAGTGTGTCACTTTTTTTGCAGCAGCAAATGGGGGCATAATTTACGGAGCAGCATATGGGGGCATAATCTATGGAGCATCTTATGGGGGCAGCATATGGGGGCATAATCTATGGAGCATCTTATGGGGGCATAATCTATGGAGCATCTTATGGGGCAAGCAAATGGGAGCATAATCTATGAAGCAGCATATGGGGGCATAATATATGGAGCATCTTATGGAGCATCTTATGGGGTATAATGTATGGAGCATTTTATGGGGCCATCAACCTTTCTGGAGCATTATATGGGGCATATTATTCTATGGAGCATCTTATGGGGGCATTATTACCCTTTGTGCAGCATTATATGGGGTGTATTTTGTATGGAGCATCTTATGGGGCCCATCATAAACTGTATGGAGTATTATATGGGGCTCCTTATTCAATATGGATCTTCAAAAACATTTAACCTACTGATGTAGAAGCATTAAAAAGTTATAGAGAAAAAAAAATGTGTAAAAAACAAATACATTTAGCAAAAGTGGAAACTGAGAGACTCATTGCTAAGGAAAGTAAAACAAACCCCAAACTATTCTTTAATTATATAAACAGTAAAAAGATTAAAATTGATGGTGTCGGCCCTTTAAAGAACAATGAGGGTGGAATCATAGAGAGCGATGTGGGAAAAGCAAATGTTTTAAATACTTTTTTCTCAACAGTGTTCACACAGGAAAAGGATTTGCCAGGGGAAATGCAGAGTGATAATGTAAACTCCCCATTAAGTATTCCCTGCCTAACCCAGGAAGAAGCGCAGAACCGCCTTAGTAAGATTAAAACTGACAAATCACCAGGCCCTGATGGCATTCACCCTCGGGTATTAAGGGAGTTAAGTAATGTGATGGACAGGCCTCTATTCCTTATATTTAAAGACTCTATAGAAACAGGGTCTGTTCCTTTTGATTGGTGGCAAGCAAATGTGGTACCAATATTCAAAAAGGGGTGTAAAAGGGAACCTGGAAACTATAGGCCGGTAAGCTTAACATCTGTTGTGGGTAACATTTTTGAAGGGTTTCTAAGGGATACCATTATGGAATATCTCAATGTTAATAAATGTTTAACTCCATATCAACATGGATTTATGAAGGATCGCTCCTGTCAGACTAACCTGATCAGCTTCTATGAGGATGTAAGCTCTCAAATGGACCAAGGAGAATCATTGGATGTCATTTATCTCGACTTCTCTAAAGCATTTGACACTGTCCCACATAAAAGATTGGTAAGATGAGAAAGCTTGGGCTAGGGGACAATCTGTGTAGATGGGTAGGTAGCTGGCTTACTGATAGAAAACAAAGAGTGGTTATTAATGGGGCATCCTCAGATTGGGCCAGGGTCACTAGTGGGGACCACAGGGTTCTGTATTGGGCCCCCTACTATGTAATATATTTATTAATGACCTAGTGGATGGCTTACACAGTAAAATATCAGTATTTGCAGATGATACAAAACTATGTATGGTAGTTAACACAAAGGAGGACAGTTTGCAACTACAGACAGATTTGAGTAAATTGGAGAATTGGGCTGAAAAATGGCAAATGAGGTTTAACCCAGATAAGTGTAAGGTTATGCACATGGGAAGGAGAAACAGAGGCTACAATTACTTACTAAATGGGAAACTGCTGGGGAAATCAGACATGGAAAAAGACTTAGCTTCTTATTGATTAAGATGCCTAAATTGGAGTGCCCAGTGTCAGGCAGCTGCCACCAAAGCAAATAGGGTCATGGGATGCATTAGAAGAGGTCTGGGGACACGAGATGAAAACATAATTCTCCCTCTGTACAAATCACTCGTCAGACCACACTTGGAGGATTGTGTGCAATTTTGGACGCCGATGCTCAAGAAAGACATTACTGAACTTGAAAGGGTTCAAAGGCGGCTACTAAAATGATAAATGGAGTTGGTTCACTACAATACCCAGAAAGGTTATCAAAATTAGGTCTATTTACTCTAGAAAAGAGAAGACTTAGGGGAGACCTAATATATATGTACAAGTATATCAGAGGGCAATACCGAGATCTCGCCAATGAACGGTTTGTACCAAGGACTGTGACAAGAACAAGGGGGCATTCTCTTTGTTTGGAGGAAAAACAATTTCTGCACCAGCACAGAAGAGGGTTCTTCATGGTAAGAGCAGTGAGGCTCTGGAATTCTCTTCCTGAGGAAGTGGTGATGGCCAACTCACTGAATGAATTTCAGAAAGAAATGGAGGCTTTTCTTGTGAGTCACAGTATAGAAGGTTACGAATAACATAATATTATAGGTAGACGGTTGACCCAGCTTAGGGGAAGGAATTTTTTTCCCTATGGAGAAAATTGGCTTCTACTCTGTGGGTTTTTGCCTTCCCCAGGATCAACAATGCAGAACAGCTGCACTAAAAATAGGCTGAACTAGATGGACATAAGGTCTTCCTTCAGCCTTCAAAACTATGTATGTTATGTTACTATGTCTCAATTAATTTTACTTTTATTGGTATCTATTTTTATTTTTGAAATTTACCAGTAGCTGCTGCATTTTCCACCCTAGGCTTATACGCGAGTCAATTAGTTTTCCCAGTTTTTTGTGGCAAAATTGGGGGGGTCGTCTTATGCATGAGTATATATGGTACCTCTTATATCAGCTCCTACAGTTTACTGTACTGTTATCTTTGCAAACTAGTGATGCAGGGTCACTGAACAATGGATATTTGCTTAATATGTTGAGTGACCATTGTGTTGGTCCTTTGGGTTGGTTGCAAAACATATGAGCAAAAACTATGCAAACTGATAAAATAGCCAAACAACAATAGTTAATTACATCTACCTCTTGTCCTTCAAGCCAGCATCCAGAGGTCAACAATTGTGAGCTATACGAGTATAAAGGGGATATGCCTCTGGATTTCTTGCTACAGAGATCCAAAAAAACACAGCCAGAAACACTGTACAGGATAGCGGCCAAATCATGGCTTCATCACAAGGGACACATATTTGACATTCTGCAGGATGCCAGCTTAGGGGACCAAGGGTTCAGCTGAAAGAACACAGATCTGCTTCATTGACCATCACTGAACGCACTGATAAGTTTTGGGTAGTCAGGATTTGGACGCAGCAGTCACTTGAGTCCTATGGATATGTTTGGGAAAGCCAGGATTGGGACCCACCGGTCACCTGGCTCCATGGAGATGTTCAGATTAGTCAGGTTGTGACCCTTCACCTGGCCTTATACCTCAATGGACTGTCAGCTTCCTAAGCTTGTTATCTCCTCTCTGTATGTGCCTCAGGTGGGGTATTCGGCCTTGGAAGCTCTGAAGTCACAGCTGCTCTTATCTCAGCGATTAGTAACAAGTTAGGCCTGTTTCACACTTCCGTTTTTGTGTCCGCCAAACGGATCCGTTTCCGTTTTTTTGACGGAAACTGATGCAAACGGATCCGTTTTTTTAAAAACGGATCCGTTTTTTTGACGGATCCGCGGTAACCGTAATGGAAGTCTATGGGACAAAAAAAACGGATCCTGCAAAAAATGGCGGATCCGTTTTTTTACGGAAAACAACGGATTTTGACGGATTTGAAAAAACGGAAGTGTGAAACAGGCCTTAGACACAGCAGAGAGGAAATGAAGTAAATAATAAATAGAAACCATGCACCAATATTCATATAGTCAAATAATTATGTTCGAATCAAATAGTGCATACATTCAATCTTTACTAATTTTTACAAAAAACCAATCCTCCTGATGTGTCACAGAATTTGAATGGAACCCATTCGATTCATTAGTATAAACAAACCACTATGTATGGGCAATTATATTATAAAAACGGGAAGACTAAATAATATAAAAACAGTCTTTAATAAATCGAATTTGGCAATCGTAAACAATGTGCAAGAAAAAAGTGCCTAAGGCATACCAATAGTTAATGCAAAATCACAACATACAAATATACAAATAATTCCTGAGATCTGTCAAGAAAATATTAAACATTGTGCAACAGTATCGTGCATGTATATAAGTCATATCGAAACCGCACAAAATATAAATACACATAGGTATACATAGATAATAAAAGTAATTTTGTAAATATTTTTAGATATACTACTCAAATATATCACAGAAAGTGATTCCAACCAACATTGAATAATGCATATGTATAAATCTATATCAATAATGTGCCGTAATTATCCTATCACATAAAACCATATAGCTACAGAAGTCAATGTGTGATCATTCAGTGATATGTGAGCAGGTACAACCAGTGTTACATACCAGCGGTATAATGACAGCCTCTTGCGGTAATGCCAGGCACTCCCCGACGCGCGTTTCGGAACCAGCGTCCTTCGTCAGCGACGCGTTTATCTTATCTCAGCGAGTCAGCGGTAGGGTGAGACTCTAATTTAAACCATCTTAGGAATTTTGCTGGGATTGTTCTAGGTGTTATCTGCCTGTTTTGTGGTTCAATAAAGTATTGCCACACTGTTTTACCCTCATCCTGTGTTGTTTGAGCAGTATTATGCCCATGGTAAAAGGAGAGCAGGCGCTCGGTGGGATGACCCCTGGTTCATGCGATTTCGGCTAAAAGGTGTCGCAGGTCCAGGTCCGGCGCCTCCCATCTTCTTATGACTCCGCCCTACTGCTTGCTTAATGGCACCCTGGCATCTTACTCCTGCGCAGGCGTACTTATCTGCCCCGTTGAGGGCAAATTCCTGCAGTGCACAGGTGCTGGGCCTCTCTGACCTTTCTCAGCACCTGCGCACTGCAGTACTTTTCTCTGCCCTGAACAGGGCAGATAAGTACGTCTGCGCAGGAGTACGATGCCGGGGAGCCAGAAAGCCAGCAGGAGGGCGGTGTCGCAAGAAGATGGGAGGCACCGAACCCAGACCTGCAACACCCATCAGACCGGAGCGACCCCCCAGGTGAGTATAATAAAACTTATTTTTCTTAACTTGCAGGTCGGATCGGGGACTTATCTACAGCATTATAAAATGCAGTAGATTAGCCCTGAAAGGCAGTGGCTGCATCTTATAGCGGTCAAAATAGCTGACAGGTTCCCTTTAACATTAATTGCTATGACAATTGCTCAAAAATGAGTAAATCATAGCATTAATTTGCAAGACTCCATGTTCCTCTATCGGGCACACTGCACTCAGATGTCGTGCCTTGGGCAGGGAGAGCTGTAAGTACGGTTCACAATGGGGCATAGTACACACGCTGCAATATTACACACCTGGTTCTCAGTCACTGGCTTGTAGTGGTACAGGCCGGGATTTAATTGCCAGCGGCAGAACTCTCCTCGCCAGCTCCGAGTGATTGTTCCTCCGCCGATTCCGCCAAGGGGAGCGCCTAGAAGAAATGGAAAAATATTAAAATTTGAGAGTCCTCATTGGTTGATACCTTTTAATGATTAACTGAAAAGTTGGGAACCAATAGCAGCTTCGAGACTGCTCAAGTCTCTTCACTGGGCATCAGTATAATACAAAATCTGAAGAGTCACATATATACACACTGGCGAAGACACTACCAGCATATTCTTCCTATAAAATGGGGCACTGATGGTGGCATGCCACATACATGGAAGACTGGGAGGGTCAGACTGTGGCAGAACGTCACACATTTTAGATATATTATAGATCATCCATTAGTCACCTCAAAACGGTGCGATTCTGTGAGAAGGAGACTTTATGTACCAGAGACTTACAGCAAAAAAATCCAATGTAAAAAGTGATCTTCTAGTAGAGGATTGTCACTTCTGGCCATAAAATGAGATCAACGTCTCCGCAATAACCAATAATTAAGAGATCTGTGCAGGACCTGTCACATTTCCAATGTACGCCGTCATATAATTGTACAATACACCGGAGGATACACGTGTAGCCTATGCGCCTACATACCTTCTCCACCGTCCTCCGTGTTCTGGTATGCCTATATACCTCATCTAATGTCCCCCCTGGTGTATATCATAGACATAACCGTGACATTTGTAAAATCCATCTAGTAGCTTCGTGATGGATTAAACTGAAGCAAGGCTCCTCCTCTCTGACCTCCACGACTCATTTGTGGCTGGACCCCCTGCCTCCCCCTCCTGCAGACACACATGTCAGTGATTTGATCGACTGCAGACTGGCTGACAGAGGATTTGGGAAGTGACAGATTTATGACTGAGGCAACCTTGGCCTCATGGTGACCAGATAGGCAAGCAAACTACCTTGAGCTCCTATGTTCTCTGGTTTTTATGAACTGCATAGATATGACAGACGAGAGACACATTTTCTACGGCGTGATAAATGTAACACACTGTCTTACATCACTGTGTGCTTGTGGCAGCACCTCCAAATTAATATCGGTCAGATGGATGACAGTATCCATGCCATGTTTCCTACCTACAGAAAGATGAAATCGTCATATGAAGTGTGGCATTAATATCTCCCGCCTGGGATCTCCAGGGGCGGAAATATCATAAAAGTAAGGGATTCCATTAAGACCTAGCCACATCCCATGACCAGCCCTGCTATTAGACACTGGAGCTGAGGGATGTGGGTGTAACTTGTGCTAATAAAACCAGATGCCGGACTACGATCAGTGTCAGCTCTGAGGACAGACAGTTTGCTCTAGTTCTGCACCTTTACTCTTCAAAAAACGAATACGACCCCATCACAGCAGTCAGAGCCAATCCTGCAACATCAGCTTTACAGCATTGTGTCATGATATAGGACACGGGTAATGTCCTGCTCTCTCAGGGTTAACCCTTTGGATCTGGGAGGGGTGTTTATACACCAGACTAGGATTCCCTGTCAGCTATACTGCTGTTCTGGTGTGTCTGACCCCCTGGTGTGTGTGTATACTGCGTTGCTTGTTTGCTTCCCATGTATGACCCGGTCTGTCCCCTCACTCTGTACTCTGTCTCTCGTTTTGGTACTACTGTCTTCTCCGGTTCTGACCTCCTGGCTTGGCTATTGTTACTCTGTTACAGTTTGCCCCTATTGTACCGTCTATTGCCTGTTTTGGTGTTCTGATCTATTGCTTCGCCCTGACTATCCATTCTGTCTAATCCTTTGGTACGGTCGTGCTATCTCGTGCTTTGACCCCGGCCTGATCTGGTTTACGTCACTGTCTATGTCCCTTGGTAACTTTGTCCCGTAGTTACCCTTCTAGGAGTTTTCCTACAGCTCCTAGCTCTCCGGAGCTTAGGCCATGCCCCCAGTCACGTGCTTCAAGTCCCGTTTGTCTGAAGCACGCGTCTTCACTGCTGCTGCCCGCTCCACAGGTATCTTTGGGCACAGTTAGTCTTACTCAGGACACGCGCACTGGCTCAGTGAGCAAGTGCAGTGCGGTGTTCCGGATGCATTCCTTCTGTTTTTTTTGTATGAAATTGCATATACTGTATTGTTTTGTCCATTTTGTAAATCTTTGTATATTTTTATAAACACTGTCTACTTTTCGGATTAAACATATAAAATTATCAGATCTGTTCCTCTTACTCTATAAACTGTACCCCTGAAGCCATACGCTACCTGTAACGGGTATCCAATCAGCTTTCCCAAAAGACTGCTGGCAGCAGATTGTTGTTCCATTAGTTATTGCGGAGCTGGCAGTGACCGTACTGGGGTATATACTTAAATTCCATGTGCTGGAATCGGATGTTTATATACTATACGCTCACTGAGTTCCCTAGTAACTGGACTAGTAGTGAGAACAGCCAGGTTGATCTTAACAAATACAGTGCCTTGCGAAAGTATTCGGCCCCCTGGAACTTTTCAGCCTTTTCCCACCTATCATGCTTCACACATAAAGATACCAAATGTAAATTTTTGGTGAAGAATCAACAACAAGTGGGACACAATTGTGAAGATGAACGAAATTTATTATTTATTTTAAATTTTTGTGGAAATTCAAAAGCTGAAAAGTGGGGCGTGCAATATTATTCGGCCCCTTTACTTTCAGTGCAGCAAACTCACTCCAGAAGTTCATTGTGGATCTCTAAATGATCCAATGTTGTCCTCAATGACTAATGATGATAAATATAATCCACCTGTGTGTAATCAAGTCTCCGTATAAATGCCCCTGCTCTGTGATAGTCTCAGGGTTCTGTTTGATGCACAGAGAGCATCATGAAGACAAAGGAACACAACAGGCAGGTCCGTGATACTGTTGTGGAGAAGTTTAAAGCCGGATTTGGATACAAAATGATTTCCAAAACTTTAAACATCCCAAGGAGCACTGTGCAAGCGATCATATTGAAATGGAAGGAGTATCATACCACTGCAAATCGACCAAGACCCGGCCGTCCCTCTAAACTTTCATCTCAATCAAGGAGAAGATTGAGCAGAGATGAGGCCAATAGGCCCATGATCACTCTGGATGAACTGCAGAGATCTACAGCTGAGGTGGGACAGTCTGTCCATAGGACAACAACCAGTCGCACACTGCACAAATCTGGCCTTTATGGAAGAGTGGCAAGAAGAAAGCCATTTCTCAAAGATATCCATAAAAAGTGTCATTTAAAGTTTGCAACAAGCCACCTGGGAGACACACCAAACATGTGGAAGAAGGTGCTCTGGTCAGATGAAACCAAAATCAAACTTTTTGGCAACAATGCCAAACGATATGCTTGGCGTAAAGGCAGCACAGCTCTTCACCCTGATCACACCATGCCCACTGTCAAACATGGTAGTGGCAGCATCATGGTTTGGGCCTGCTTTTCTTCAGCAGGGAGAGGGAAGATGGTTAAAATTGATGGGAAGATGGATGGAGCCAAATACAGGACCGTTCTTCAAGAAAACCTGTTGGAGTCTGCAAAAGACCTGAGGCTGGGAAGGAGATTTGTCTTCCAACAAGACAATGATCCAAAACATAAAGCAAAATCTACCATGGAATGGTTCACAAATCATAGAATCGTAGAGTTGGAAGGGACCTCCTGGGCCATCTGGTCCAACCCCCTGCCCAAACCAGGATTCGCTAAATCATCCCAGTCAGATGTCTGTCCAGCCTCTGTTTGAAGACTTCCATTGAAGGATAACTCACCACTTCTTGTGGCAGCTTGTTCCAGGTGTTAAACGTAAACGTATCCAGGTGTTAGAATGGCCAAGTCACAGTCCAGACCTGAATCCAATTGAGAATCTGTGGAAAGAGCTGAAAACTGCTGCTCACAAACGATCTCCATCCAACCTCACTGAGCTCGAGCTGTTTGCCAAGGAAGAATGGGCGAGAATTTCAGTCTCTAGATGTACAAAACTGATAGAGACATACCCCAAGAGACTGCAGCTGTAATCGCAGAAAAAGGTGGCGCAACAAAGTATTAAGTTACAGGGGACGAATAATATTGCACGCCCCACTTTTCAGTTTTTGACTTTTCACAAAAATTTAAAATAACCAATAAATTTCATTCAACTTCACAATTGTGTCCCACTTGTTGATTCTTCACCAAAAATTTACATTTGGTATCTTTATGTTTGAAAAGTTCCAGGGGGCCAAATACTTTCGCAAGGCACTGTAATGAATTGGAACTGAAGAGCGAAATCAATGTGATACCTGTGTCCGAGCAAAAGTCCGGCGGACGATACAGCATGCAAGTACGATGGGATGGAAAAGGGAGAGGAAGGCCGTAACGGTAGGAAGCGAGGGACTGGACACCTCTTGACACCATCCTCTGCCTGTCTCTAACCTTCCCCAACACCCTATGCAGGTTCTCCCTCCCCCATTGCAGTCACGTGCCTAGTCCCCAATTGTCACCCACTGCAGATGGTAGCGCACAGGGGAAGAAACAAACACAAGACAGAAAAAAAACAAGAAATACTCAGTTCAGGCTCTGCTGCCAAGCTCCACATCAGCATTCAAAACGGCACCAGGAATCTGAACTCTCACAGCAGCAAGACCACCGACACAGGAAACCCTCCAGGGGAAATGCAAAAAAAAAAAAAAAAAAAACGCTACGTGTGAACACAGCCTTATAGGCACTTTAATTAGGAAATGACAGAGCTGTCAATTAGAAGACACGGTGGTGATCATTTATCCCTTGTATTTAACCACCTTTGGCTCAAGCTCAGCCATGGCGACTTGACAGATGAAGACTCTGTAGGAAGATCTGTAACGGGGTCTACCAAGCTGGGGTACCTCTTTCAGTACCACCCCGTGTTTTCGGAGGTCCGCTCTGCGCTGGCTGGAGTCTGAATGAATGACTGTGGCTGGAATTCCTTGGTTACATGGGCGCATATAAAAGATCACTGCTTCTCCACGTATTTCCAGTGTGACAACACTTTACTCACAGGACACAGAATATATCACACAGATACAGAGGGCCGGCCAATAGAAAAGCGGCAGGCCAGACATGCATTACAAAAGCCGCAGGTGGCCGGAGCCTGCCGATGTTCACTGTGGGAATTACAAAGGTGGGGGGAGGGCGGACAAAAGGAGAATATCGTGTCCCCTCTGCCCAGGGGAGCAGCCTGTGGGCTGATGCATTAGGGACATGCATCTCACATGGAACCTATTATACATACATATAACTGCACAACATATTCTGGGTGCTGAGTGGTTCTGTAACACGGCTCCCCCTTTTCAGCGACGCGATCGGCATACACAGTCTGATCCTCAACGGATCGGTTTGGGGATGACCGAAGTTTATGGGGTTGGTACAAGTTCCGTTTGTCGACTTAGTCCATCGGCGTTACCATTTTGTTTGACGGGTCTGTGGTGGATGGTGAAGTCCAGAGGTTTTAGGGCTACGCTCCACCGCAGCAATCTGGCGTTGTCTCCGGAGACCCGATTAAGCCAGACTAGGGGATTATGGTCCGTTAGGAGGGAAAACTGTCGTCCATACAAATATGGTTGCAACTTCTTGAGTGCCCATACTACCGCCAGGCACTCCTTCTCGATGGCCGCATTGCTTACTTCATGGGGCAGTAGTTTCCGACTCAGGTAAGCTACCGGGTGTTCTTGGCCATCCGGCCCGACTTGGCTCAGTACTGCCCTCAATCCAAACATAGAAGCGTCTGTATGAACAATGAAACGTTCAGTTGGATCGGGTGCGGCCAATACTGGGGTATTGGTGAGGGTGTCCTTTAGTTGGCGGAAGGCTTCCTCACACTCTGAGGTCCAGGTTACCTTGCGGGGTTGGTTCTTACGGGTCAGATCAGTGAGGGGCTTGGCTACGCTGCTGTAATTGGGAACAAATTTCCTGTAATACCCCGCTGTCCCTAGAAACGCCATGACCTGGGTTTTAGTGCGTGGGATGGGCCATTTGGCTATGGCCTCAATCTTGGCTGGTTCTGGTCGCTGTTTCCCACTTCCCACCCAATGCCCTAAATACTGAACCTCTGCTTTGCCCACCTGACACTTGTTTGGGTTCAGGGTGATTCCGGCCTGGTGGATCCTGTCCAATACTGTTTCTAGGTGATTTAGTTGCTCTTCGCATGTCGCACTGTAGATGGCGATGTCGTCCAGGTAGGCACAAGCACAGTCCTGGAGACCATCCAGAAGCCGGTCAGCCAGCCTTTGGAAGGTCGCCGGGGCATTTTTCATCCCGAATGGCATAACTCGGAACTGGAATAAGCCGACCGGGATGACAAATGCCGACTAGGGAATAGCGTCAGGACTAAGGGGAAATCTGCCAGTAGCCTTTGCATAGATCGATGGTGGTCAAATACTTTGCCCCCGCCAGCCGGTCTAACAACTCATCCACACACGGCATGGGGTATGCATCCGTCACTGTTTTCTCATTGAGCTTACGATAGTCTACACAAAACCGTGTAGTCCCATCCTTCTTGGGCACTAACACTACGGGGGATGCCCAGGGACTGACTCTTCAATGACCCCTAAACGCAACATCTCTTGTATCTCTTGTCGCATCCCCTCTCGTACAGACTCAGGGACGCGGAAGGGGTTTTGTCACAGGGGGGTCTGATCCTGGGTCTCAACCTTGTGTTGTGCCAGGCGAGTGTACCCTGGTCTCTCTGAAAACATCCTCTGTCGTAGCCTCAACTCCTCCGCCTGCTGTCTCTCCCGGGGGCATAGGTCTTCACCCAAGTGTACCTGGTCCCATGTTTTAGACTGAGTCCTTTCCCCTAAGACATCCGGCAAGGGAAGTCCAGCTAAATCCTCTGCTTCAGGTGCACAGATGACCACTACCTCTTCAGGGCGCTCCCGGTAGGGCTTCAGCATATTCACGTAGAACATGTGGATAACCCTGTGGTCGTCACAATCGGCGACATTATTGGTTGTGTCAGCTATTTTCCCCACTACCTGGTAGGGCCCCTGCCATGCAGCTTGAAACTTATTCTGCTTAGTGGGCTCTAACACCAGGACCTTCTGTCCTATTTCCAAAGTGCGCTTTCTGGCCCTCCGATCGTACCATACGCGCTGGCGCCGCTGGGTCGCCTGCATGTTCTCACGTACAGCCTGAGTCAGCTCCTGTTGGCTGTCCCGGAATTCCAGCACATAGGGTACAAGAGGTAACCCTTCTATGAGGCCCTCCCCTTCCCAGTGTTCCAGCACTAAGTCTAGGGGTCCCCTTACCCATCTCCCGTATACCAGCTCGAACGGGGAGAACCCCGTGGATTCTTGAGGCACCTCCCGATAGGCAAACAGGAGGTGTGGCAAGAATTTCTCCCAGTCCCTGTAGGTCCTGGTAAAAGTCCCAATGAGCTGTTTTAATGTCCCGTTAAAGCGTTCACACAACCCATTGGTTTGCGGGTGGAACGGGGCGCTTCAAATGGACTTTACGCCGCACAGCTTCCACAATTGGTTGGTCACCTCTGCTGTAAACTGGGTACCCTGGTCCGAGATAATCTCCCGGGGAAATCCAACCCGTGAGAAAACCTGGAGCAGGGCGGCCGCCACCATCTCTGCCAGTATGTTAGGTAACGCAACCACCTCTGGATACCGTGTGGCATAATCTACCACTGTCAATATATACTTTTTCCCGGACGGACTGGGTTTGGCTAACGGCCCTATCAGATCGACCGCTACTCGGCTAAATGGTTCCTCCACAATGGGGAGAGGGCGTAATTTGGCCTTGCATCAATCCCCCCCTCTTGCCAATGCGCTGGCAACTGTCACAGGTCTGGCAGTACTGACGAACATCATAGGTTACCCCCGGCCAAAAGAAGTTTTGTGTCAGACGATGCCTGGTGTGACTGACGCTGAGGTGCCCGGCCAAGGGTATATCATGAGAGATTCGCAGTAGCTCCTGCCTATACTTCTTGGGAACTACCAGCTGTCGTTTTATACACTGTGTTCCAAATTATGCAAATAATATTTTTCTATGATTTTCCTAAATAGTCAGTACAAATGACAGTCAGTCTAATAAAAGTCATCACCCGTTAGAGTATACATCAAATTTTATTGAAGAAACCTCCCAATAATAACAGTATAATCTACAAAATGAATAAAAACCTCAAAATGCACTGTTCCAAATTATTAGGCACAGTAGAATTCCTAAACATTTGATATGTTTTAAAGAACTGAAAATGCTCATTTGTGGAATTTGCAGCATTAGGAGGTCACATTCACTGAACAAAAAAGCTATTTAACTCCAAAACATCCTAACAGGCCAAGTTACATGGTAACATAGGAACCCTTCTGTGACATCACCTTCACAATTCTTGCATCCATTGAACTTGTGAGTTTTTGGAGAGTTTCTGCTTGTATTTCTTTGCATGAAGTCAGAATAGCCTCCCAGAGCTGCTGTTTGGATGTGACCGGCCTCCCACCCTCATAGATCTTTTGCTTGATGATACTCCAAAGGTTCTCTATAGGGTTGAGGTCAGGGGAAGATGGTGGCCACACCATGAGTTTATCTCCTTTTATGCCTATAGCAGTCAATGACTCAGAGGTATTCTTTGCAGCATGAGATGGGGCAGTGACATGCATGAAGATGAATTTGCTCCTGAAGGCACATTTCTGCTTTTTATACCATGGAAGACAGCTGTCAGTCAGAAACTCGATATACTTTGCAGAGGTCATTTTCACACCTTCAGGAACCTTAAAGAGCCCTACCAGCTGTTTCCCCATGATTCCGGCCCAAAACATGACTCCTCCACCTCCTTGCTGACGTCGCAGCCTTGTTGGGACATAGTGGCCATCCACCAACCATCCACTACTCCATCCATCTGGACCATCCAGGGTTGCTCGACACTCATCAGTAAACAAGACTGTATGAAAATTAGTCTTCATGTATGTCTGGGCCCACTGCAACCATTTCTGCTTGTGAACACTGTTTAGGGGTGGCTGAATAGTAGGTTTATGCACCACAGCAAGCCTTTGAAGGATCCTACACCTTGAGGTTCGAGGGACTCCAGAGGCACCAGCAGCTTTAAATATCTGTTTGCTGGTTTGTAATGGCTTTTTAGCAGCCACTCTCTTAATCTGATGAACTTGCCTGGCAGAAACCTTCCTCATTCTGCCTTTATCAGCACGAATATGTCTGTGCTCAGAATCAACCACAAATTTCTTAACAGTACGATGATCACATTTAAATTTTTGGGAAATATCTAATGTTTTCATCTCTTGATCAAGGCATTGCACTATTTAATGCTTTTCAGCAGCAGAGAGATCCTTTTTCTTTCCTAAATTCCATGAAACCTGTGCCCTGCTTAATAATGTGGAACATCATTCTTAAGTAGTTTTCCTTTAATTGGGCTCACCTGGTAAACTAATTATCACAGGCATTTGAGATTGATTTCAGTGATCCAAAGAGCCCTGATACACAATACCACCTATGAGTTTATTTGAAAAACAAAAAATTAAATCTTTATGACACTTAAAATCCAATTTGCATAATAATTTGGAACACAGTGTAGTAGGGCTCGTCCCTGTGTGGTGCTGCTCTGTGATCCGGTAGAGGAGTCCCTGCTTCCATACAAACTGTTCCCCTTCCAGTACTCCTCTCCCCTCCTGTGCCTTCCCACGATATCCCTCTAAATGAAAGATTCTCAAGTAACTCCCTCTTAAATTCATCTGGGATGGCCCAAGAAATCTGTCTGGCTATGGGAATACGTGTAGGGCTGGGATGTCTTACCTGGGCCTCCTGAGTGTGATTCCGCCTCCGCAGCTCAAGCTTGTCTCCGGGTGGTCACAGGATATGTCACAGCCAGAGGGGCCACCAAGAATGCAGACAACATAGGCCCCAAGTCATTTCCCAGCAAGACGTCTGCAGGCAAATCCTCCATCAAGCCGACCTCAACAAGGCCATCCCCGACTCCCCAGTTCAGGTGAATCCTGGCAGTGGGCAGTCGATGTATGGCTCCCCCTGCTACACGGACTGCCACTGTCTGGTCCGTCTTCTCTTGGTCCCGGACGAGATGAGGCTTCACAAGGGTCAAAGTTGCTCCTCCATCTCTTAGTCCCTGCATACGTTTTCCATTAACCCACACGACCTGTCGATGCTGTTGTCAATTATCTGCCTGGGCTGCCTGCACGGAGTCTACTTCATGCAGCACTTCCTCCATCTCTTCCACCCCTTGGTTAGTCGTAGCCCCCAATGCCGGGTCAGCTTCGCCTTGGTAGCAGTGTACAGCAGCCCGGCTGAAGGTAGCTGTTCCCGCCTTTGGCCACTGGGTATGCCGAGTCCGGTTGGGACATTGTCTTTGCAGGTGGCCCAGCTGACGGCAGGTGTGGCATCGTGCTCCAGGGGGACTGTGGTAGGCAGGGTTTCTAGCTGGTCCCCCTACAATCTTCGGTGGTTTGGGGCCCTCCAGGTCCATGGGCGGGCCCCTAGTGACCACCTTTGATCCGGAGAACTGCAGCCTCCTGGCATCATGATGTTCATCGGCCAGACGAGCGGCTTCCTCAAGAGTCGTTGGCCGCCAGTCCCGAAGCCATTCCTGTGTCTCGGGGGTTAGTCCATTAAAGAATCGTTCTAACAAGAAGAGCTGGATGACGTCCTCCTTAGTGGTTACTTGGCTCCCTTGTACCCACTGTAGCAGTGACCGCCGTAATTTACAGGCCCATTCAGCGTGGGTATCGGTTACGCGTTTTATAAGTCCGCAGAACTTTTGGCGGTAGGCCTCTGGTGTCAGCGCATACCGGGCCAAGATCACTTGTTTGATCCGCTCATAGTCCATACAGTCCTCATCAGGTACCTTGCGATAGGCGTCCACTGCCCGGCCTGTTAGCTTGCTGGACAGAATCTGAACCTGTTCCTCCGGCTCCACTTGATAAAGGGCACACTGCCGCTCAAAGTCCTGCAGAAAGCCATCAATGTCTTCCTCTGCCTCCCCCAACTGTCGGAAGGCATTGTACTGGATCTTTTTGTGGCTTACTGTTGAAGGTACCTGGTCGAAGGCCAGAGCTCCCCCTGCTCGCTGGCTCTCCTCTCTCCGCTCTGCCATCTCCATCTTGGCCAGCTCCACTTTGGTCCGCTCTGCCATTTCCATCTTGGCTAGCTCTATCCTGGTTCGCTCGGCCATCTTTTCATTCAGATCAGTACACACATCAGCCATCACCTCTCATATGATCTCTACTGCAGGGTTTAGGCCATAGAACGCCAGTCTGATCTTTACCTCCCTCTGGAATTCGGTCTCCTCCACATTCACATTGGGGGGCGCTGCACTGTCGTGTTCCATGATGGCTGCTATCAAATCCGCTTTTGTTTTGTTGCTGGCGATCAACCCTCGGGCTTCCACCAGATCTTTTAATGTAGTCCTCTTTAACTTCTGATAGTTATTTTCCATTCATTCCTTTCCTCCTGTAGAAGGGGTATCAAATCCCGCTGTCGGCCTCCAGTGTAACGGGGTCTACCAAGCTGGGGTACCTCTTTCAGTACCACCCTGTGTTTTCAGAGGTCCGCTCTGCGTTGGCTGGAGTCTGAATGAATGACGCTGGCTGGAATTCCTTGCTTACATGGGCGCATATAAAAGATCACCGCTTCTCCACGTATTTCCAGTCTGACAACACTTTACTCACAGGACACGGAATATATCACACAGATACAGAGGGCAGGCCAATAGAAAAGCGGTAGGCCAGACATGCATTACAAAAGCCGCAGGTGGCCGGAGCCTGCCGATGTTTACTGTGGGAATTACAAAGGTGGGGGGGCGGACAAAAGGAGAATATCGTGTCCCCTCTGCCCAGGGGCGCAGCCTGTGGGCTGATGCATTAGGGACATGCATCTCACATAGAACCTATTGTACATACATATAACTGCACAACATATTCTGGGTGCTAAGTGGTTCTGTAGCACGTAACAAGATCAATCTTGTGCAAGCCTAGATAGGTCCACCAATATCTTGATAGTATGAAGCCATTGGTTTGCTGGTTGTCCTCTTTGCCTTCTTCCTTCTTTTCTTCTGACCATGATGTCCTCCTCCAGTGATTGCTCTCTTGATGTGATGTGTCCAAAACAGGCAAGTCCAGTGACATGTCTGGTTTGATCTGTTCTTCTTGCCATCCATGGCATTGATAACATCCTTCTCCAGCACCACATTTTGAAGGCATCGATTGTTCTTCTGTCTTGTTTCTTTATACCCCAGGTTTCACATCCATATGTTACTACAGAAAAGACCAAACTATGTACGAGCCGTGTAAATTACATGACCCTAGCATATACCATCACCAGTGCAGAGAACGGAGTGCTGCGGTGATCACACAGCTCGTCAGACCTCCATTCTCCTGACTGAGTCGAGGGTGGGAGACGCAGTCACTGGCTGCGTTATGGCTACATAACAGAGCTCTGCCTTGGTGCACACATCGGGCGATACATGTCAAAGCAATGGCGTCTGCGAGAAATGGCTGGGGTCCTGCCTCACAAGTCACCTGAGGCTTATAGTCTCTGACAGATTTTCAATAGATGTACACTGTGTTCCAAATTATTAAGCAAATGATATTTTTCTCTGATTTTCCTAATTGGTCAGTACAAATGACAGTCAGTCTAATAAAGGTCATCACCTGTTAGAGTATACATCAAATTTTGTTGAAGAAACCTCCCAATAATAACAGTATAATCTCCAAAATGAATAAAAACTCAAATTGCCCTGTTCCAAATTATTAGGCACAGTAGAATTCCTAAACATTTGCTCTGTTGTAAAGAACTGAAAATGCTCATTTGTGGAATTTGCAGCATTAGGAGGTCACATTCACTGAACAAAAAAGCTATTTAACTCCAAAACATCCTAACAGGCCAAGTTACATGCTATCATAGGAACCCTTCTGTGACATCACCTTCACAATTCTTGCATCCATTGAACTTGTGAGTTTTTGGAGAGTTTCTGCTTGTATTTCTTTGCATGAAGTCAGAATAGCCTCCCAGAGCTGCTGTTTGGATGTGACCGGCCTCCCACCCTCATAGATCTTTTGTTTGATGATACTCCAAAGGTTCTCTACAGGGTTGAGGTCAGGGGAAGATGGTGGCCACACCATGAGTTTATCTCCTTTTATGCCCATAGCAGTCAATGACTCAGAGGTATTCGTTGCAGCATGAGATGGGGCAGTGACATGCATGAAGATGATTTTGCTCCTGAAGGCACGTTTCTGCTTTTTATACCATGGAAGACAGCTGTCAGTCAGAAACTCGATATACTTTGCAGAGGTCATTTTCACACCTTCAGGAACCTTAAAGAGCCCTACCAGCTGTTTCCCCATGATTCCGGCCCAAAACATGACTCCTCCACCTCCTTGCTGACGTCGCAGCCTTGTTGGGACATAGTGGCCATCCACCAACCATCCACCAACCATCCATCTGGACCATCCAGGGTTGCTCGACACTCATCAGTAAACAAGACTGTTTGAAAATTAGTCTTCATGTGTGTCTGGGCCCACTGCAACCATTTCTGCTTGTGAACACTGTTTAGGGGTGGCCGAATAGTAGGTTTATGCACCACAGCAAGGCTTTAAAGGATCCTACACCTTGAGGTTTGAGGGACTCCAGAGGCACCAGCAGCTTTAAATATCTATTTGCTGGTTTGTAATGGCTTTTTAGCAGCTGCTCTCTTAATCTGATGAACTTGCCTGGCAGAAACCTTCCTCATTCTGCCTTTATCAGCACGAAGACGTCTGTGCTCAGAATCAACCACAAATCTCTTAACAGTACGATGATCACGTTTAAATTTTGGGGAAATATCTAATGTTTTCATCTCTTGACCAAGGCATTGCACTATTTGATGCTTTTCAGCAGCAGAGAGATCCTTTTTCTTTCCTAAATTCTTTGAAACCTGTGCCCTGCTTAATAATGTGGAACATCATTCTTAAGTAGTTTTCCTTTAATTGGGCTCACCTGGTAAACTAATTATCACAGGTGTTTGAGATTGATTTCAGTGATCCAAAGAGCCCTGATACACAATACCATCTATGAGTTTATTTGAAAAACAAAAAATTACATCTTTATGACACTTAAATCCAATTTGCATAATAATTTGGAACACAGTGTATTTTCCTTAGAGCAGCCGAGTTTCAGAGTGAAATGTACTTGACTGCAATCGCACAGTTCAGGCAGCACAAGTCACAGGACAGGTTCCACCTAAAGGCATTGCATGACTCTGCAGTAGAGGCCATCACTTTATACACCTGGAGCACACCTTTAGGCTGGGGTCACACTAACCAACGCAAAATACGGTCAGCATTTTACATGCGTAATACGGATGAATGGCCCCTAAACAGGGCTCCGTATGTCATCCGTAAGCAAGGTGAGGTCGCGTATTTTCCGCATGTAAGCATCCGTATGTAATCAGTATGGTGAGATTCTCTTGCAGGCTTGCAAAATGGACATATAATGGAGCCCTATGACAGGGTTTCTAACAGAAACCAAAGAATAGCTATATATATATGTATTCTATGTGTATATATTTTTATTTTTTTTTCTTTCTTTCTTTCTTTCTTTCTCTCTTTATTAAACCTGTCAGTGTGAGTTTACTGTACAGCGCACTGAAATGCCGGCTTTGCTAAAAGACACCGGGTGCGTATTTCTCGCAGGTCACATGTGTGGTCCATGTGTAATCCGTATTTTTTGCGCACCCATAGACTTGCATTGGCGTACTACGGGCGTAGTACACTGACAGTCCCAGCATGCACGGAGCGTAGACTACGGATGAGAAATATACGCCTGGTGCGAGGGACCCCATAGAGAATCATTGGTCCGTGTGTAATGCGTGCTTTTAGCGCCTCTCACTCGGCCGTATTCCTCGCCAGTGTGACCCCGGCCTTACCTTTCTACACAAGTCTCCTGAAGAGTCCTCTCGTCAACATTCTACACCTGTGACCACAGAGAAGCCTTTGGAGAATGGAGGCGGAGACCAGTCATCACTCCGATGAAGCCTGGCCTTCTGAGAGCTGAGCGGAAGGAATGCAGAAACTACTGCACCGAGGATGCAAAAGTCTACACACCCAGGGAAAATGCTGAAACTATACGCATCATCACTGCACCGAGGAAGCAAAAGTCTACACACCCTGGGAAAATGCTGAACTTATATGTATCATCACTGCACAGAGGATGCAAAAGACTACACGCCCAGGGAAAATGCTGAAACTATAAACATCATCCCTGCACCGAGGACGCAAGAGTCTACACGCCCAGGGAAAATGCTGAAACTATATGCATCATCACTGCACCAAGGACAGACCACGGAGAGGAGGCAGTCACTGATGACAGGAGAGGAGGCAGTCACTGATGACAGGAGAGGAGGCAGTCACTGATGACAGATCACGGGGAGGATGTGGTCACTGACGACAGGATAGGAGGCAGTCACTGACGACAGGGTAGGAGGCAGTCACTGACGACAGGAGAGGAGGCAGTCACTGACGACAGGAGAGGAGGCAGTCACTGACGACAGGAGAGGAGGCAGTCACTGACGACAGGAGAGGAGGCAGTCACTGACGACAGGAGAGGAGGCAGTCACTGACGACAGGAGAGGAGGCAGTCACTGACGACAGGAGAGGAGGCAGTCACTGACGACAGGAGAGGAGGCAGTCACTGACGACAGGAGAGGAGGCAGTCACTGACGACAGGAGGAGGCAGTCACTGACGACAGGAGAGGAGGCAGTCACTGACGACAGGAGATGAGGCAGTCACTGACGACAGGAGATGAGGCAGTCACTGATGACAGATCACAGGGAGGATGTGGTCACTGATGACAGGAGAGAAGGCAGTCACTGATGACAGATCACGGGGAGGATGTGGTCCCTGATGACAGGAGATGAGGCAGTCACTGACAACAAATCACGGGGAGGATGTTGGCACTGTTGACAGGATAGGAGGCAGTCACTGACGACAGACCACGGGGAGGATGTGGTCACTGATGACAGGAAATGAGGCAGTCACTGACGACAGACCACGGGGAGGATGTGGGCACTGTTGACAGGATAGGAGGCAGTCACTGACGACAGACCACGGGGAGGATGTGGGCACTGATGACAGGATAGGAGGCAGTCACTGACAGGGTGGATAAAAATCAATGTTTTTAAAAAAAAAAAAAAAAAAAAAAATCGGATTTTTTTATTTAAAATCGGATTTTTTTCAATAAACTGCTTTTTGAGGAAAATATTTTACCATCCAAAGGTTCTTCCATCATGAGATAAAGCTGAGTTGTTTAACTCAGTAGAATAAAGGCTGTATATGTGTAACATTCACAATGCCATGCTCTTAGAATCATAGAATCGTAGAGTTGGAAGGGACCTCCTGGGCCATCTGGTCCAACCCCCTGCTCAAAGCAGGATTCGCTAAATCATCCCAGTCAGATGTCTGTCCAGCCTCTGTTTGAAGACTTCCATTGAAGGAGAACTCACCACTTCTCGTGGCAGCCTGTTCCACTCATTGATCACTCTAACTGTCAAAAAGTTTTTTCTAATATCTAATCTGTGTCTCTTCCCATTCAGTTTCATCCCATTGCTTCTAGTCTTTCCTTGTGCAAATGAGAATAAAGTTGATCCTTCTACAATGTGACAGCCCTTTAGATATTTGTAGACAGCTATTAAGTCTCCTCTCAGTCTTCTCTTTTGCAAACTAAACATTCCCAAATCCTGCAACCTTTCCTCATAAGACAGGGTTTGCAGACCGGTCACCATTCTGGTCGCTCTTTTCTGAACTTGCTTCAGTTTGTTGATGTCTTTTTTAAAATGTGGTGCCCAAAACTGGACACAATATTCCAGATGAGGTCTGACCAAAGAGGAGTAGAGGGAAATAATGACTTCACGTGATCTAGACTGTATGCTTCTGTTAATACATCCTAGAATTGCATTTGCCTTTTTTGCTGCTGCATCACACTGTTGACTCATATTTAGTCTGTGATCTATTAGTATACCCAAGTCTTTTTCACATGTGCTGTCACTTAGCCCTATTCCTCCCATTCTATATATGCTTTTTTCATTTTTATTGCCCAGATGTAGTACTTTGCATTTCTCCCTGTTAAAAACCATTCTGTTAGTTGCTGCCCACTTCTCCAGTTTATTTAAATCTTTTTGAATCCTCTCTCTCTCTTCTCTAGTATTAGCTATCCCTCCTAGCTTTGTGTCATCAGCAAATTTAATCAGTTTACCCTCAATTCCTTCATCTAAATCGTTGATAAAGATGTTGAACAATACAGGGCCCAGGACAGAGCCCTGTGGTACCCCACTTGAGACATTCTTCCAACTGGATGTGCAGCCATTTACGACCACTCTTTGGGTCCGATCACTAAGCCAGTTATGAATCCACCTAACAGTTGCCTTGTCCATTCCATACTTAGTCATTTTTTCAATAAGGATTGTATGAGAGACTTTGTCAAATGCTTTGCTGAAGTCAAGATATACTATATCTACAGCATTTCCTTGATCCACCCAATCAGTGATACCGTCATAGAAGGAAATTAAGTTAGTCTGACATGACTTATTAGTTAGAAACCCATGCTGACTCTGTTTAATCACTTCATTCTTATCCAGGTATTGACATACATGTTGTTTAATAATTTGTTCAAAGATCTTTCCTGGTATAGAAGTCAGACTCACCGGCCTATAGTTGCCTGGGTCCACCTTCTTCCCCTTTTTGAAGATAGGAACAACATTTGCTCTTCTCCAGTCTTCTGGCACTTCTCCTGTTCTCCAAGAATTTTCAAAGATTATGGAGAGGGGTTCAAAAATTTCTTCTGCTATCTCCTTCAGTACTCTGGGGTGTAATTCATCTGGACCTGGAGACTTGAATTCATTTAGGTTAGCTAAGTGTTTCCTCACTATCTTTCTGTTTATAGATATCCTGGATTCTTCTATTCCCTTAATAGGACAGTGAATAACAGTTGATGTTGCATTTCCTTTCTGAGAGAAAACAGATGCAAAATAGGAATTTAAAAGTTCAGCCTTCTCAACATCCTGTCTTACCATTTCATCATTTTCTTCCAGAGGTTTCTGTAGGATTAGTGGGCAGTTTCTCTCCTATATTATCACAGACGCTCGCTTTACTTACGCAGTTCTCAAAACTGAATTTGACTCCGTAGAGGTCCCAGCCTCTTCTTCACGGCAAAAATGTTACAACATGAACAGAGTTGAGAAAAAGACCTTAATCCTATTGTTCTACAAACCTATGAATACAGAATCAACCCCTTCAGTGCCAAGTCCAAGAAGTTAGACAATATGTTTCTGATTGTTTGGAGTGGAATAGATCTGCACAACACAAGAAGAATGTGAATCTAAGTGTGAGGAGGAAGAAGGGCAAGCAGACAAGAAAATGAAAGTGAAACTTTGAGCACAATACTGCAGCATAGCCACAGACAGACAAGTCTGGATCTGTTTGTGTGTACGATCTGAGGTTTATTACATTCTTTCCTTATAATGGCAGCAGGCCGTAAAAGAGACCCAGTTTGGGAATATTTTAATGAAGCTCTTTCGCCTATCGGTAAGGCAGGCATGCGTGCAAAATGCAAACGATGCAACAAAGAGATGCAAGGCCTGGTGGCGCGAATGAGGCAACATCATGAGAAGTGCGGTGATGAAGATGACCAAAGAAACACTTCTGAACAGGCAGGATCTTCAGGTTGGTAAACATTTTTATTGAATCCTATTTCTAAAGACTGAACTGTCATGTGTGAGAAAAATTATATTTCTTATTATTACTGCATGTTACTGTCATTTGGTACAGTTATGAAGAAAAACAAATATTCCTTTTGGGGCAGGGGCAGTGATGTGTTGTGTACAATAAGCAGAAATTGTATAAACAATAAAATAACAGCATTGACTTTTTTTGTTTAGGGGAATTCATGGATTCTGGAAACTATCCACCTCCAAGATCACCATCATCCTGTTCTACAGTTTCAGAGTTAGCCATCCAGGATAGTGCTTCATTAGCAGCAGCAGCATCATCATCAGACACCCACAGCCACATATCACCATCACCCAAAAGGAAGAAAAAACCTTTACCTCCTGGAACCACCATAGATAGGTTTGTGATAAGAACTAGCAGATTAGAAAAAGAGTTGATTGATGAAAAAATTGCCCAGTTTATTTATGCAACGAACTCTTCTTTCCGTCTGACTGAGAACCCACATTTCATTAATATGGTTCAGTCACTGAGACCAGGATACAGTCCACCCAGCAGAGCTGATGTTACAGGGAAACTGCTGGATCAAGTGTATGACAGAGAAATGGAGCAATGTGCAACAGCTCTGGAGGGTAAAATTGTTAACCTAAGTATTGATGGGTGGAGTAATGTCCACAATGATCCTATTGTATGTGCTTGTATAACAACAGAAGAAGGTAAAGTCTTCCTTGCACAAACAACTGATACGTCAGGAAATGCACACACAGCAGAATACTTACAAGAAGTGGCAGTAAAAGCTATAACGACATGTGAACAAAAATTCAAATGTCTAGTACGCAGTTTGGTCACTGACAATGCTGCAAACGTATCCAAGATGAGAAGAGATTTAGAAGAGCAGGGAGGGAATACAAAGCTGCTAATAACATATGGTTGCAGTGCTCATTTGCTGCACCTTAGCCAAAGACTAAGATAATCATTTTGCTGCAGCAGCTCTGAAGAGGATGGGTGGAACCAAGCTAACGCTCCCACAAGATGTTAGATGGAACTCTGCGGTGGACTGTTTTGAGCAGTATATCAAAAACTGGCCTATTCTGATGACACTTTGTGAAGAAAATCGAGATAAAATAGATGGCACTGTCACGGCCAAAATCCTCAACATTGGGCTTAAGAGAAATGTTGAACATATGCTGAGCTTCGTGAAACCCATCTCTCAAGCTTTAAACAAAATACAGAAAAATAGCTGTTTTATTGCGGATGCTGTTGAAATTTGGAAGGAACTGAGTGAACACTTAAAAACAGAACTACACATGGACAGAATTAAATTACAAGCAGTAAACAAACGAATGGGACAAGCACTGACTCCAGCTCATTTTTTGGCAAATATTGTCAATATCCAATATCAGGGTCAAAACCTAAGTGCTGAGGAAGAGGAGTTAGCTATGACATGGGTATCCAGCAATCATCCATCTTTAATGCCAACTATAATAAACTTCAGAGCTAAGGGGGAACCATTCAAGAAATATATGTTTGCTGAAGATATTTTAAGGAAGGTCACACCAGTAAACTGGTGGAAGTCACTTAAGCGCTTGGATTTAGAGACTGTTCAAGTAATGATTTCACTTTTAACAGCAGTAGCTTCTTCTGCAGGCGTTGAAAGAATATTCTCTTCCTTTGGACTCATTCATTCTAAATTGAGAAATCGGTTGGGACCCAATAAAGCAGGAAAGCTTGTTTTTCTTTTCCAGATTATGAATAGGAACAAAGAAGATGATGATGAAGATGACGACAAGTGAGCTACAGAGGACAGCAGGGACAGTAGTATTTAAGTTTTTCATGTGTCGGCTGGGCTGACAGTCTAAGTTTCTTAAAATATATATATATTTTGTTTAGCCAAATTAGTTAACAAACATGGATGTTTGTTTAAGCAAATAACTTATGCTGTAATGTTGTTATTGTTTCAGTTGAATAAATCGATTTAAATTGTTATTAAGGTCAGGATTATTTTTCTCCTTCCTAAGTACAACAGAACAGTGGTGTCCAAATATGAATGATTAACCCATTAAACTGGGGAGAAAAAAGTAATATAAAAAGTGATTCTAAAAATCTTCATCTACTTGCATGTTAAAGTAGCAAGAACTAGTTTAGGTAGAAACTTTGCTTTAAATCACTGATTTAAATCAAGCCTTACTGACTAGTGATTTAAATTGTGATTTAAATCAGTTAGATTTAAATCAAATCCACCCTGGTCAATGACGACAGACCACGGGGAGGATGAGGGCACTGATGACAGGATAGGAGGCAGTCAATGACGACAGACCACGGGGAGGATGAGGGCACTGATGACAGGATAGCAGGCAGTCACAGGGAGGACTCAGTGAGGGATGACACAGAGGACAGTCACTGATGACAGCGAGTTAATATGCGGTCAAATGTATATTAATCTTACAGTGTAGGACAGGAATGGACATTTGGAGGAATGGGTCACACACATCACTTACCGTAGATCTGGCGCAGAGGTACGGAGTTCAGCAGATCTATAAATGGGGCTTTCTTCTCCACATATGTCTTGCGGAACCACCACATGAGATACCTGTGAGGTGAAAGCACAGACCACCTTAGAGGACTGAATAAACCACAGTGTGCTCAGTAAGTTATCCACCACTCAATGAAGCCAAATATTCTGTGCTAGCAGCAATAACACATCAGCAGAGAAAGTGTCAGAATATCTGCGATAATATAAAAATAATAATAATAGCAGCAAACTGGTGGCAGATGAAGCGGCAATGCGAGATGCATGTCAGGAGAGGGCGCTACTTACGCTCTTTATTGCCCAGTGGCTGCCACATTGGCATGTGACAATGTATTAAGGACACTGCGAGCTGGTTGCTGCCTCGTGTGTGCACGCTCTCTCTGCGTCCTGCACTCCCCGATCTCTTCACTATCTGAATTATTCTTCCCATCACCTTTGTGCAATCAATAATAATCTGTAACAAAACCATCACGGTCTACCGCAAGGAGTCTCAGGTGAGCACCTGCCTAGTACACATCACAGGTCACACGCTGAATAGTCAGCGCCTGCCTAGTACACATCACAGGTCACACGCTGAATAGTCAGCGCCTGCCTAGTACACATCACCGGTCACACGCTGAATAGTCAGCGCCTGCCTAGTACACATCACCGGTCACACGCTGAATAGTCAGCGCCTGCCTAGTACACATCACAGGTCACACGCTGAATAGTCAGCACCTGCCTAGTACACATCACAGGTCACACGTTGAATAGTCAGCACCTGCCTAGTACACATCACAGGTCACACGCTGAATAGTCAGCGCCTGCCTAGTACACATCACCGGTCACACGCTGAATAGTCAGCGCCTGCCTAGTACACATCACAGGTCACACGCTGAATAGTCAGCACCTGCCTAGTACACATCACAGGTCACACGTTGAATAGTCAGCGCCTGCCTAGTACACATCACCGGTCACACGCTGAATAGTCAGCGCCTGCCTAGTACACATCACCGGTCACACGCTGAATAGTCAGCGCCTGCCTAGTACACATCACAGGTCACACGCTGAATAGTCAGCGCCTGCCTAGTACACATCACAGGTCACACGCTGAATAGTCAGCACCTGCCTAGTACACATCACAGGTCACACGTTGAATAGTCAGCACCTGCCTAGTACACATCACAGGTCACACGCTGAATAGTCAGCGCCTGCCTAGTACACATCACAGGTCACCTAGTACACATCACAGGTCACACGCTGCATAGTCAGCGCCTGCCTAGTACACATCACAGGTCACACGCTGAATAGTCAGCACCTGCCTAGTACACATCACAGGTCACACGTTGAATAGTCAGCACCTGCCTAGTACACATCACCGGTCACACGCTGAATAGTCAGCGCCTGCCTAGTACACATCACAGGTCACACGCTGAATAGTCAGCACCTGCCTAGTACACATCACAGGTCACACATTGAATAGTCAGCACCTGCCTAGTACACATCACTGGTCACACGCTGAATAGTCAGCGCCTGCCTAGTACACATCACAGGTCACACGCTGAATAGTCAGCGCCTGCCTAGTACACATCACCGGTCACACGCTGAATAGTCAGCGCCTGCCTAGTACACATCACCGGTCACACGCTGAATAGTCAGCACCTGCCTAGTACACATCACCGGTCACACGCTGAATAGTCAGCACCTGCCTAGTACACATCACAAGTCACATTGTAAAGAATAGGAGAAGCTTTATACTTTTTCTTTATCCAGCCGTGAAAAACATTGATGACTGATGGGGAAAATGGAGACAACGATGGAACACCAATCTAAAACACGCATAAAACTGTGTTGAAGAAGAATAGGAGTGGTGGTCTGGGGCTTCCCTACTGAGAGGAACAGAAGCCGCTATCTGCCGACCGGACATTACTTCATTAGAAGCGTGCTGTCTTCCAGGTGCCCAAATAATAGATGTGTCTGATAGGGTATCAAGACTCTTCAATGTTAAAGACGACCACCAATGTCTACTTTTACACATAGGAACTGTGACATCGGTGGCAGAGCCCGCCGATGTCTCTTCTGCGGCGGTAACCGCCGCTGCCGCTCCCCACCGCCGCCCCCCGGCGGTGCGCTCTCTTACCCGGTCTTCCGCGCTGCTGTATCCCCGCGCTCTGTCCCTAGGTCGCGGGCGCGCGCCCGTCCGCTTCCTTCATCCAGCGGTGGGCGTCGCTGAAGGCGGGGCCCACCGCCCACTTCCTGGCCAGTAGGTATTTCAGGCATCCTCCCTATGGGGAAGACGCCTGATGATTGTGTGGCAATCCTGCACTCTCTGGCCGCTGTAGTTTTGCTATAGTACCCCTGCCTGCATTGTGTCTTGCTCAGTCCCCTCTCTGCTTGCCCTGTGTCTCGCCTAGTTCCCTGCTGCCTGCCTCAGCCTTGTCCCTTCCGTTCTCTCTCCCAGTGCCTCTGCTGCCTGTCTTCTGGGCTCCCTGTCCTAGGCCCGTCCGTCCCTACTCTCCCTCCCGTGGCTCGTGCCTCCGTACTCCTTTGCCACTGGTAGCAACGTCTTGCTACTAACTGCTGCCTGGTTTCCTCCGTTACCCCGCCCCGGTTCCCTGTTCGGCCTTGTCCTTCGAGCCGTCCCTCTTGGTACCGGCTGTCGCGGTTCTGCCCCTAACGATCCCTGTATAGGGGTCGGTCTTCACCTGGCGTGCTCGGCCCAGGGGCTCCAGACCCGCGACCCAGAGGGTCCACTCTCTGACGTACTCGGTTCCTGAACGTCACAGTATCATCAGGCCATGGATCCCGCCGGTGCCGCAGCCGCTACACAGAAGAAACTACTTTTTCTACGGGAAAACCAGACCCGGAAGATGTCCTTCATGAAATCCATGAACACCCGGCTGTCTGCCCTGCAAACCTCTGACCCAGGGCATGCTCCCCTCTTAGCTAGTCTCCAGCAGGAGCTCGCGATGCTCAGTCACACATCTTGGGTTACATGGCGTCCGTCGACGATCGACTGCTTGTCTTGCAGTCCTCGGCGGCCGCTTCAACCTCATCCCGGGACGCAGCCTCATCCCCGCCCCCTCGTCTGGGAAAGCCTCCCAGGTATGGCGGAGATCCTAGGTTGTGTCAGGGCTTCTTAAACCAGTGCAGTTTGCACTTTGAGCTTTTGCCCCAGCAATATCCCACAGATCGCGCCAAGGTGGCGTTCATTGTATCCCACCTTGAGGGAGAGGCCCTAGCCTGGGTGAATCCTTTATGGGAGAGGGACGACCCCATAGTCTCTAGTATCAGGAACTTTCTGGAAATGTTCCGCAAAGTATTTGACGAACTCTGACGCATAGCATCCTCCACGGAGGCCCTCCTTAACCTCCACCAGGGTTCCCTGACTGTGGGACAGTACGCCATCCGCTTTCGGACATTATCGTCAGAGCTGGGGTGGAATAATGAGGCACTTGTGGGTGCCTTTTGGAGGGGCCTCTCAGGTAAAATCAAGGACGAGCTTGCCGGGCGGGATACCCCTACCACCCTGGAGGATCTCATATCCCTGGCCACTCGTATCGATCTGCGGTTTTTGGAACGCGCTCGAGAATCGGCTAGGGAGAAAAGGCCCTTTAGGCTCTATCAGGCTCCTATTCCACGCTCCTCTGCGCCCTTCACTAACGCCGCCCCCGAACCCATGCAGGTTGATCGTATCAGGCTGTCCGAACAGCGACGAAGGGAGAGGATGACGAACGGTCTCTGTCTGTATTGCGGAGGGGCCAATCATTTTGTGCGCACTTGTCCTGAGAAACTGGGAAATGCCTCCACCTAGGTCAGGAAAGAGAGGTCTACCTAGGTGATCAGAATTCCTCTCTGCCCCTTACCCTTTCAGCTTTAATCATTGCAGGTCGGGAGCGTAGATCTGTGGAGGCGTATGTGGACTCGGGTGCGGCTGGTAATTTCATCCGGCAAGAAGAGGTTGACAAGCTCCAGATTCCGGTCGTTATCCTGAAAGACCCACGTGCTATCGCCTCCGTTGACGGCAAACCTCTCCCCGACCCCGTCACCAGGGTTACAGCCGAAGTAGACCTGCAAATTGGAGCACTTCATCTCGAGAGGATCGCCTTTTACGTCCTGCCGCAATTATCCCATGCCATTCTCCTTGGATTACCCTGGCTCAGGCTGCACGAGCCGGTTGTTGACTGGCGCTCTGGAGAGATTCTGCGGTGGGGTCACTCCTGCCATGGACGTTGCCTGCGGCCCATCATCTTTCCTCGTCCGCTGCCCAAGCCTGTCGAGCTCCGGGCCTTCCCGCACCGTATCACGCATGTCGAGCTCCCGGGCCTTCCCGCACCGTATCACGCATATGCCGATGTCTTTAGCAAAAAAGAAGCGGATTCACTGCCTCCGCACCAGGCCTATGACTGCCCTATCGACCTGACTCCCGGGGCTACTCCTCCCAGAGGGAGAATGTATCCTCTATCCCCAGCAGAAACCACGGCTATGACGAAGTACATTCAAGAAAACCTGGCCAAGGGGTTCATTCGGAAGTCCTCGTCCCCTGCAGGCGCAGGCTTTTTCTTTGTTCGGAAGAAAGACGGATCACTCCGACCATGTATTGATTACCGGGGCCTGAACAGCATCACCGTTAAAAATCGATACCCGCTTCCACTCATCCCTGAACTCTTCGACCGGCTGAGGGGGGCCCAGGTCTTCACGAAGTTGGATTTGCGGGGAGCTTATAATCTAATCCGGATCCGTGCAGGGGAAGAGTGGAAGACGGCCTTCAATACCCGGGATGGGCATTATGAATATTTAGTCATGCCGTTTGGCCTCTGCAATGCTCCGGCCGTGTTTCAGGAATTCGTTAACGAGGTGTTTCGGGATCTACTGTATTCCTGCGTGGTGGTGTACTTAGATGATATTCTCATCTTTTCGCCTGACCTGTCCTCCCATCGGAGAAGCGTTCGCATGGTCCTGCATCGCCTTCGGGAGAATCATCTCTACGCCAAGATTGAGAAATGCCTCTTTGAGCAAACCTCGTTGCCCTTCTTGGGTTATATAATCACGGATTGCGGTCTGAAGATGGATCCAGAGAAACTCTCTGCGGTGCTCAAGTGGCCTCGTCCTGTTGGTATAAAAGCCATCCAGCGTTTCCTCGGATTCGCTAATTATTACCGACAGTTTGTGCCTCATTTTTCCACAGTGACCAAGCCCATTACGGTCTTAACCCGTAAAGGAACCAAGTCAAACAGCTGGTCTTGCGAGGCTGAAGAGGCCTTCCTTGCCTTGAAACGCTCTTTTTCATCAGCACCGATCTTACATCGCCCGGTGGTCAGTAGGCCTTTCGTCCTAGAAGTGGATGCCTCCTCCATGGGAGCCGGGGAGGTCCTTTCCCAGCGGACTCCCTCTGGATGGCTGGCCCCCTGTGGGTTCTTTTCCAAGTCCTTTTCACCGGCAGAGTGCAATTACTCCATTGGAGATCGGGAATTGCTGGCCATTAAAATGGCTCTGGAGGAATGGCGGTACCTGCTTGAAGGGGCGGTGCACACCTTTACTATCTTCACGGACCACAAGAATTTGGCCTATTTGCAGTCCGCTCAGAGACTCAATTCCAGACAAGCCAGATGGGCTCTGTATTTTTCTCGTTATGATTTCAAGCTGCAATTCCGTCCTGGCAATAAGAACATCAATGCGGATGCTCTCTCCAGGTCCTTGCAGTCGCCTGAAGGGGATGAGGGTCCTTCTTATATTATTGAGCCTGCCAAAGTCATCACCGTGGCTCCTGTGAATTTCTCTTCCCCTCCACCAGGCAAACCCTTCGTTCCCCTGAATAAACGCCCGGAGGTACTGTGCTGGGGGCACTCCTCTAAGGTTGCCGGGCACGTTGGTATCAAGAAGACCCTCCTGCTTCTCTCCCGTTACTACTGGTGGCCCTCCCTTCGCCAGGACGTGATGGACTATGTAGCCTCTTGCACGACCTGTGCTCAAAACAAGGTACCGAGAGCCCGGGCTTCAGGTCTTCGTCACCCGTTACCGGTTCCGGAGGCTCCATGGCGGCAAATCGCAAAGGATTTCGTAACGGACTTGCCCCGCTCTGCTGGATGCACTACCATCTTAGTCGTAGCAGATCGCTTCTCCAAGATGGCCCATTTTATACCCTTGCCCGGACTACCCTCAGCTCCAAGGTTGGCCGAGATCTTCATCCACCAGATCTTCAGGCTACATAGCCTTCCTCAGCGTATTGTGTCTGACCGTGGGGTCCAATTTACCTCTCGATTCTGGAGGGCTCTCTGTCGGCTTATGGGCACATCCCTCGACTTCTCCTCCGTGTATCATCCACAGACCAACGGGCAAGTGGAACAGATTAATCAGGTTCTAACAACCTACGCCACTTTTCCAACACCCATCAAGACAATTGGGTCTCTCTCCTACCTTGGGCAGAGTTTGCCCATAATAATCATCCCAGCGAATCCACCACCGCCGTTCTTTGTGGTCTCTGGTCAGAACCCGGGGGTTCCGCTACCCTTTTGTTCATCATCAGGAGTTCCCGCAGCAGATACTCTTGCCATGGATTTTTCGCAAATCTGGAAAGACACCGAGAAGCCCTTGTGAAGGTCAGCACCCAAATTAAGAAGCATGCGGACAAAAGACGAAGAGATCTTCCTCCGTATCGTCCGGGCGACAAAGTTTGGCTATCGACCAAGCATATCCGTCTAAAGGTTCCTGCCTACAAGTTAAGCCCCCGATACATCGGGCCTTTCGAAGTACTTGGACGCATTAATGAGGTGGCGTACAAACTGAGGTTGCCGGCTTCACGTCGAGTCCCTAACGCCTTTCATGTCTTGCTCCTGAAACCTGTGATTCTAAATCGGTTTCAACCTACCGCCACTGCTTCTCCTTCACCAATTGGGGCTGAAGATGTCTTTGAAGTAAAAGACATTTTGGCTCTGAAAAGAGTTAAGGGGAAGACGCTTTATCATTGAGTGGAAGGGTTTTGGCCCTGAGGAAAGGTCCTGGGAACCTCGAGAGAATGTTAATGCCCCTCTTATACTGAAAAAGTTTTTGGCCACTCTCAGAAGGGGGGGACGTAAGGAGGGGGGTACTGTGACATCGGTGGCCGAGCCCGCCAATGTCTCTTCTGCGGTGGTAACCGCCGCTGCCGCTCCCCACCGCCGCCCCCCCGGCGGTGCGCTCTCTTACCCAGTCTTCCGCGCTGCTGCATTCCCGACCTGGAAATTACGGTATAGGCAGAGACTTTGAAGACCTAGGCCGGAAAGTGAAGGAACTGGGAGTGCAGGTCGTCTTCTCATCCTTCCTCCCAGTGAATGGACATGGACCAAGGAGATTGAATAGGCGAACAACTCGCCATGTCGATGGTGCCGTCAGCTACATTTTGGGTTTTTGACCATGGAGTGAATCACCTGCATGAGGACTCCTTCCTAGAGATGGGTTGCATCTTACGAAAACACATTTGTGTACCAGATATGGTTGAACTCTTTTTACATCAGATATCTCTGTTCTCACAAAAGTACGACATAGTGATTATGGGAGATTTTAACTATCCAGATATATGCTGGGAATCTCTCAAGCAAAAGTACTGGGTCCAGAAAATTCCTAACTTCTCTTGCTGAAAACTTTTTTTCAGAAGGTAGGAGAACAAGAAGCTCTGCCATCTTGGACCTAGAGTATATGAATGATAACACAAAACCTTTGTCTCTACTCATGGTCAGTGTTTGGGTGAAGTCATTTATTGTCATTGTTTTCTCTTTTTAAATCATAATGACAACCCAAACATCCAAAGGACCCTGATTAAAAGTTCATATAGCCCATTCTTAGCCCCTTAACCCCCAGAAGTTTTTTCGGTTTTGTGTTTTAGTTTTTCGCTCCCCTTCTTTCCAGAGCCATAACTTTTTTATTTTTCTGTCAATATGGCCATGTAAGGGCTTGTTTTTTGCAGGACGAGTTGTACTTTTGTACAACACCATTGGTTTTAGCTTGTCATGTACCCAAAAACGGGAAAAAAATTCCAAGTGCAGTGAAATTGCAAAAAAACGTGCAATCCCACACTTGTTTTTTTCTTGGGTTTTTTACCATATTCACTAAATGCTAAAACTGAGCTTCCATTATGATTCTCCAGGTCATTATGAGTTCACAGACACCAAACATGTCTAGGGTCTTTTTTTATCTAAGTGGTGAAAAAAAAATTCCAAAATTAGCTTAAAAAAACAAAAAAATGTTGCGCCATTTTCCGAGACCCGTAGCGTCTCCATTTTTCGTGATCTCGGGTTGGATGAGGGCTTATTTTTTGCATGCCGTGCTGAGGTTTTTAATGATACCACTTTTGTGCAGATACGATCTTTTGATTGCTCATTATTGCATTTTAATGCAATGTTGCGGCGACCAAAAAAAAAAAAAAAAAAAAAAGGAATTCTGGTGTTTCTGAATTTTTTTTGTACTTTTGGCATGCTTCAATAGTCTCCATGAATCCAAAGGGAGTTTGTAGCTATATTCCGCGCTGCCGCTTTAGACAAATTCCAGGAGAGTGCTGTATGATTGCAGTGGTTTTATTCTACGCGTTTCAGGGGTCTCATGCCCCCTTCATCAGGAAATACCCTGATGAAGGGGGCATGAGACCCCTGAAACGCGTAGAATAAAACCACTGCAATCATACAGCACTCTCCTGGAATTTGTCTAAAGCGGCAGCGCGGAATATAGCTACAAACTCCCTTGGATTCATGATTTCTTTGGTCGCTGAAGACCTGTGGATCTGCAGCAGCCGCTACCTACACGCTCTTATCTCATCCTAACCAGGTGAGCAGATTTCATGATATACTGTCTCTTGTAACGTGGATAAGACCCTATTGCGCTTTTTTGTCTCCCCCTTTTTTTCAATAGTCTCCATGGGAGACTAGAAGCTGCCATAGCTCGATCGCCTCTGCTACATATAGGCGATGCTCAGATCACCTCTATTTAGTACAGGGGTCTCAAACACGCGGCCCGTGTGCGGCCCCTGAGGCAGGCATCTGCGGCCCGCAGTGCACCACATGCAAAGCTCCCTACCGTCCCGGATTTCCAGGGACAGTCCCATTTTTGCCCCGCTGTCCCGCGCGGGATCTTATTTTCCCGCACTGCAGGGAGATAAGCTGCCACGCCCCCCCATGCACCCCATCCTCGCCCTCCCAGAGACCAACCGCAGCCGCTCACAGCCAGCAATGATGGCGCTAGGCTGTCCCCTTCTCTGTGATGAGGTCACAGGAGGGGAGGAGTCACGGGTCACATGATCAGGAACCTCTGTGTCTGCAGGACTCTGCTGTGCTGGTTGTCATGGTGCTGGATGAGGGAAGTTTATGTGTGAGGTCAGGAGGGGTTTACAGGGTGGATGTAGCAGAGCCGTGTGTGTACGAGGTGTACGGAGCAGAGCCGTGTGTGTACGAGATGTCCGAAGCAGAGATGTGTACGGAGCGGAGCCGCGTGTGTACGAGGTGTACGGAGCAGAGATGTGTACTGAGCAGAGCCGTATGTGTCCGAGGGGTACTGAGCAGAGATGTGTACAGAGCGGAGCCGCGTGTGTACGAGGTGTACGGAGCGAAGCCGTTTTTGTACGAGATGTAAAGAAGCGGAGATGTGTACGGAGCGGAGCCGTGTGTGTACGAGGTGTACGGAGCGGAGCCGTGTACGAGGCATACAAAGCGAAACCGTGTGTGTATGAGGTGTGCGCAGCCATGCGTGTACAAGGTGTATGGTGGGGAGCATTCATACCTTCCAACCGTCCCAGATCCAGCGGGACAGTCCCGATTTTGAGTCTGCCCCACTGCCCGGCAGGAAGGTTACTTTTCCAGCGGACACAGGAGTACACGGCGGAGCCCCGAGGAGCACTTTAAAACTCGCACGTGACGTTCCACTGGAAGTGACGTGCTGGAAGCTGACCAGAAATGAGGTAACTTCAGGAGGAGATCATGTCGGAACCATGGAGGCGTTTCAGGGAATGCTTCAGATCCATCACCGTGTCCTCCTCCGACAGCGGGATTGCCTTGGACTCGGGGATGTCGACCATGTGAGCAGATCATGATATGTCCTGCATCAGAAGGCTCAGGTGGGCATTACAATGTGAGCCGGGCTGCTATAGTATCTTTATAGAATCTTCATTTCTCTCTCTCTGTTCTTTCTATCCCCTCTTTCTTTCTCTCTTGTTTTCTCAATTGTTTAACAATTTTGTTCTGTATTAAAGGGAATCTGTCACCCCATTTTTGGACTATCACCTGCAGCCACCAGCATCAGGGGGCTTATCTACAGCATTCTGTAATGCATTCTGTAATAATGTAGATAAGCCCCCGATGTAACCTGAAAGATGAGGAAAAAAAAAAAAAGTTATATTATACTCACCCAGGAGGCGGTCCGGTCTTGGTCCGATGGGTGTCGCGGTCTGGCGCCTCCCATCTTGTAGCGGTCACTTCCCCTTCATTGCTTCCCGCCGCGGCTCCGGCGCAGGCGTACTTTACCTGCCCTGTTGAGGGCAGAGTAAAGTACTGCAGTGCGCAGGCGCCGGACCTCTCTGACCTGGTTCGGCGCCTGCACACTGCAGTACTCTGCTCTGTCCTCAACAGGGCAGAGCAGTGCGCCGTGAAGCAATGAAGAGGATGTCATCGCTAGAAGATGGCAGGCACCGGACCAGACCGCAACACCCACCGCACCAGACCCCGTCCCTGGGTGAGTATAATATAACTCGTTTTCTTATCTTTCAGGCTACATCGAGGGCTTATCTACAGCATTACAGAATGCATTTTTATGTGCGGCCCATTTACTCTGCCGAGTTTGAGACACCTGATTTAGTAGAATTACTGCATTGCTATGAGCCACTATTCACACTAGGTAGGTTTTAAGTGTAGTTACTGTCTCAAATGGGTACACCTTGCCGTGGTGGGACAGCTTTATACTTTTTTGATCAAAATAGTGTTTACCAATTACCCTATGTTATTTAATGCACTTGCTTTTTTACTTATTTATTTTCATTAGGGTATATACACACATTGTTTTTTCCTTTGGTTTTGATTGCTATGAGCGACGACCATGGTATTCTGGCATCAACAACCATAGAGGTCTCAAGGAGACCTCTGGTTGTTATGCCGACGCACCAATGACCCCGATCATGTGACGGGGTCAGCATTGCGGGTATTTCCGGCTCGATGGCCGGTAATGTGCGTTAAATGCCGCTGTAAGCGTTTGACAGCGGCATTTATCTAGTTAATAGGTGCAGGTGGATCGCAATTCCACGTGCTACTATTGCAGGCACGTCAGCTGTTCAAAACGGCTTACATGTTCCTGCTTTAATGAGGGCTCACCGCGGGAGCCCTCATCAAAACGGGGGTACTGCCATTGGACGTACTGTTCCATCCAATGGTAGTAAGGGGTTAATACTGTGTATTGCCCCCTCTAACAGTCTATCAATGACAGCTTGAAGTATTTTTGTTGTAGTTGTGGATGAGGTTCTTTATTTTCTCAGATGGTAAAGCTGCCCACTCTTCATGGCAAAAGCCTCCAGTTCCGGTAAATTCCTGGGCTGTCTAGCATGAACTGCGCACTTGAGAACTCACCAGAGTGGCTCAATGATACTGAGGTCAGGAGACGGAGATGGCCACTCCAGAACCTTCACTTTGTTCTGCTGTAGCCAATGAGAGGTAGACTTGGCCCCTTGTTTTGAATCGTTGTCATGTTGGAACGTCCAAGTACGTCCCATGCGCAGCTTCCGGGCTGATAATTGCAAAATTTGCCTCCAGTATTTGCCGATAACGTGCTGCATTCATCTTTCCTTCAACTCTGACCAAGTTTCCTGTGCCTTTGTAGCTCACACATCCCCAAAACATAAGCGATCCACCTCCGTGCTTTACAGTAGGAATGGTATTCCTTTCATCATAGGCCTTGCTGACCTCTCTCCAAATGTAAAGCATATGGTTGTGGCCAAAAAGCTCAATTTTGGTCTCATCACTCCAAATTACCTTGTTCCAGAAGATTTGAGGCTTGTCTGTGTGCGGTTTTGCATATGGTAGGCAAAATAGTTTGTGGCATTTACGCAGTAATGGTTTTCTTTTGACGACTCGACCATGCAGTCCATTTTTCTTCAAGTGCCTCCTTATTGTGCATCTTGAAATAGCCACACTTCTAGTTTCAGAGAGTCCGGTATTTGAGCTGATGTTATTTGTGGATTTTTCTTTGCATCCCGATCAATTTTCCTGGCAGTTGTGGATGAAATTTTTGTTGGTCTACCTGACTGGTTTTGTTTTGACAAAGCCCCTGATTTTCCATTTGTTAATCACAGTGTGAACGCTGCTGCCTGGCATTATCAATTCCTTGGATATCTTCTTGTATCCCTTTCCCATTTTATACAGTTCAACTACCTTTTATCTTATCTTAACTTACCAGACCTCTATTTTCAGCAAGCCAAGAACAATAGACTTATCTATATGTTGACTTCTGAATTTGTGTGTTTCTTTCTGGTTGGTCAAGAAAAAAAAAACAACTTTTGTTTGTGTTACCCTGTATTGACTAGTAAGTTGACAATTTGTTTTATCATATTGTGCTCTTATCCTGGATGATGCTCATGGAACAATGATGTTTGCTGATATGTTGATTACACATTGTCCAGGCCAGCCAGTCTGTTGACTTGCAAAATAGTGGAGGAAGAACTAAGCAAATGGATTACATAATCAAACAATGTGAGTTGGACTTATCTACATTCCTCCCCTTTACTTGTAAATAGAGGATGAAGGACTGTTGCCAACTATAAAGAGAGGTTATATGGTTCTATATGATGAAACAAATATTCAATCAAGACATCCAAAAAAAACAGAGGTTCTCTACAGAACAGCAGCCAAGACATCATGGCCCCATCACAAGGAACAGTTTTGTCATTCTAAAGGATGCCAGCGTAGGAGACCACGGGCCTGACTGGAAGAATATAGATCTGCTTCATTGACCGTTGCAAATCCATGGATACATTTGTGGGGGCCAGGAATGGTAACCACTGGTTGCCTGGCTCCATGGAGATGTTCGGAGAGGCCAGGTTGAGACCATCCCGTCAACTGGCCTTGTACCTCAATGGATTGTCATTTTCCTTAGCTTGTCATTACCTCCTCTCTTTGGTGTTTGCTACAGGTGGAGTAGTCGACCCTGGAACTCTTTAGCCACAGCTGCTATTATTCCGGCGACTCAGCGGAAGGTTGAGACTCTAATTTGCACCATCTTGAGTATTTTGCTGGGACTGTTCTATGTGTTATTGTCCGTTTTGTGGTTCAATAAAACATTGTCAAACTGTTTTACCCTCACCCTGTATTGTCTGGGATGCGTTACGCCCACGGTGAAAGGAGAGCAGACATGCGGTGGGATGAACCCTGGTCCATGCACTTTTGGCTAGCAGAGTAGGACACCTTTGACCCCCTGTGTTGCCACACCTGGAGAATAGGAGTAGTCCCAGAAGATGGGAGAAAAACAAATGTTGTCCCTACTTTCAAAAACGGAAAGAAGATGGAGCCAGGAAATTACAGGCCCTTGAGCGCTTTGGACAAATTATTAAACGGCATGTATGCAAGTACTTGGATAAGAACACAGTAATTAACCAGTCAGCATGGGTTTGTAGCAAAGAAGTCATGACAGACTAATCTAATTTCCTTCTTTGATGGAATCACTGACTGGGTGGATCAGGGAAATGTGGTAGATATAATACATTTCAACTTCAGCAAAGCATTTGATAGTGTGAAATACTTTATCCTTAGTGACCACGTATGAGATTGACCAGCTGTGGTTAGGTGGATTCATAACTGGCTCAGTGATCATACTCAAAGAGTGGTAATAAATGGTTACAGATCCAAGAGTGTTTCAAGTGGGGACCAAAAGGGCTCTGTCCAGGCACCAGTGTTGTTCAAGATTTCTATAAATGATCTAGATAAGGGAACTGAAGGTAAACAAATCAAATTTGCAGAGGATGCAAAGCTAGGAGGAATAGCAAACACTAGAAAAGACCGATAGGATTCAGAAAGATCTAGATAAGTTTTAACAATGGGCAGCAACTAATAGAATGGTACTTACCAGGGAGAAATGCAAGATTCTATATCTGGGCAAGAAAAATAGAATGGGAAAAATAAAACTAAGCAACAGTACATGTGAAAAAGACTTGGGTATACTAATAGATCACAGACTGAACATGAGTCAACAGTGTGATGTAGCAGCCAAAAAGGCAAATACAATTCTAGGAAGTATTAACAGAAGAATACAGTCTAGATCACGTGAAGTCATTATCCCCCTCTACTCCTCTTTGGTCAGACTTAATCTGGAATTCTGTGTCCAGTTCTGGGCGCCACATTTAAAAAAAAAAAAAAAAAAAACTGAAGAAAGTTCAGAGAAGAGCTACCAGGATGGTGAGCGGACTGCAGAGTATGTCCTATACCAGCAAACATCATTGTTCCATGACCATGTATCACTAGTCATCCAGGATAAGAGCACAGTATGTTAAATCAAACTGTCAACTTACAAGTAAATATTACAGGCTTGCACAAATTCAAAAGTCAACATATAGATAACAGTCTATTCTTCCTGGCTTGCTGAAAATAGTCTGGTTAATTAAGATACAATGCTGTGTCCTCACATACACCACATAGAGAACGCCATTATGTATAACATACATGTTATCTGTGCAGTGTACGGACTGTGCCGGTGATAGGCGTCGGGTTCCTGTCGCTGCACAGCAGGAATCCCGAGCCTTGCATTCGGCGGCCTCTCATTCCTCTCCAGCAGCAGAGGAGGCTGCTCAGCAGACTGGTTGGTCCCGGCGCTCAGCCCAGACTAGCTCTGTGGGTTTGGTTGCTGTTGCCACCTCTGGTCCAGCTATAGCAACGCATGTTGGTCAGCAGCGAGCTACTCCAGGGACTAAGTCCTCCTTTTGGTCCACTGAGCATGCCCGTGGGACGATCTCTCATTGGATATCGGAGGTCACCTGCTCAGCTCCTTCTCCAGCTTGGATTAGACCATCAGGAAGGTCCTGGAAGGATGCTGCTATAATAGGTTTGCATGGCCGCTCGGTCATGCGATAGTATAGACTGCATTATCAAACTATGAGGAATGAGTGTTGTATGCATGTATGAATGTCTCGGGTGAATGACTCATTAAGAAACCCCTACCCTTAATACACATGTGTTGTGCAGCCTAGCCTGTTAAGAAGTCAGGCTTAGGTGTAGGTAGAGGCAGAGTTTGAGACTGGCATCAGTGTCTACCGGTGACTCTGCACGCCATGGTGCACGTGCTTGACACTCCACCATAGTCAGCGTCTATAGTGGCGTCCGCAGGTGCGATGCCACTCGCCCAGAAGGTCTAGAGGGACTCTGACCCCATGTCCTTGGGGCAGAGTTCTGTGACCACATTCTGTGCACTTCCTTACCGAGCTCTGTGAGCTTTAAACAGGCTTCGGCATTTATGATCTGCGGTAGTTCAGCTCTGTGAAGCAACAGAGTCCGCCTCTGTACACCCCGGGTGCCGCTAACCCGCGTGTTTTTCTATTATACTGCCATATAGCGTCCGCCATTACTGAGCAGCAGTTTACCACCCCTGCAACGTGGACCCCGGGCTGCAAACGCACCTTATTACCATCTTTTAATATTTGGTGCGTTCCGCCAGCCCCAACAGCCGGCACACGTAACACTATGTGTTCTACACAAAGAGAACGTCATTATGTGTAATATACATGCTACCTGTGCCGTGTATGGAGTGTGCCAGGACACGTAACACTATGTGTTATACACACAACAGAGAACGCCATTATGTGTAATATACATGTTACCTGTGCCGTGTATGGAGTGTGCCAGGACACGTAACACTATGTGTTATACACACAACAGAGAACGCCATTATGTGTAATATACATGTTACCTGTGCCGTGTATGGAGTGTGCCAGGACACGTAACACTATGTGTTATACACACAACAGAGAACGCCATTATGTGTAATATACATGTTACCTGTGCCGTGTATGGAGTGTGCCAGGACACGTAACACTATGTGTTATACACACAACAGAGAACGCCATTATGTGTAATATACATGTTATCTGTGCCATGTATGGAGTGTGCCAGGACATGTAACACTGTGTGTTATACACACAACAGAGAACACCATTATGTGTAATATACATGTTATCTGTGCCATGTATGGAGTGTGCCAGGACATGTAACACTGTGTGTTATACACACAACAGAGAACGCCATTATGTGTAATATACATGTTATCTGTGCCATGTATGGAGTGTGCCAGGACATGTAACACTATGTGTTATACACACAACAGAGAACGCCATTATGTGTAATATACATGTTATCTGTGCCATGTATGGAGTGTGCCAGGACACGTAACACTATGTGTTATACACACAACAGAGAACACCATTATGTGTAATATACATGTTATCTGTGCCATGTATGGAGTGTGCCAGGACATGTAACACTGTGTGTTATACACACAACAGAGAACACCATTATGTGTAATATACATGTTATCTGTGCCATGTATGGAGTGTGCCAGGACATGTAACACTATGTGTTATACACACAACAGAGAACGCCATTATGTGTAATATACATGTTACCTGTGCCGTGTATGGAGTGTGCCAGGACACGTAACACTATGTGTTATACACACAACAGAGAACGCCATTATGTGTAATATACATGTTATCTGTGCCATGTATGGAGTGTGCCAGGACATGTAACACTATGTGTTATACACACAACAGAGAACGCCATTATGTGTAATATACATGTTACCTGTGCCATGTATGGAGTGTGCCAGGACATGTAACACTATGTGTTATACACACAACAGAGAACGCCATTATGTGTAATATACATGTTATCTGTGCCATGTATGGAGTGTGCCAGGACATGTAACACTATGTGTTATACACACAACAGAGAACGCCATTATGTGTAATATACATGTTACCTGTGCCATGTATGGAGTGTGCCAGGACATGTAACACTATGTGTTATACACACAACAGAGAACGCCATTATGTGTAATATACATGTTATCTGTGCCATGTATGGAGTGTGCCAGGACATGTAACACTATGTGTTATACACACAACAGAGAACGCCATTATGTGTAATATACATGTTATCTGTGCCATGTATGGAGTGTGCCAGGACACGTAAAACTATGTGTTATACACACAACAGAGAACGCCATTATGTGTAATATACATGTTATCTGTGCCATGTATGGAGTGTGCCAGGACATGTAACACTATGTGTTATACACACAACAGAGAACGCCATTATGTGTAATATACATGTTATCTGTGCCATGTATGGAGTGTGCCAGGACACGTAACACTATGTGTTATACACACAACAGAGAACGCCATTATGTGTAATATACATGTTATCTGTGCCATGTATGGAGTGTGCCAGGACATGTAACACTATGTGTTATACACACGACAGAGAACGCCATTATGTGTAATATACATGTTATCTGTGCCATGTATGGAGTGTGCCAGAACACGTAACACTATGTGTTATACACACAACAGAGAACGCCATTATGTGTAATATACATGTTATCTGTGCCATGTATGGAGTGTGCCAGGACAGGTAACACTATGTGTTATACACACAACAGAGAACGCCATTATGTGTAATATACATGTTATCTGTGCCATGTATGGAGTGTGCCAGGACACGTAACACTATGTGTTATACACACAACAGAGAACGCCATTATGTGTAATATACATGTTATCTGTGCCATGTATGGAGTGTGCCAGGACACGTAACACTGTGTGTTATACACACAACAGAGAACGCCATTATGTGTAATATACATGTTATCTGTGCCATGTATGGAGTGTGCCAGGACATGTAACACTATGTGTTATACACACGACAGAGAACACCATTATGTGTAATATACATGTTATCTGTGCCATGTATGGAGTGTGCCAGGACATGTAACACTATGTGTTATACACACAACAGAGAACGCCATTATGTGTAATATACATGTTATCTGTGCCATGTATGGAGTGTGCCAGGACATGTAACACTATGTGTTATACACACAACAGAGAACGCCATTATGTGTAATATACATGTTATCTGTGCCATGTATGGAGTGTGCCAGGACATGTAACACTATGTGTTATACACACAACAGAGAACACCATTATGTGTAATATACATGTTATCTGTGCCGTGTATGGAGTGTGCCAGGACATGTAACACTATGTGTTATACACACAACAGAGAACGCCATTATGTGTAATATACATGTTATCTGTGCCATGTATGGAGTGTGCCAGGACATGTAACACTATGTGTTATACACACAACAGAGAACGCCATTATGTGTAATATACATGTTATCTGTGCCATGTATGGAGTGTGCCAGGACATGTAACACTATGTGTTATACACACAACAGAGAACGCCATTATGTGTAATATACATGTTATCTGTGCCATGTATGGAGTGTGCCAGGACATGTAACACTATGTGTTATACACACAACAGAGAACGCCATTATGTGTAATATACATGTTATCTGTGCCGTGTATGGAGTGTGCCAGGACATGTAACACTATGTGTTATACACACAACAGAGAACGCCATTATGTGTAATATACATGTTATCTGTGCCATGTATGGAGTGTGCCAGGACATGTAACACTATGTGTTATACACACAACAGAGAACGCCATTATGTGTAATATACATGTTACCTGTGCCATGTATGGAGTGTGCCAGGACATGTAACACTATGTGTTATACACACAACAGAGAACGCCATTATGTGTAATATACATGTTATCTGTGCCATGTATGGAGTGTGCCAGGACACGTAAAACTATGTGTTATACACACAACAGAGAACGCCATTATGTGTAATATACATGTTATCTGTGCCATGTATGGAGTGTGCCAGGACATGTAACACTATGTGTTATACACACAACAGAGAACGCCATTATGTGTAATATACATGTTATCTGTGCCATGTATGGAGTGTGCCAGGACACGTAACACTATGTGTTATACACACAACAGAGAACGCCATTATGTGTAATATACATGTTATCTGTGCCGTGTATGGAGTGTGCCAGGACATGTAACACTATGTGTTATACACACAACAGAGAACGCCATTATGTGTAATATACATGTTATCTGTGCCATGTATGGAGTGTGCCAGGACATGTAACACTATGTGTTATACACACGACAGAGAACGCCATTATGTGTAATATACATGTTATCTGTGCCATGTATGGAGTGTGCCAGGACACGTAACACTATGTGTTATACACACAACAGAGAACGCCATTATGTGTAATATACATGTTATCTGTGCCATGTATGGAGTGTGCCAGGACATGTAACACTATGTGTTATACACACAACAGATAACGCCATTATGTGTAATATACATGTTATCTGTGCCATGTATGGAGTGTGCCAGGACACGTAACACTATGTGTTATACACACAACAGAGAACGCCATTATGTGTAATATACATGTTATCTGTGCCATGTATGGAGTGTGCCAGGACACGTAACACTATGTGTTATACACACAACAGAGAACGCCATTATGTGTAATATACATGTTACCTGTGCCATGTATGGAGTGTGCCAGGACACGTAACACTATGTGTTATACACACAACAGAGAACACCATTATGTGTAATATACATGTTATCTGTGCCATGTATGGAGTGTGCCAGGACACGTAACACTATGTGTTATACACACGACAGAGAACGCCATTATGTGTAATATACATGTTATCTGTGCCATGTATGGAGTGTGCCAGGACATGTAACACTATGTGTTATACACACAACAGAGAACGCCATTATGTGTAATATACATGTTATCTGTGCCATGTATGGAGTGTGCCAGGACACGTAACACTATGTGTTATACACACAACAGAGAACGCCATTATGTGTAATATACATGTTATCTGTGCCATGTATGGAGTGTGCCAGGACACGTAACACTATGTGTTATACACACAACAGAGAACACCATTATGTGTAATATACATGTTATCTGTGCCATGTATGGAGTGTGCCAGGACATGTAACACTATGTGTTATACACACTACAGAGAACACCATTATGTGTAATATACATGTTATCTGTGCCATGTATGGAGTGTGCCAGGACACGTAACACTATGTGTTATACACACGACAGAGAACGCCATTATGTGTAATATACATGTTATCTGTGCCATGTATGGAGTGTGCCAGGACACGTAACACTATGTGTTATACACACAACAGAGAACGCCATTATGTGTAATATACATGTTATCTGTGCCATGTATGGAGTGTGCCAGGACACGTAACACTATGTGTTATACACACGACAGAGAACGCCATTATGTGTAATATACATGTTATCTGTGCCATGTATGGAGTGTGCCAGGACACGTAACACTATGTGTTATACACACAACAGAGAACGCCATTATGTGTAATATACATGTTATCTGTGCCATGTATGGAGTGTGCCAGGACACGTAACACTATGTGTTATACACACGACAGAGAACGCCATTATGTGTAATATACATGTTATCTGTGCCATGTATGGAGTGTGCCAGGACACGTAACACTATGTGTTATACACACAACAGAGAACACCATTATGTGTAATATACATGTTATCTGTGCCATGTATGGAGTGTGCCAGGACATGTAACACTATGTGTTATACACACAACAGAGAACGCCATTATGTGTAATATACATGTTACCTGTGCCATGTATGGAGTGTGCCAGGACACGTAACACTATGTGTTATACACACAACAGAGAACGCCATTATGTGTAATATACATGTTATCTGTGTCATGTATGGAGTGTGCCAGGACACGTAACACTATGTGTTATACACACAACAGAGAACACCATTATGTGTAATATACATGTTACCTGTGCCATGTATGGAGTGTGCCAGGACACGTAACACTATGTGTTATACACACAACAGAGAACGCCATTATGTGTAATATACATGTTACCTGTGCCATGTATGGAGTGTGCCAGGACACGTAACACTATGTGTTATACACACAACAGAGAACGCCATTATGTGTAATATACATGTTATCTGTGTCATGTATGGAGTGTGCCAGGACACGTAACACTATGTGTTATACACACAACAGAGAACACCATTATGTGTAATATACATGTTACCTGTGCCATGTATGGAGTGTGCCAGGACACGTAACACTATGTGTTATACACACAACAGAGAACGCCATTATGTGTAATATACATGTTACCTGTGCCATGTATGGAGTGTGCCAGGACACGTAACACTATGTGTTATACACACAACAGAGAACGCCATTATGTGTAATATACATGTTATCTGTGTCATGTATGGAGTGTGCCAGGACACGTAACACTATGTGTTATACACACAACAGAGAACACCATTATGTGTAATATACATGTTACCTGTGCCATGTATGGAGTGTGCCAGGACACGTAACACTATGTGTTATACACACGACAGAGAACGCCATTATGTGTAATATACATGTTATCTGTGCCATGTATGGAGTGTGCCAGGACACGTAACACTATGTGTTATACACACAACAGAGAACACCATTATGTGTAATATACATGTTACCTGTGCCATGTATGGAGTGTGCCAGGACACGTAACACTATGTGTTATACACACAACAGAGAACGCCATTATGTGTAATATACATGTTATCTGTGCCATGTATGGAGTGTGCCAGGACACGTAACACTATGTGTTATACACACAACAGAGAACACCATTATGTGTAATATACATGTTACCTGTGCCATGTATGGAGTGTGCCAGGACACGTAACACTATGTGTTATACACACAACAGAGAACGCCATTATGTGTAATATACATGTTATCTGTGTCATGTATGGAGTGTGCCAGGACACGTAACACTATGTGTTATACACACAACAGAGAACACCATTATGTGTAATATACATGTTATCTGTGTCATGTATGGAGTGTGCCAGGACACGTAACACTATGTGTTATACACACAACAGAGAACACCATTATGTGTAATATACATGTTACCTGTGCCATGTATGGAGTGTGCCAGGACACGTAACACTATGTGTTATACACACAACAGAGAACGCCATTATGTGTAATATACATGTTATCTGTGCCATGTATGGAGTGTGCCAGGACACGTAACACTATGTGTTATACACACAACAGAGAACACCATTATGTGTAATATACATGTTACCTGTGCCATGTATGGAGTGTGCCAGGACACGTAACACTATGTGTTATACACACAACAGAGAACGCCATTATGTGTAATATACATGTTATCTGTGTCATGTATGGAGTGTGCCAGGACACGTAACACTATGTGTTATACACACAACAGAGAACACCATTATGTGTAATATACATGTTATCTGTGTCATGTATGGAGTGTGCCAGGACACGTAACACTATGTGTTATACACACAACAGAGAACGCCATTATGTGTAATATACATGTTATCTGTGTCATGTATGGAGTGTGCCAGGACACGTAACACTATGTGTTATACACACAACAGAGAACGCCATTATGTGTAATATACATGTTATCTGTGCCATGTATGGAGTGTGCCAGGACATGTAACACTATGTGTTATACACACAACAGAGAACGCCATTATGTGTAATATACATGTTATCTGTGCCATGTATGGAGTGTGCCAGGACATGTAACACTATGTGTTATACACACAACAGAGAACACCATTATGTGTAATATACATGTTATCTGTGCCGTGTATGGAGTGTGCCAGGACATGTAACACTGTGTGTTATACACACGACAGAGAACGCCATTATGTGTAATATACATGTTATCTGTGCCATGTATGGAGTGTGCCAGGACATGTAACACTATGTGTTATACACACAACAGAGAACGTCATTATGTGTAATATACATGTTATCTGTGCCATGTATGGAGTGTGCCAGGACACGTAAAACTATGTGTTATACACACAACAGAGAATGCCATTATGTGTAATATACATGTTATCTGTGCCATGTATGGAGTGTGCCAGGACACGTAAAACTATGTGTTATACACACAACAGAGAACACCATTATGTGTAATATACATGTTATCTGTGCCATGTATGGAGTGTGCCAGGACACGTAACACTATGTGTTATACACACAACAGAGAATGCCATTATGTGTAATATACATGTTATCTGTGCCATGTATGGAGTGTGCCAGGACACGTAACACTATGTGTTATACACACAACAGAGAACGCCATTATGTGTAATATACATGTTATCTGTGCCTTGTATGGAGTGTGCCAGGACATGTAACACTATGTGTTATACACACAACAGAGAACGCCATTATGTGTAATATACATGTTATCTGTGCCATGTATGGAGTGTGCCAGGACACGTAACACTATGTGTTATACACACAACAGAGAACGCCATTATGTGTAATATACATGTTATCTGTGCCATGTATGGAGTGTGCCAGGACACGTAACACTATGTGTTATACACACAACAGAGAACGCCATTATGTGTAATATACATGTTACCTGTGCCATGTATGGAGTGTGCCAGGACACGTAAAACTATGTGTTATACACACAACAGAGAACGCCATTATGTGTAATATACATGTTATCTGTGCCATGTATGGAGTGTGCCAGGACACGTAACACTATGTGTTATACACACAACAGAGAACGCCATTATGTGTAATATACATGTTATCTGTGCCATGTATGGAGTGTGCCAGGACACGTAACACTATGTGTTATACACACAACAGAGAACGCCATTATGTGTAATATACATGTTACCTGTGCCATGTATGGAGTGTGCCAGGACATGTAACACTATGTGTTATACACACAACAGAGAACGTCATTATGTGTAATATACATGTTATCTGTGCCATGTATGGAGTGTGCCAGGACACGTAAAACTATGTGTTATACACACAACAGAGAATGCCATTATGTGTAATATACATGTTATCTGTGCCATGTATGGAGTGTGCCAGGACACGTAAAACTATGTGTTATACACACAACAGAGAACGCCATTATGTGTAATATACATGTTATCTGTGCCTTGTATGGAGTGTGCCAGGACATGTAACACTATGTGTTATACACACAACAGAGAACGCCATTATGTGTAATATACATGTTATCTGTGCCATGTATGGAGTGTGCCAGGACACGTAACACTATGTGTTATACACACGACAGAGAACGCCATTATGTGTAATATACATGTTATCTGTGCCATGTATGGAGTGTGCCAGGACACGTAACACTATGTGTTATACACACAACAGAGAACGCCATTATGTGTAATATACATGTTATCTGTGCCATGTATGGAGTGTGCCAGGACACGTAAAACTATGTGTTATACACACAACAGAGAACGCCATTATGTGTAATATACATGTTATCTGTGCCATGTATGGAGTGTGCCAGGACACGTAACACTATGTGTTATACACACGACAGAGAACGCCATTATGTGTAATATACATGTTATCTGTGCCATGTATGGAGTGTGCCAGGACACGTAACACTATGTGTTATACACACAACAGAGAACGCCATTATGTGTAATATACATGTTATCTGTGCCATGTATGGAGTGTGCCAGGACACGTAAAACTATGTGTTATACACACAACAGAGAACGCCATTATGTGTAATATACATGTTATCTGTGCCATATATGGAGTGTGCCAGGACATGTAACACTATGTGTTATACACACAACAGAGAACGCCATTATGTGTAATATACATGTTATCTGTGCCGTGTATGGAGTGTGCCAGGACATGTAACACTATGTGTTATACACACAACAGAGAACGCCATTATGTGTAATATACATGTTATCTGTGCCATGTATGGAGTGTGCCAGGACATGTAACACTATGTGTTATACACACAACAGAGAACGCCATTATGTGTAATATACATGTTATCTGTGCCATGTATGGAGTGTGCCAGGACACGTAACACTATGTGTTATACACACAACAGAGAACGCCATTATGTGTAATATACATGTTATCTGTGCCTTGTATGGAGTGTGCCAGGACATGTAACACTATGTGTTATACACACAACAGAGAACGCCATTATGTGTAATATACATGTTATCTGTGCCATGTATGGAGTGTGCCAGGACACGTAACACTATGTGTTATACACACAACAGAGAACGCCATTATGTGTAATATACATGTTACCTGTGCCATGTATGGAGTGTGCCAGGACACGTAAAACTATGTGTTATACACACAACAGAGAACGCCATTATGTGTAATATACATGTTATCTGTGCCATGTATGGAGTGTGCCAGGACACGTAACACTATGTGTTATACACACAACAGAGAACGCCATTATGTGTAATATACATGTTATCTGTGCCATGTATGGAGTGTGCCAGGACACGTAACACTATGTGTTATACACACAACAGAGAACGCCATTATGTGTAATATACATGTTATCTGTGCCATGTATGGAGTGTGCCAGGACACGTAACACTATGTGTTATACACACAACAGAGAACGCCATTATGTGTAATATACATGTTATCTGTGCCATGTATGGAGTGTGCCAGGACATGTAACACTATGTGTTATACACACAACAGAGAACGCCATTATGTGTAATATACATGTTACCTGTGCCATGTATGGAGTGTGCCAGGACACGTAAAACTATGTGTTATACACACAACAGAGAACGCCATTATGTGTAATATACATGTTATCTGTGCCATGTATGGAGTGTGCCAGGACACGTAACACTATGTGTTATACACACAACAGAGAACGCCATTATGTGTAATATACATGTTACCTGTGCCATGTATGGAGTGTGCCAGGACACGTAACACTATGTGTTATACACACAACAGAGAACGCCATTATGTGTAATATACATGTTATCTGTGCCATGTATGGAGTGTGCCAGGACACGTAACACTATGTGTTATACACACAACAGAGAACGCCATTATGTGTAATATACATGTTATCTGTGCCATGTATGGAGTGTGCCAGGACACGTAACACTATGTGTTATACACACAACAGAGAACGCCATTATGTGTAATATACATGTTATCTGTGCCATGTATGGAGTGTGCCAGGACATGTAACACTATGTGTTATACACACAACAGAGAACGCCATTATGTGTAATATACATGTTATCTGTGCCATGTATGGAGTGTGCCAGGACACGTAACACTATGTGTTATACACACAACAGAGAACGCCATTATGTGTAATATACATGTTATCTGTGCCATGTATGGAGTGTGCCAGGACATGTAACACTATGTGTTATACACACAACAGAGAACGCCATTATGTGTAATATACATGTTATCTGTGCCATGTATGGAGTGTGCCAGGACACGTAACACTATGTGTTATACACACAACAGAGAACGCCATTATGTGTAATATACATGTTATCTGTGCCGTGTATGGAGTGTGCCAGGACATGTAACACTATGTGTTATACACACAACAGAGAACGCCATTATGTGTAATATACATGTTATCTGTGCCATGTATGGAGTGTGCCAGGACACGTAACACTATGTGTTATACACACAACAGAGAACGCCATTATGTGTAATATACATGTTATCTGTGCCGTGTATGGAGTGTGCCAGGACACGTAACACTGTGTGTTATACACACAACAGAGAACGCCATTATGTGTAATATACATGTTATCTGTGCCATGTATGGAGTGTGCCAGGACATGTAACACTATGTGTTATACACACAACAGAGAACGCCATTATGTGTAATATACATGTTATCTGTGCCATGTATGGAGTGTGCCAGGACACGTAACACTGTGTGTTATACACACAACAGAGAACGCCATTATGTGTAATATACATGTTATCTGTGCCATGTATGGAGTGTGCCAGGACATGTAACACTGTGTGTTATACACACAACAGAGAACGCCATTATGTGTAATATACATGTTATCTGTGCCATGTATGGAGTGTGCCAGGACACGTAACACTATGTGTTATACACACAACAGAGAACGCCATTATGTGTAATATACATGTTATCTGTGCCATGTATGGAGTGTGCCAGGACATGTAACACTATGTGTTATACACACAACAGAGAACGCCATTATGTGTAATATACATGTTATCTGTGCCATGTATGGAGTGTGCCAGGACATGTAACACTATGTGTTATACACACAACAGAGAACGCCATTATGTGTAATATACATGTTATCTGTGCCATGTATGGAGTGTGCCAGGACACGTAACACTATGTGTTATACACACAACAGAGAACGCCATTATGTGTAATATACATGTTATCTGTGCCATGTATGGAGTGTGCCAGGACACGTAACACTATGTGTTATACACACAACAGAGAACACCATTATGTGTAATATACATGTTATCTGTGCCATGTATGGAGTGTGCCAGGACACGTAACACTATGTGTTATACACACAACAGAGAACGCCATTATGTGTAATATACATGTTATCTGTGCCATGTATGGAGTGTGCCAGGACACGTAACACTATGTGTTATACACACAACAGAGAACACCATTATGTGTAATATACATGTTATCTGTGCCATGTATGGAGTGTGCCAGGACATGTAACACTATGTGTTATACACACAACAGAGAACGCCATTATGTGTAATATACATGTTATCTGTGCCATGTATGGAGTGTGCCAGGACACGTAACACTATGTGTTATACACACAACAGAGAACACCATTATGTGTAATATACATGTTATCTGTGCCATGTATGGAGTGTGCCAGGACACGTAACACTATGTGTTATACACACAACAGAGAACGCCATTATGTGTAATATACATGTTATCTGTGCCATGTATGGAGTGTGCCAGGACATGTAACACTATGTGTTATACACACAACAGAGAACGCCATTATGTGTAATATACATGTTACCTGTGCCGTGTATGGAGTGTGCCAGGACATGTAACACTATGTGTTATACACACAACAGAGAACGCCATTATGTGTAATATACATGTTATCTGTGCCATGTATGGAGTGTGCCAGGACACGTAACACTATGTGTTATACACACAACAGAGAACACCATTATGTGTAATATACATGTTATCTGTGCCATGTATGGAGTGTGCCAGGACACGTAACACTATGTGTTATACACACAACAGAGAACGCCATTATGTGTAATATACATGTTATCTGTGCCATGTATGGAGTGTGCCAGGACATGTAACACTATGTGTTATACACACAACAGAGAACGCCATTATGTGTAATATACATGTTATCTGTGCCATGTATGGAGTGTGCCAGGACACGTAACACTATGTGTTATACACACAACAGAGAACACCATTATGTGTAATATACATGTTATCTGTGCCATGTATGGAGTGTGCCAGGACATGTAACACTATGTGTTATACACACAACAGAGAACGCCATTATGTGTAATATACATGTTATCTGTGCCATGTATGGAGTGTGCCAGGACACGTAACACTATGTGTTATACACACAACAGAGAACACCATTATGTGTAATATACATGTTATCTGTGTCATGTATGGAGTGTGCCAGGACACGTAACACTGTGTGTTATACACACAACAGAGAACGCCATTATGTGTAATATACATGTTATCTGTGCCATGTATGGAGTGTGCCAGGACATGTAACACTATGTGTTATACACACAACAGAGAACGCCATTATGTGTAATATACATGTTACCTGTGCCATGTATGGAGTGTGCCAGGACATGTAACACTATGTGTTATACACACAACAGAGAACACCATTATGTGTAATATACATGTTATCTGTGCCGTGTATGGAGTGTGCCAGGACACGTAACACTGTGTGTTATACACACAACAGAGAACGCCATTATGTGTAATATACATGTTATCTGTGCCATGTATGGAGTGTGCCAGGACATGTAACACTATGTGTTATACACACAACAGAGAACACCATTATGTGTAATATACATGTTATCTGTGCCATGTATGGAGTGTGCCAGGACATGTAACACTATGTGTTATACACACAACAGAGAACACCATTATGTGTAATATACATGTTATCTGTGTCATGTATGGAGTGTGCCAGGACACGTAACACTATGTGTTATACACACAACAGAGAACACCATTATGTGTAATATACATGTTATCTGTGCCGTGTATGGAGTGTGCCAGGACATGTAACACTATGTGTTATACACACAACAGAGAACACCATTATGTGTAATATACATGTTATCTGTGCCATGTATGGAGTGTGCCAGGACACGTAACACTATGTGTTATACACACAACAGAGAACACCATTATGTGTAATATACATGTTATCTGTGCCGTGTATGGAGTGTGCCAGGACACGTAACACTATGTGTTATACACACAACAGAGAACACCATTATGTGTAATATACATGTTATCTGTGCCATGTATGGAGTGTGCCAGGACACGTAACACTATGTGTTATACACACAACAGAGAACACCATTATGTGTAATATACATGTTATCTGTGCCGTGTATGGAGTGTGCCAGGACACGTAACACTATGTGTTATACACACAACAGAGAACGCCATTATGTGTAATATACATGTTATCTGTGCCATGTATGGAGTGTGCCAGGACATGTAACACTATGTGTTATACACACAACAGAGAACGCCATTATGTGTAATATACATGTTATCTGTGCCGTGTATGGAGTGTGCCAGGACACGTAACACTATGTGTTATACACACAACAGAGAACGCCATTATGTGTAATATACATGTTATCTGTGCCATGTATGGAGTGTGCCAGGACACGTAACACTGTGTGTTATACACACAACAGAGAACGCCATTATGTGTAATATACATGTTATCTGTGCCATGTATGGAGTGTGCCAGGACATGTAACACTATGTGTTATACACACAACAGAGAACACCATTATGTGTAATATACATGTTATCTGTGCCGTGTATGGAGTGTGCCAGGACACGTAACACTGTGTGTTATACACACAACAGAGAACGCCATTATGTGTAATATACATGTTATCTGTGCCATGTATGGAGTGTGCCAGGACACGTAAAACTATGTGTTATACACACAACAGAGAACGCCATTATGTGTAATATACATGTTATCTGTGCCATGTATGGAGTGTGCCAGGACACGTAAAACTATGTGTTATACACACAACAGAGAACGCCATTATGTGTAATATACATGTTATCTGTGCCATGTATGGAGTGTGCCAGGACACGTAACACTATGTGTTATACACACAACAGAGAACGCCATTATGTGTAATATACATGTTATCTGTGCCATGTATGGAGTGTGCCAGGACACGTAACACTGTGTGTTATACACACAACAGAGAACGCCATTATGTGTAATATACATGTTATCTGTGCCATGTATGGAGTGTGCCAGGACACGTAAAACTATGTGTTATACACACAACAGAGAACGCCATTATGTGTAATATACATGTTATCTGTGCCATGTATGGAGTGTGCCAGGACACGTAACACTATGTGTTATACACACAACAGAGAACGCCATTATGTGTAATATACATGTTATCTGTGCCATGTATGGAGTGTGCCAGGACACGTAACACTGTGTGTTATACACACAACAGAGAACGCCATTATGTGTAATATACATGTTATCTGTGCCATGTATGGAGTGTGCCAGGACACGTAACACTATGTGTTATACACACAACAGAGAACGCCATTATGTGTAATATACATGTTATCTGTGCCATGTATGGAGTGTGCCAGGACACGTAACACTATGTGTTATACACACAACAGAGAACGCCATTATGTGTAATATACATGTTATCTGTGCCATGTATGGAGTGTGCCAGGACATGTAACACTATGTGTTATACACACAACAGAGAACGCCATTATGTGTAATATACATGTTATCTGTGCCATGTATGGAGTGTGCCAGGACATGTAACACTATGTGTTATACACACAACAGAGAACGCCATTATGTGTAATATACATGTTATCTGTGTCATGTATGGAGTGTGCCAGGACACGTAACACTATGTGTTATACACACAACAGAGAACGCCATTATGTGTAATATACATGTTATCTGTGTCATGTATGGAGTGTGCCAGGACACGTAACACTATGTGTTATACACACAACAGAGAACACCATTATGTGTAATATACATGTTATCTGTGCCATGTATGGAGTGTGCCAGGACACGTAACACTATGTGTTATACACACGACAGAGAACGCCATTATGTGTAATATACATGTTATCTGTGCCATGTATGGAGTGTGCCAGGACATGTAACACTATGTGTTATACACACAACAGAGAACGCCATTATGTGTAATATACATGTTACCTGTGCCATGTATGGAGTGTGCCAGGACATGTAACACTATGTGTTATACACACAACAGAGAACGCCATTATGTGTAATATACATGTTATCTGTGCCATGTATGGAGTGTGCCAGGACACGTAACACTATGTGTTATACACACGAGAGAGAACGCCATTATGTGTAATATACATGTTATCTGTGCCATGTATGGAGTGTGCCAGGACACGTAACACTATGTGTTATACACACAACAGAGAACACCATTATGTGTAATATACATGTTACCTGTGCCATGTATGGAGTGTGCCAGGACATGTAACACTATGTGTTATACACACAACAGAGAACGCCATTATGTGTAATATACATGTTATCTGTGCCATGTATGGAGTGTGCCAGGACACGTAACACTATGTGTTATACACACAACAGAGAACGCCATTATGTGTAATATACATGTTACCTGTGCCATGTATGGAGTGTGCCAGGACATGTAACACTGTGTGTTATACACACAACAGAGAACACCATTATGTGTAATATACATGTTATCTGTGCCATGTATGGAGTGTGCCAGGACATGTAACACTATGTGTTATACACATGACAGAGAACGCCATTATGTGTAATATACATGTTATCTGTGCCATGTATGGAGTGTGCCAGGACATGTAACACTATGTGTTATACACACAACAGAGAACACCATTATGTGTAATATACATGTTATCTGTGCCATGTATGGAGTGTGCCAGGACATGTAACACTATGTGTTATACACACAACAGAGAACGCCATTATGTGTAATATACATGTTATCTGTGCCATGTATGGAGTGTGCCAGGACATGTAACACTATGTGTTATACACACGACAGAGAACGCCATTATGTGTAATATACATGTTATCTGTGCCATGTATGGAGTGTGCCAGGACATGTAACACTATGTGTTATACACACAACAGAGAACACCATTATGTGTAATATACATGTTATCTGTGCCATGTATGGAGTGTGCCAGGACATGTAACACTATGTGTTATACACACAACAGAGAACACCATTATGTGTAATATACATGTTATCTGTGCCATGTATGGAGTGTGCCAGGACATGTAACACTATGTGTTATACACACAACAGAGAACACCATTATGTGTAATATACATGTTATCTGTGCCATGTATGGAGTGTGCCAGGACATGTAACACTATGTGTTATACACACAACAGAGAACGCCATTATGTGTAATATACATGTTATCTGTGCCATGTATGGAGTGTGCCAGGACACGTAACACTATGTGTTATACACACAACAGAGAACGCCATTATGTGTAATATACATGTTATCTGTGCCATGTATGGAGTGTGCCAGGACACGTAACACTATGTGTTATACACACAACAGAGAATGCCATTATGTGTAATATACATGTTATCTGTGCCATGTATGGAGTGTGCCAGGACATGTAACACTATGTGTTATACACACAACAGAGAACGCCATTATGTGTAATATACATGTTACCTGTGCCATGTATGGAGTGTGCCAGGACATGTAACACTATGTGTTATACACACAACAGAGAACGCCATTATGTGTAATATACATGTTATCTGTGCCGTGTATGGAGTGTGCCAGGACACGTAACACTATGTGTTATACACACAACAGAGAACACCATTATGTGTAATATACATGTTATCTGTGCCATGTATGGAGTGTGCCAGGACACGTAACACTATGTGTTATACACACAACAGAGAACACCATTATGTGTAATATACATGTTATCTGTGCCATGTATGGAGTGTGCCAGGACACGTAACACTATGTGTTATACACACAACAGAGAACGCCATTATGTGTAATATACATGTTATCTGTGCCATGTATGGAGTGTGCCAGGACACGTAACACTATGTGTTATACACACAACAGAGAACGCCATTATGTGTAATATACATGTTATCTGTGCCGTGTATGGAGTGTGCCAGGACACGTAACACTATGTGTTATACACACAACAGAGAACACCATTATGTGTAATATACATGTTATCTGTGCCATGTATGGAGTGTGCCAGGACATGTAACACTATGTGTTATACACACAACAGAGAACACCATTATGTGTAATATACATGTTATCTGTGCCATGTATGGAGTGTGCCAGGACACGTAACACTATGTGTTATACACACAACAGAGAACGCCATTATGTGTAATATACATGTTATCTGTGCCATGTATGGAGTGTGCCAGGACACGTAACACTATGTGTTATACACACAACAGAGAACGCCATTATGTGTAATATACATGTTATCTGTGCCATGTATGGAGTGTGCCAGGACACGTAACACTATGTGTTATACACACAACAGAGAACGCCATTATGTGTAATATACATGTTATCTGTGCCATGTATGGAGTGTGCCAGGACACGTAACACTATGTGTTATACACACAACAGAGAACGCCATTATGTGTAATATACATGTTATCTGTGCCGTGTATGGAGTGTGCCAGGACACGTAACACTATGTGTTATACACACAACAGAGAACGCCATTATGTGTAATATACATGTTATCTGTGCCATGTATGGAGTGTGCCAGGACACGTAACACTATGTGTTATACACACAACAGAGAACGCCATTATGTGTAATATACATGTTATCTGTGCCATGTATGGAGTGTGCCAGGACACGTAACACTATGTGTTATACACACAACAGAGAACGCCATTATGTGTAATATACATGTTATCTGTGCCATGTATGGAGTGTGCCAGGACATGTAACACTGTGTGTTATACACACAACAGAGAACACCATTATGTGTAATATACATGTTATCTGTGCCATGTATGGAGTGTGCCAGGACACGTAACACTATGTGTTATACACACAACAGAGAACGCCATTATGTGTAATATACATGTTATCTGTGCCATGTATGGAGTGTGCCAGGACATGTAACACTGTGTGTTATACACACAACAGAGAACACCATTATGTGTAATATACATGTTATCTGTGCCATGTATGGAGTGTGCCAGGACATGTAACACTATGTGTTATACACACAACAGAGAACACCATTATGTGTAATATACATGTTATCTGTGCCATGTATGGAGTGTGCCAGGACACGTAACACTATGTGTTATACACACAACAGAGAACGCCATTATGTGTAATATACATGTTATCTGTGCCATGTATGGAGTGTGCCAGGACACGTAACACTATGTGTTATACACACAACAGAGAACGCCATTATGTGTAATATACATGTTATCTGTGCCATGTATGGAGTGTGCCAGGACACGTAACACTGTGTTATACACACGACAGAGAACGCCATTATGTGTAATATACATGTTATCTGTGCCATGTATGGAGTGTGCCAGGACATGTAACACTATGTGTTATACACACAACAGAGAACGCCATTATGTGTAATATACATGTTATCTGTGCCATGTATGGAGTGTGCCAGGACACGTAACACTATGTGTTATACACACAACAGAGAACACCATTATGTGTAATATACATGTTATCTGTGCCATGTATGGAGTGTGCCAGGACACGTAACACTATGTGTTATACACACAACAGAGAACACCATTATGTGTAATATACATGTTATCTGTGCCATGTATGGAGTGTGCCAGGACACGTAACACTATGTGTTATACACACGACAGAGAACGCCATTATGTGTAATATACATGTTATCTGTGCCATGTATGGAGTGTGCCAGGACACGTAACACTATGTGTTATACACACAACAGAGAACGCCATTATGTGTAATATACATGTTATCTGTGCCGTGTATGGAGTGTGCCAGGACACGTAACACTATGTGTTATACACACAACAGAGAACGCCATTATGTGTAATATACATGTTATCTGTGCCATGTATGGAGTGTGCCAGGACACGTAACACTATGTGTTATACACACAACAGAGAACGCCATTATGTGTAATATACATGTTATCTGTGCCGTGTATGGAGTGTGCCAGGACACGTAACACTATGTGTTATACACACAACAGAGAACGCCATTATGTGTAATATACATGTTATCTGTGCCATGTATGGAGTGTGCCAGGACACGTAACACTGTGTGTTATACACACGACAGAGAACACCATTATGTGTAATATACATGTTACCTGTGCCATGTATGGAGTGTGCCAGGACACGTAACACTATGTGTTATACACACAACAGAGAACACCATTATGTGTAATATACATGTTATCTGTGTCATGTATGGAGTGTGCCAGGACATGTAACACTATGTGTTATACACACAACAGAGAACGCCATTATGTGTAATATACATGTTATCTGTGTCATGTATGGAGTGTGCCAGGACATGTAACACTATGTGTTATACACACAACAGAGAACGCCATTATGTGTAATATACATGTTATCTGTGCCATGTATGGAGTGTGCCAGGACATGTAACACTATGTGTTATACACACAACAGAGAACGCCATTATGTGTAATATACATGTTATCTGTGCCATGTATGGAGTGTGCCAGGACACGTAACACTATGTGTTATACACACAACAGAGAACGCCATTATGTGTAATATACATGTTATCTGTGCCATGTATGGAGTGTGCCAGGACATGTAACACTATGTGTTATACACACAACAGAGAACACCATTATGTGTAATATACATGTTATCTGTGCCATGTATGGAGTGTGCCAGGACATGTAACACTATATGTTATACACACAACAGAGAACGCCATTATGTGTAATATACATGTTATCTGTGCCATGTATGGAGTGTGCCAGGACATGTAACACTATGTGTTATACACACAACAGAGAACGCCATTATGTGTAATATACATGTTATCTGTGCCATGTATGGAGTGTGCCAGGACATGTAACACTATGTGTTATACACACAACAGAGAACGCCATTATGTGTAATATACATGTTATCTGTGCCATGTATGGAGTGTGCCAGGACACGTAACACTATGTGTTATACACACAACAGAGAACGCCATTATGTGTAATATACATGTTACCTGTGCCATGTATGGAGTGTGCCAGGACACGTAACACTATGTGTTATACACACAACAGAGAACACCATTATGTGTAATATACATGTTACCTGTGCCATGTATGGAGTGTGCCAGGACACGTAACACTATGTGTTATACACACAACAGAGAACGCCATTATGTGTAATATACATGTTATCTGTGCCATGTATGGAGTGTGCCAGGACATGTAACACTATGTGTTATACACACAACAGAGAACACCATTATGTGTAATATACATGTTATCTGTGCCATGTATGGAGTGTGCCAGGACATGTAACACTATGTGTTATACACACAACAGAGAACGCCATTATGTGTAATATACATGTTATCTGTGCCATGTATGGAGTGTGCCAGGACACGTAACACTATGTGTTATACACACAACAGAGAACGCCATTATGTGTAATATACATGTTATCTGTGCCATGTATGGAGTGTGCCAGGACACGTAACACTATGTGTTATACACACAACAGAGAACGCCATTATGTGTAATATACATGTTATCTGTGCCATGTATGGAGTGTGCCAGGACACGTAACACTGTGTGTTATACACACAACAGAGAACGCCATTATGTGTAATATACATGTTATCTGTGCCATGTATGGAGTGTGCCAGGACACGTAACACTATGTGTTATACACACGACAGAGAACACCATTATGTGTAATATACATGTTATCTGTGCCATGTATGGAGTGTGCCAGGACACGTAACACTGTGTGTTATACACACGACAGAGAACACCATTATGTGTAATATACATGTTATCTGTGCCATGTATGGAGTGTGCCAGGACACGTAACACTGTGTGTTATACACACAACAGAGAACGCCATTATGTGTAATATACATGTTATCTGTGCCATGTATGGAGTGTGCCAGGACACGTAACACTATGTGTTATACACACAACAGAGAACGTCATTATGTGTAATATACATGTTATCTGTGCCATGTATGGAGTGTGCCAGGACACGTAACACTATGTGTTATACACACGACAGAGAACACCATTATGTGTAATATACATGTTATCTGTGCCATGTATGGAGTGTGCCAGGACACGTAACACTATGTGTTATACACACAACAGAGAACGCCATTATGTGTAATATACATGTTATCTGTGCCATGTATGGAGTGTGCCAGGACACGTAACACTATGTGTTATACACACAACAGAGAACGCCATTATGTGTAATATACATGTTATCTGTGCCATGTATGGAGTGTGCCAGGACACGTAACACTATGTGTTATACACACAACAGAGAACACCATTATGTGTAATATACATGTTATCTGTGCCATGTATGGAGTGTGCCAGGACACGTAACACTGTGTGTTATACACACAACAGAGAACGCCATTATGTGTAATATACATGTTATCTGTGCCATGTATGGAGTGTGCCAGGACATGTAACACTATGTGTTATACACACAACAGAGAACGCCATTATGTGTAATATACATGTTATCTGTGCCATGTATGGAGTGTGCCAGGACACGTAACACTGTGTGTTATACACACAACAGAGAACGCCATTATGTGTAATATACATGTTATCTGTGCCATGTATGGAGTGTGCCAGGACACGTAACACTATGTGTTATACACACGACAGAGAACACCATTATGTGTAATATACATGTTATCTGTGCCATGTATGGAGTGTGCCAGGACACGTAACACTATGTGTTATACACACGACAGAGAACACCATTATGTGTAATATACATGTTATCTGTGCCATGTATGGAGTGTGCCAGGACACGTAACACTGTGTGTTATACACACAACAGAGAACACCATTATGTGTAATATACATGTTATCTGTGCCATGTATGGAGTGTGCCAGGACACGTAACACTATGTGTTATACACACGACAGAGAACACCATTATGTGTAATATACATGTTATCTGTGCCATGTATGGAGTGTGCCAGGACACGTAACACTGTGTGTTATACACACGACAGAGAACACCATTATGTGTAATATACATGTTATCTGTGCCATGTATGGAGTGTGCCAGGACACGTAACACTGTGTGTTATACACACAACAGAGAACGCCATTATGTGTAATATACATGTTATCTGTGCCATGTATGGAGTGTGCCAGGACACGTAACACTATGTGTTATACACACAACAGAGAACGCCATTATGTGTAATATACATGTTATCTGTGCCATGTATGGAGTGTGCCAGGACACGTAACACTATGTGTTATACACACAACAGAGAACGCCATTATGTGTAATATACATGTTATCTGTGCCATGTATGGAGTGTGCCAGGACATGTAACACTATGTGTTATACACACGACAGAGAACACCATTATGTGTAATATACATGTTATCTGTGCCATGTATGGAGTGTGCCAGGACACGTAACACTATGTGTTATACACACAACAGAGAACGCCATTATGTGTAATATACATGTTATCTGTGCCATGTATGGAGTGTGCCAGGACACGTAACACTATGTGTTATACACACAACAGAGAACGCCATTATGTGTAATATACATGTTATCTGTGCCATGTATGGAGTGTGCCAGGACATGTAACACTATGTGTTATACACACGACAGAGAACACCATTATGTGTAATATACATGTTATCTGTGCCATGTATGGAGTGTGCCAGGACACGTAACACTATGTGTTATACACACAACAGAGAACGCCATTATGTGTAATATACATGTTATCTGTGCCATGTATGGAGTGTGCCAGGACATGTAACACTATGTGTTATACACACGACAGAGAACACCATTATGTGTAATATACATGTTATCTGTGCCATGTATGGAGTGTGCCAGGACACGTAACACTATGTGTTATACACACGACAGAGAACACCATTATGTGTAATATACATGTTATCTGTGCCATGTATGGAGTGTGCCAGGACACGTAACACTATGTGTTATACACACAACAGAGAACGCCATTATGTGTAATATACATGTTACCTGTGCCATGTATGGAGTGTGCCAGGACACGTAACACTGTGTGTTATACACACGACAGAGAACACCATTATGTGTAATATACATGTTATCTGTGCCATGTATGGAGTGTGCCAGGACACGTAACACTGTGTGTTATACACACAACAGAGAACGCCATTATGTGTAATATACATGTTATCTGTGCCATGTATGGAGTGTGCCAGGACACGTAACACTATGTGTTATACACACAACAGAGAACGTCATTATGTGTAATATACATGTTATCTGTGCCATGTATGGAGTGTGCCAGGACACGTAACACTATGTGTTATACACACAACAGAGAACGCCATTATGTGTAATATACATGTTATCTGTGCCATGTATGGAGTGTGCCAGGACACGTAACACTGTGTGTTATACACACAACAGAGAACGCCATTATGTGTAATATACATGTTATCTGTGCCATGTATGGAGTGTGCCAGGACACGTAACACTATGTGTTATACACACAACAGAGAACGCCATTATGTGTAATATACATGTTATCTGTGCCATGTATGGAGTGTGCCAGGACACGTAACACTATGTGTTATACACACAACAGAGAACACCATTATGTGTAATATACATGTTATCTGTGTCATGTATGGAGTGTGCCAGGACACGTAACACTATGTGTTATACACACAACAGAGAACACCATTATGTGTAATATACATGTTATCTGTGCCATGTATGGAGTGTGCCAGGACATGTAACACTATGTGTTATACACACAACAGAGAACGCCATTATGTGTAATATACATGTTATCTGTGCCATGTATGGAGTGTGCCAGGACATGTAACACTATGTGTTATACACACAACAGAGAACGCCATTATGTGTAATATACATGTTATCTGTGCCATGTATGGAGTGTGCCAGGATACGTAACACTGTGTGTTATACACACAACAGAGAACGCCATTATGTGTAATATACATGTTATCTGTGCCATGTATGGAGTGTGCCAGGACACGTAACACTATGTGTTATACACACAACAGAGAACGCCATTATGTGTAATATACATGTTATCTGTGCCATGTATGGAGTGTGCCAGGACACGTAACACTATGTGTTATACACACAACAGAGAACGCCATTATGTGTAATATACATGTTATCTGTGCCATGTATGGAGTGTGCCAGGACACGTAACACTATGTGTTATACACACAACAGAGAACGCCATTATGTGTAATATACATGTTATCTGTGCCATGTATGGAGTGTGCCAGGACATGTAACACTATGTGTTATACACACAACAGAGAACGCCATTATGTGTAATATACATGTTATCTGTGCCATGTATGGAGTGTGCCAGGACATGTAACACTATGTGTTATACACACAACAGAGAACGCCATTATGTGTAATATACATGTTATCTGTGCCATGTATGGAGTGTGCCAGGACACGTAACACTATGTGTTATACACACAACAGAGAACGCCATTATGTGTAATATACATGTTATCTGTGCCATGTATGGAGTGTGCCAGGACATGTAACACTATGTGTTATACACACAACAGAGAACGCCATTATGTGTAATATACATGTTATCTGTGCCATGTATGGAGTGTGCCAGGACATGTAACACTATGTGTTATACACACAACAGAGAACACCATTATGTGTAATATACATGTTATCTGTGCCATGTATGGAGTGTGCCAGGACATGTAACACTATGTGTTATACACACAACAGAGAACGCCATTATGTGTAATATACATGTTATCTGTGCCATGTATGGAGTGTGCCAGGACATGTAACACTATGTGTTATACACACAACAGAGAACGCCATTATGTGTAATATACATGTTATCTGTGCCATGTATGGAGTGTGCCAGGACACGTAACACTATGTGTTATACACACAACAGAGAACGCCATTATGTGTAATATACATGTTATCTGTGCCATGTATGGAGTGTGCCAGGACACGTAACACTATGTGTTATACACACAACAGAGAACACCATTATGTGTAATATACATGTTATCTGTGCCATGTATGGAGTGTGCCAGGACACGTAACACTATGTGTTATACACACAACAGAGAACGCCATTATGTGTAATATACATGTTATCTGTGCCATGTATGGAGTGTGCCAGGACATGTAACACTATGTGTTATACACACAACAGAGAACGCCATTATGTGTAATATACATGTTATCTGTGCCATGTATGGAGTGTGCCAGGACATGTAACACTGTGTGTTATACACACAACAGAGAACACCATTATGTGTAATATACATGTTATCTGTGCCATGTATGGAGTGTGCCAGGACATGTAACACTATGTGTTATACACACAACAGAGAACGCCATTATGTGTAATATACATGTTATCTGTGCCATGTATGGAGTGTGCCAGGACATGTAACACTATGTGTTATACACACAACAGAGAACGCCATTATGTGTAATATACATGTTATCTGTGCCATGTATGGAGTGTGCCAGGACACGTAACGCTATGTGTTATACACACAACAGAGAACGCCATTATGTGTAATATACATGTTATCTGTGCCATGTATGGAGTGTGCCAGGACACGTAACACTATGTGTTATACACACAACAGAGAACGCCATTATGTGTAATATACATGTTATCTGTGCCATGTATGGAGTGTGCCAGGACACGTAACACTATGTGTTATACACACAACAGAGAACGCCATTATGTGTAATATACATGTTATCTGTGCCATGTATGGAGTGTGCCAGGACATGTAACACTATGTGTTATACACACAACAGAGAACGCCATTATGTGTAATATACATGTTATCTGTGCCATGTATGGAGTGTGCCAGGACACGTAACACTATGTGTTATACACACAACAGAGAACGCCATTATGTGTAATATACATGTTATCTGTGCCATGTATGGAGTGTGCCAGGATACGTAACACTGTGTGTTATACACACAACAGAGAACGCCATTATGTGTAATATACATGTTATCTGTGCCATGTATGGAGTGTGCCAGGACACGTAACACTATGTGTTATACACACAACAGAGAACGCCATTATGTGTAATATACATGTTATCTGTGCCATGTATGGAGTGTGCCAGGACACGTAACACTATGTGTTATACACACAACAGAGAACACCATTATGTGTAATATACATGTTATCTGTGCCATGTATGGAGTGTGCCAGGACACGTAACACTATGTGTTATACACACAACAGAGAACGCCATTATGTGTAATATACATGTTATCTGTGCCATGTATGGAGTGTGCCAGGACATGTAACACTATGTGTTATACACACAACAGAGAACGCCATTATGTGTAATATACATGTTATCTGTGCCATGTATGGAGTGTGCCAGGACATGTAACACTGTGTGTTATACACACAACAGAGAACACCATTATGTGTAATATACATGTTATCTGTGCCATGTATGGAGTGTGCCAGGACATGTAACACTATGTGTTATACACACAACAGAGAACGCCATTATGTGTAATATACATGTTATCTGTGCCATGTATGGAGTGTGCCAGGACATGTAACACTATGTGTTATACACACGACAGAGAACGCCATTATGTGTAATATACATGTTATCTGTGCCATGTATGGAGTGTGCCAGGACATGTAACACTATGTGTTATACACACAACAGAGAACACCATTATGTGTAATATACATGTTATCTGTGCCATGTATGGAGTGTGCCAGGACATGTAACACTATGTGTTATACACACGACAGAGAACGCCATTATGTGTAATATACATGTTATCTGTGCCATGTATGGAGTGTGCCAGGACATGTAACACTATGTGTTATACACACGACAGAGAACACCATTATGTGTAATATACATGTTATCTGTGCCATGTATGGAGTGTGCCAGGACATGTAACACTATGTGTTATACACACGACAGAGAACACCATTATGTGTAATATACATGTTATCTGTGCCATGTATGGAGTGTGCCAGGACATGTAACACTATGTGTTATACACACAACAGAGAACGCCATTATGTGTAATATACATGTTATCTGTGCCATGTATGGAGTGTGCCAGGACATGTAACACTATGTGTTATACACACGACAGAGAACACCATTATGTGTAATATACATGTTATCTGTGCCATGTATGGAGTGTGCCAGGACATGTAACACTATGTGTTATACACACAACAGAGAACACCATTATGTGTAATATACATGTTATCTGTGTCATGTATGGAGTGTGCCAGGACACGTAACACTATGTGTTATACACACAACAGAGAACACCATTATGTGTAATATACATGTTATCTGTGTCATGTATGGAGTGTGCCAGGACACGTAACACTATGTGTTATACACACAACAGAGAACGCCATTATGTGTAATATACATGTTATCTGTGCCATGTATGGAGTGTGCCAGGACATGTAACACTATGTGTTATACACACAACAGAGAACACCATTATGTGTAATATACATGTTATCTGTGTCATGTATGGAGTGTGCCAGGACACGTAACACTATGTGTTATACACACAACAGAGAACACCATTATGTGTAATATACATGTTATCTGTGTCATGTATGGAGTGTGCCAGGACACGTAACACTATGTGTTATACACACAACAGAGAACGCCATTATGTGTAATATACATGTTATCTGTGCCGTGTATGGAGTGTGCCAGGACACGTAACACTGTGTGTTATACACACAACAGAGAACGCCATTATGTGTAATATACATGTTATCTGTGCCATGTATGGAGTGTGCCAGGACATGTAACACTATGTGTTATACACACAACAGAGAACACCATTATGTGTAATATACATGTTATCTGTGCCATGTATGGAGTGTGCCAGGACACGTAACACTATGTGTTATACACACAACAGAGAACGCCATTATGTGTAATATACATGTTATCTGTGCCATGTATGGAGTGTGCCAGGACATGTAACACTATGTGTTATACACACAACAGAGAACGCCATTATGTGTAATATACATGTTATCTGTGCCATGTATGGAGTGTGCCAGGACATGTAACACTATGTGTTATACACACAACAGAGAACGCCATTATGTGTAATATACATGTTATCTGTGCCATGTATGGAGTGTGCCAGGACACGTAACACTATGTGTTATACACACAACAGAGAACACCATTATGTGTAATATACATGTTATCTGTGCCATGTATGGAGTGTGCCAGGACACGTAACACTATGTGTTATACACACAACAGAGAACGCCATTATGTGTAATATACATGTTATCTGTGCCATGTATGGAGTGTGCCAGGACATGTAACACTATGTGTTATACACACAACAGAGAACGCCATTATGTGTAATATACATGTTATCTGTGCCATGTATGGAGTGTGCCAGGACATGTAACACTATGTGTTATACACACAACAGAGAACGCCATTATGTGTAATATACATGTTATCTGTGCCATGTATGGAGTGTGCCAGGACATGTAACACTGTGTGTTATACACACAACAGAGAACGCCATTATGTGTAATATACATGTTATCTGTGCCATGTATGGAGTGTGCCAGGACACGTAACACTGTGTGTTATACACACAACAGAGAACGCCATTATGTGTAATATACATGTTATCTGTGCCATGTATGGAGTGTGCCAGGACATGTAACACTGTGTGTTATACACACAACAGAGAACGCCATTATGTGTAATATACATGTTATCTGTGCCATGTATGGAGTGTGCCAGGACACGTAACACTATGTGTTATACACACAACAGAGAACGCCATTATGTGTAATATACATGTTATCTGTGCCATGTATGGAGTGTGCCAGGACATGTAACACTATGTGTTATACACACAACAGAGAACGCCATTATGTGTAATATACATGTTATCTGTGCCATGTATGGAGTGTGCCAGGATACGTAACACTGTGTGTTATACACACAACAGAGAACGCCATTATGTGTAATATACATGTTATCTGTGCCATGTATGGAGTGTGCCAGGACACGTAACACTGTGTGTTATACACACAACAGAGAACGCCATTATGTGTAATATACATGTTATCTGTGCCATGTATGGAGTGTGCCAGGACACGTAACACTGTGTGTTATACACACAACAGAGAACGCCATTATGTGTAATATACATGTTATCTGTGCCATGTATGGAGTGTGCCAGGACACGTAACACTATGTGTTATACACACAACAGAGAACGCCATTATGTGTAATATACATGTTATCTGTGCCATGTATGGAGTGTGCCAGGACACGTAACACTGTGTGTTATACACACAACAGAGAACGCCATTATGTGTAATATACATGTTATCTGTGCCATGTATGGAGTGTGCCAGGACACGTAACACTATGTGTTATACACACAACAGAGAACACCATTATGTGTAATATACATGTTATCTGTGCCATGTATGGAGTGTGCCAGGACACGTAACACTGTGTGTTATACACACAACAGAGAACGCCATTATGTGTAATATACATGTTACCTGTGCCATGTATGGAGTGTGCCAGGACACGTAACACTGTGTGTTATACACACAACAGAGAACGCCATTATGTGTAATATACATGTTATCTGTGCCATGTATGGAGTGTGCCAGGACACGTAACACTGTGTGTTATACACACAACAGAGAACGCCATTATGTGTAATATACATGTTATCTGTGCCATGTATGGAGTGTGCCAGGACACGTAACACTGTGTGTTATACACACAACAGAGAACGCCATTATGTGTAATATACATGTTATCTGTGCCATGTATGGAGTGTGCCAGGACACGTAACACTATGTGTTATACACACAACAGAGAACGCCATTATGTGTAATATACATGTTATTTGTGCCATGTATGGAGTGTGCCAGGACACGTAACACTGTGTGTTATACACACAACAGAGAACGCCATTATGTGTAATATACATGTTATCTGTGCCATGTATGGAGTGTGCCAGGACACGTAACACTGTGTGTTATACACACAACAGAGAACGCCATTATGTGTAATATACATGTTATCTGTGCCATGTATGGAGTGTGCCAGGACATGTAACACTGTGTGTTATACACACAACAGAGAACGCCATTATGTGTAATATACATGTTATCTGTGCCATGTATGGAGTGTGCCAGGACACGTAACACTGTGTGTTATACACACAACAGAGAACGCCATTATGTGTAATATACATGTTATCTGTGCCATGTATGGAGTGTGCCAGGACACGTAACACTGTGTGTTATACACACAACAGAGAACGCCATTATGTGTAATATACATGTTATCTGTGCCATGTATGGAGTGTGCCAGGACACGTAACACTGTGTGTTATACACACAACAGAGAACGCCATTATGTGTAATATACATGTTATCTGTGCCATGTATGGAGTGTGCCAGGACATGTAACACTATGTGTTATACACACAACAGAGAACGCCATTATGTGTAATATACATGTTATCTGTGCCATGTATGGAGTGTGCCAGGACACGTAACACTATGTGTTATACACACAACAGAGAACGCCATTATGTGTAATATACATGTTATCTGTGCCATGTATGGAGTGTGCCAGGACACGTAACACTATGTGTTATACACACAACAGAGAACGCCATTATGTGTAATATACATGTTATCTGTGCCATGTATGGAGTGTGCCAGGACACGTAACACTGTGTGTTATACACACGACAGAGAACGCCATTATGTGTAATATACATGTTATCTGTGCCATGTATGGAGTGTGCCAGGACACGTAACACTATGTGTTATACACACGACAGAGAACGCCATTATGTGTAATATACATGTTATCTGTGCCATGTATGGAGTGTGCCAGGACACGTAACACTGTGTGTTATACACACAACAGAGAACGCCATTATGTGTAATATACATGTTATCTGTGCCATGTATGGAGTGTGCCAGGACATGTAACACTATGTGTTATACACACAACAGAGAACGCCATTATGTGTAATATACATGTTATCTGTGCCATGTATGGAGTGTGCCAGGACACGTAACACTATGTGTTATACACACAACAGAGAACGCCATTATGTGTAATATACATGTTATCTGTGCCATGTATGGAGTGTGCCAGGACACGTAACACTATGTGTTATACACACAACAGAGAACGCCATTATGTGTAATATACATGTTATCTGTGCCATGTATGGAGTGTGCCAGGACATGTAACACTATGTGTTATACACACGACAGAGAACGCCATTATGTGTAATATACATGTTATCTGTGCCATGTATGGAGTGTGCCAGGACACGTAACACTATGTGTTATACACACAACAGAGAACACCATTATGTGTAATATACATGTTATCTGTGCCATGTATGGAGTGTGCCAGGACACGTAACACTGTGTGTTATACACACGACAGAGAACGCCATTATGTGTAATATACATGTTATCTGTGCCATGTATGGAGTGTGCCAGGACACGTAACACTATGTGTTATACACACAACAGAGAACGCCATTATGTGTAATATACATGTTATCTGTGCCATGTATGGAGTGTGCCAGGACACGTAACACTGTGTGTTATACACACAACAGAGAACGCCATTATGTGTAATATACATGTTATCTGTGCCATGTATGGAGTGTGCCAGGACACGTAACACTGTGTGTTATACACACGACAGAGAACGCCATTATGTGTAATATACATGTTATCTGTGCCATGTATGGAGTGTGCCAGGACACGTAACACTATGTGTTATACACACGACAGAGAACGCCATTATGTGTAATATACATGTTATCTGTGCCATGTATGGAGTGTGCCAGGACACGTAACACTATGTGTTATACACACGACAGAGAACGCCATTATGTGTAATATACATGTTATCTGTGCCATGTATGGAGTGTGCCAGGACACGTAACACTATGTGTTATACACACAACAGAGAACGCCATTATGTGTAATATACATGTTATCTGTGCCATGTATGGAGTGTGCCAGGACATGTAACACTATGTGTTATACACACGACAGAGAACGCCATTATGTGTAATATACATGTTACCTGTGCCATGTATGGAGTGTGCCAGGACACGTAACACTATGTGTTATACACACGACAGAGAACGCCATTATGTGTAATATACATGTTATCTGTGCCATGTATGGAGTGTGCCAGGACATGTAACACTATGTGTTATACACACAACAGAGAACGCCATTATGTGTAATATACATGTTATCTGTGCCATGTATGGAGTGTGCCAGGACACGTAACACTATGTGTTATACACACAACAGAGAACGCCATTATGTGTAATATACATGTTACCTGTGCCATGTATGGAGTGTGCCAGGACATGTAACACTATGTGTTATACACACAACAGAGAACGCCATTATGTGTAATATACATGTTATCTGTGCCATGTATGGAGTGTGCCAGGACACGTAACACTATGTGTTATACACACGACAGAGAACACCATTATGTGTAATATACATGTTACCTGTGCCATGTATGGAGTGTGCCAGGACACGTAACACTATGTGTTATACACACGACAGAGAACGCCATTATGTGTAATATACATGTTATCTGTGCCATGTATGGAGTGTGCCAGGACATGTAACACTATGTGTTATACACACAACAGAGAACGCCATTATGTGTAATATACATGTTATCTGTGCCATGTATGGAGTGTGCCAGGACACGTAACACTATGTGTTATACACACGACAGAGAACGCCATTATGTGTAATATACATGTTACCTGTGCCATGTATGGAGTGTGCCAGGACATGTAACACTATGTGTTATACACACAACAGAGAACGCCATTATGTGTAATATACATGTTATCTGTGCCATGTATGGAGTGTGCCAGGACACGTAACACTATGTGTTATACACACGACAGAGAACACCATTATGTGTAATATACATGTTACCTGTGCCATGTATGGAGTGTGCCAGGACATGTAACACTATGTGTTATACACACAACAGAGAACGCCATTATGTGTAATATACATGTTATCTGTGCCATGTATGGAGTGTGCCAGGACAAGTAACACTATGTGTTATACACACGACAGAGAACACCATTATGTGTAATATACATGTTACCTGTGCCATGTATGGAGTGTGCCAGGACACGTAACACTATGTGTTATACACACGACAGAGAACGCCATTATGTGTAATATACATGTTATCTGTGCCATGTATGGAGTGTGCCAGGACACGTAACACTATGTGTTATACACACGACAGAGAACGCCATTATGTGTAATATACATGTTATCTGTGCCATGTATGGAGTGTGCCAGGACATGTAACACTGTGTGTTATACACACGACAGAGAACGCCATTATGTGTAATATACATGTTATCTGTGCCATGTATGGAGTGTGCCAGGACACGTAACACTATGTGTTATACACACAACAGAGAACGCCATTATGTGTAATATACATGTTATCTGTGCCATGTATGGAGTGTGCCAGGACACGTAACACTATGTGTTATACACACAACAGAGAACACCATTATGTGTAATATACATGTTATCTGTGCCATGTATGGAGTGTGCCAGGACACGTAACACTATGTGTTATACACACAACAGAGAACGCCATTATGTGTAATATACATGTTATCTGTGCCATGTATGGAGTGTGCCAGGACATGTAACACTATGTGTTATACACACAACAGAGAACGCCATTATGTGTAATATACATGTTATCTGTGCCATGTATGGAGTGTGCCAGGACATGTAACACTGTGTGTTATACACACAACAGAGAACACCATTATGTGTAATATACATGTTATCTGTGCCTTGTATGGAGTGTGCCAGGACACGTAACACTATGTGTTATACACACAACAGAGAACACCATTATGTGTAATATACATGTTATCTGTGCCATGTATGGAGTGTGCCAGGACATGTAACACTATGTGTTATACACACAACAGAGAACGCCATTATGTGTAATATACATGTTATCTGTGCCATGTATGGAGTGTGCCAGGACATGTAACACTGTGTGTTATACACACAACAGAGAACACCATTATGTGTAATATACATGTTATCTGTGCCATGTATGGAGTGTGCCAGGACACGTAACACTATGTGTTATACACACAACAGAGAACACCATTATGTGTAATATACATGTTATCTGTGCCATGTATGGAGTGTGCCAGGACATGTAACACTATGTGTTATACACACAACAGAGAACGCCATTATGTGTAATATACATGTTATCTGTGCCATGTATGGAGTGTGCCAGGACACGTAACACTATGTGTTATACACACAACAGAGAACACCATTATGTGTAATATACATGTTATCTGTGCCATGTATGGAGTGTGCCAGGACATGTAACACTATGTGTTATACACACAACAGAGAACGCCATTATGTGTAATATACATGTTATCTGTGCCATGTATGGAGTGTGCCAGGACATGTAACACTATGTGTTATACACACAACAGAGAACGCCATTATGTGTAATATACATGTTATCTGTGCCATGTATGGAGTGTGCCAGGACACGTAACGCTATGTGTTATACACACAACAGAGAACGCCATTATGTGTAATATACATGTTATCTGTGCCATGTATGGAGTGTGCCAGGACATGTAACACTATGTGTTATACACACAACAGAGAACGCCATTATGTGTAATATACATGTTATCTGTGCCATGTATGGAGTGTGCCAGGACACGTAACACTATGTGTTATACACACAACAGAGAACGCCATTATGTGTAATATACATGTTATCTGTGCCATGTATGGAGTGTGCCAGGACATGTAACACTATGTGTTATACACACAACAGAGAACGCCATTATGTGTAATATACATGTTATCTGTGCCATGTATGGAGTGTGCCAGGACACGTAACACTGTGTGTTATACACACGACAGAGAACGCCATTATGTGTAATATACATGTTATCTGTGCCATGTATGGAGTGTGCCAGGACACGTAATACTGTGTGTTATACACACGACAGAGAACACCATTATGTGTAATATACATGTTATCTGTGCCATGTATGGAGTGTGCCAGGACACGTAACACTGTGTGTTATACACACGACAGAGAACGCCATTATGTGTAATATACATGTTATCTGTGCCATGTATGGAGTGTGCCAGGACACGTAATACTGTGTGTTATACACACGACAGAGAACGCCATTATGTGTAATATACATGTTATCTGTGCCATGTATGGAGTGTGCCAGGACACGTAACACTGTGTGTTATACACACGACAGAGAACGCCATTATGTGTAATATACATGTTATCTGTGCCATGTATGGAGTGTGCCAGGACACGTAACACTGTGTGTTATACACACAACAGAGAACGCCATTATGTGTAATATACATGTTATCTGTGCCATGTATGGAGTGTGACAGGACACGTAACACTGTGTGTTATACACACAACAGAGAACACCATTATGTGTAATATACATGTTATCTGTGCCATGTATGGAGTGTGCCAGGACATGTAACACTATGTGTTATACACACAACAGAGAACGCCATTATGTGTAATATACATGTTATCTGTGCCATGTATGGAGTGTGCCAGGACACGTAATACTGTGTGTTATACACACGACAGAGAACGCCATTATGTGTAATATACATGTTATCTGTGCCATGTATGGAGTGTGCCAGGACACGTAACACTGTGTGTTATACACACGACAGAGAACGCCATTATGTGTAATATACATGTTATCTGTGCCATGTATGGAGTGTGCCAGGACACGTAACACTGTGTGTTATACACACAACAGAGAACGCCATTATGTGTAATATACATGTTATCTGTGCCATGTATGGAGTGTGACAGGACACGTAACACTGTGTGTTATACACACAACAGAGAACACCATTATGTGTAATATACATGTTATCTGTGCCATGTATGGAGTGTGCCAGGACACGTAACACTGTGTGTTATACACACAACAGAGAACGCCATTATGTGTAATATACATGTTATCTGTGCCATGTATGGAGTGTGCCAGGACATGTAACACTGTGTGTTATACACACAACAGAGAACGCCATTATGTGTAATATACATGTTATCTGTGCCATGTATGGAGTGTGCCAGGACATGTAACACTGTGTGTTATACACACGACAGAGAACGCCATTATGTGTAATATACATGTTATCTGTGCCATGTATGGAGTGTGCCAGGACACGTTACACTATGTGTTATACACACAACAGAGAACACCATTATGTGTAATATACATGTTATCTGTGCCATGTATGGAGTGTGCCAGGACACGTAACACTGTGTGTTATACACACAACAGAGAACGCCATTATGTGTAATATACATGTTATCTGTGCCATGTATGGAGTGTGCCAGGACATGTAACACTGTGTGTTATACACACAACAGAGAACGCCATTATGTGTAATATACATGTTATCTGTGCCATGTATGGAGTGTGCCAGGACATGTAACACTATGTGTTATACACACAACAGAGAACGCCATTATGTGTAATATACATGTTATCTGTGCCATGTATGGAGTGTGCCAGGACACGTTACACTATGTGTTATACACACAACAGAGAACACCATTATGTGTAATATACATGTTATCTGTGCCATGTATGGAGTGTGCCAGGACACGTAACACTATGTGTTATACACACAACAGAGAACACCATTATGTGTAATATACATGTTATCTGTGCCATGTATGGAGTGTGCCAGGACATGTAACACTATGTGTTATACACACAACAGAGAACGCCATTATGTGTAATATACATGTTATCTGTGCCATGTATGGAGTGTGCCAGGACACGTAACACTATGTGTTATACACACAACAGAGAACGCCATTATGTGTAATATACATGTTATCTGTGCCATGTATGGAGTGTGCCAGGACACGTAACACTATGTGTTATACACACAACAGAGAACGCCATTATGTGTAATATACATGTTATCTGTGCCATGTATGGAGTGTGCCAGGACACGTTACACTATGTGTTATACACACAACAGAGAACACCATTATGTGTAATATACATGTTATCTGTGCCATGTATGGAGTGTGCCAGGACACGTAACACTATGTGTTATACACACAACAGAGAACACCATTATGTGTAATATACATGTTATCTGTGCCATGTATGGAGTGTGCCAGGACACGTAACACTATGTGTTATACACACAACAGAGAACGCCATTATGTGTAATATACATGTTATCTGTGCCATGTATGGAGTGTGCCAGGACATGTAACACTATGTGTTATACACACAACAGAGAACGCCATTATGTGTAATATACATGTTATCTGTGCCATGTATGGAGTGTGCCAGGACACGTAACACTATGTGTTATACACACAACAGAGAACGCCATTATGTGTAATATACATGTTATCTGTGCCATGTATGGAGTGTGCCAGGACACGTAACACTATGTGTTATACACACAACAGAGAACACCATTATGTGTAATATACATGTTATCTGTGCCATGTATGGAGTGTGCCAGGACACGTAACACTATGTGTTATACACACAACAGAGAACACCATTATGTGTAATATACATGTTATCTGTGCCATGTATGGAGTGTGCCAGGACACGTAACACTATGTGTTATACACACAACAGAGAACGCCATTATGTGTAATATACATGTTATCTGTGCCATGTATGGAGTGTGCCAGGACATGTAACACTATGTGTTATACACACAACAGAGAACGCCATTATGTGTAATATACATGTTATCTGTGCCATGTATGGAGTGTGCCAGGACATGTAACACTATGTGTTATACACACAACAGAGAACGCCATTATGTGTAATATACATGTTATCTGTGCCATGTATGGAGTGTGCCAGGACACGTAACACTATGTGTTATACACACAACAGAGAACGCCATTATGTGTAATATACATGTTATCTGTGCCATGTATGGAGTGTGCCAGGACATGTAACACTATGTGTTATACACACAACAGAGAACACCATTATGTGTAATATACATGTTATCTGTGCCATGTATGGAGTGTGCCAGGACACGTAACACTATGTGTTATACACACAACAGAGAACGCCATTATGTGTAATATACATGTTATCTGTGCCATGTATGGAGTGTGCCAGGACACGTAACACTATGTGTTATACACACAACAGAGAACGCCATTATGTGTAATATACATGTTATCTGTGCCATGTATGGAGTGTGCCAGGACATGTAACACTATGTGTTATACACACAACAGAGAACGCCATTATGTGTAATATACATGTTATCTGTGCCATGTATGGAGTGTGCCAGGACATGTAACACTATGTGTTATACACACAACAGAGAACGCCATTATGTGTAATATACATGTTATCTGTGCCATGTATGGAGTGTGCCAGGACATGTAACACTATGTGTTATACACACAACAGAGAACGCCATTATATGTAATATACATGTTATCTGTGCCATGTATGGAGTGTGCCAGGACACGTAACACTGTGTGTTATACACACGACAGAGAACGCCATTATGTGTAATATACATGTTATCTGTGCCATGTATGGAGTGTGCCAGGACATGTAACACTATGTGTTATACACACAACAGAGAACGCCATTATGTGTAATATACATGTTATCTGTGCCATGTATGGAGTGTGCCAGGACACGTAATACTGTGTGTTATACACACGACAGAGAACGCCATTATGTGTAATATACATGTTATCTGTGCCATGTATGGAGTGTGCCAGGACACGTAACACTGTGTGTTATACACACGACAGAGAACGCCATTATGTGTAATATACATGTTATCTGTGCCATGTATGGAGTGTGCCAGGACACGTAACACTGTGTGTTATACACACAACAGAGAACGCCATTATGTGTAATATACGTGTTATCTGTGCCATGTATGGAGTGTGACAGGACACGTAACACTGTGTGTTATACACACAACAGAGAACACCATTATGTGTAATATACATGTTATCTGTGCCATGTATGGAGTGTGCCAGGACACGTAACACTGTGTGTTATACACACAACAGAGAACGCCATTATGTGTAATATACATGTTATCTGTGCCATGTATGGAGTGTGCCAGGACATGTAACACTGTGTGTTATACACACAACAGAGAACGCCATTATGTGTAATATACATGTTATCTGTGCCATGTATGGAGTGTGCCAGGACATGTAACACTGTGTGTTATACACACAACAGAGAACGCCATTATGTGTAATATACATGTTATCTGTGCCATGTATGGAGTGTGCCAGGACATGTAACACTATGTGTTATACACACAACAGAGAACGCCATTATGTGTAATATACATGTTATCTGTGCCATGTATGGAGTGTGCCAGGACATGTAACACTGTGTGTTATACACACAACAGAGAACGCCATTATGTGTAATATACATGTTATCTGTGCCATGTATGGAGTGTGCCAGGACACGTAACACTGTGTGTTATACACACAACAGAGAACACCATTATGTGTAATATACATGTTATCTGTGCCATGTATGGAGTGTGCCAGGACACGTAACACTATGTGTTATACACACAACAGAGAACGCCATTATGTGTAATATACATGTTATCTGTGCCATGTATGGAGTGTGCCAGGACACGTAACACTATGTGTTATACACACGACAGAGAACACCATTATGTGTAATATACATGTTATCTGTGCCATGTATGGAGTGTGCCAGGACACGTAACACTATGTGTTATACACACAACAGAGAACACCATTATGTGTAATATACATGTTATCTGTGCCATGTATGGAGTGTGCCAGGACACGTAACACTATGTGTTATACACACAACAGAGAACGCCATTATGTGTAATATACATGTTATCTGTGCCATGTATGGAGTGTGCCAGGACACGTAACACTATGTGTTATACACACAACAGAGAACACCATTATGTGTAATATACATGTTATCTGTGCCATGTATGGAGTGTGCCAGGACATGTAACACTATGTGTTATACACACAACAGAGAACACCATTATGTGTAATATACATGTTATCTGTGCCATGTATGGAGTGTGCCAGGACACGTAACACTATGTGTTATACACACAACAGAGAACGCCATTATGTGTAATATACATGTTATCTGTGCCATGTATGGAGTGTGCCAGGACACGTAACACTATGTGTTATACACACAACAGAGAACGCCATTATGTGTAATATACATGTTATCTGTGCCATGTATGGAGTGTGCCAGGACACGTAACACTGTGTGTTATACACACAACAGAGAACGCCATTATGTGTAATATACATGTTATCTGTGCCATGTATGGAGTGTGCCAGGACACGTAACACTATGTGTTATACACACAACAGAGAACACCATTATGTGTAATATACATGTTATCTGTGCCATGTATGGAGTGTGCCAGGACACGTAACACTATGTGTTATACACACAACAGAGAACACCATTATGTGTAATATACATGTTATCTGTGCCATGTATGGAGTGTGCCAGGACACGTAACACTATGTGTTATACACACAACAGAGAACACCATTATGTGTAATATACATGTTATCTGTGCCATGTATGGAGTGTGCCAGGACACGTAACACTATGTGTTATACACACAACAGAGAACGCCATTATGTGTAATATACATGTTATCTGTGCCATGTATGGAGTGTGCCAGGACACGTAACACTATGTGTTATACACACAACAGAGAACACCATTATGTGTAATATACATGTTATCTGTGCCATGTATGGAGTGTGCCAGGACATGTAACACTATGTGTTATACACACAACAGAGAACACCATTATGTGTAATATACATGTTATCTGTGCCATGTATGGAGTGTGCCAGGACACGTAACACTATGTGTTATACACACAACAGAGAACGCCATTATGTGTAATATACATGTTATCTGTGCCATGTATGGAGTGTGCCAGGACACGTAACACTATGTGTTATACACACAACAGAGAACGCCATTATGTGTAATATACATGTTATCTGTGCCATGTATGGAGTGTGCCAGGACACGTAACACTGTGTGTTATACACACAACAGAGAACGCCATTATGTGTAATATACATGTTATCTGTGCCATGTATGGAGTGTGCCAGGACACGTAACACTGTGTGTTATACACACGACAGAGAACACCATTATGTGTAATATACATGTTACCTGTGCCATGTATGGAGTGTGCCAGGACACGTAACACTATGTGTTATACACACAACAGAGAACACCATTATGTGTAATATACATGTTATCTGTGTCATGTATGGAGTGTGCCAGGACACGTAACACTGTGTGTTATACACACAACAGAGAACACCATTATGTGTAATATACATGTTACCTGTGCCATGTATGGAGTGTGCCAGGACACGTAACACTGTGTGTTATACACACAACAGAGAACGCCATTATGTGTAATATACATGTTATCTGTGCCATGTATGGAGTGTGCCAGGACACGTAACACTGTGTGTTATACACACAACAGAGAACACCATTATGTGTAATATACATGTTACCTGTGCCATGTATGGAGTGTGCCAGGACACGTAACACTGTGTGTTATACACACAACAGAGAACGCCATTATGTGTAATATACATGTTATCTGTGCCATGTATGGAGTGTGCCAGGACACGTAACACTATGTGTTATACACACAACAGAGAACACCATTATGTGTAATATACATGTTATCTGTGCCATGTATGGAGTGTGCCAGGACATGTAACACTATGTGTTATACACACAACAGAGAACGCCATTATGTGTAATATACATGTTATCTGTGCCATGTATGGAGTGTGCCAGGACACGTAACACTATGTGTTATACACACAACAGAGAACGCCATTATGTGTAATATACATGTTATCTGTGCCATGTATGGAGTGTGCCAGGACACGTAACACTATGTGTTATACACACAACAGAGAATGCCATTATGTGTAATATACATGTTATCTGTGCCATGTATGGAGTGTGCCAGGACATGTAACACTATGTGTTATACACACAACAGAGAACGCCATTATGTGTAATATACATGTTATCTGTGCCATGTATGGAGTGTGCCAGGACACGTAACGCTATGTGTTATACACACAACAGAGAACGCCATTATGTGTAATATACATGTTATCTGTGCCATGTATGGAGTGTGCCAGGACACGTAACACTATGTGTTATACACACAACAGAGAACGCCATTATGTGTAATATACATGTTATCTGTGCCATGTATGGAGTGTGCCAGGACACGTAACACTATGTGTTATACACACAACAGAGAACGCCATTATGTGTAATATACATGTTATCTGTGCCATGTATGGAGTGTGCCAGGACACGTAACACTATGTGTTATACACACAACAGAGAACACCATTATGTGTAATATACATGTTATCTGTGCCATGTATGGAGTGTGCCAGGACACGTAACGCTATGTGTTATACACACAACAGAGAACGCCATTATGTGTAATATACATGTTATCTGTGCCATGTATGGAGTGTGCCAGGACACGTAACACTATGTGTTATACACACAACAGAGAACGCCATTATGTGTAATATACATGTTATCTGTGCCATGTATGGAGTGTGCCAGGACATGTAACACTATGTGTTATACACACAACAGAGAACACCATTATGTGTAATATACATGTTATCTGTGCCATGTATGGAGTGTGCCAGGACACGTAACACTATGTGTTATACACACAACAGAGAACGCCATTATGTGTAATATACATGTTATCTGTGCCATGTATGGAGTGTGCCAGGACACGTAACACTATGTGTTATACACACAACAGAGAACGCCATTATGTGTAATATACATGTTATCTGTGCCATGTATGGAGTGTGCCAGGACATGTAACACTATGTGTTATACACACAACAGAGAACACCATTATGTGTAATATACATGTTATCTGTGCCATGTATGGAGTGTGCCAGGACACGTAACGCTATGTGTTATACACACAACAGAGAACGCCATTATGTGTAATATACATGTTATCTGTGCCATGTATGGAGTGTGCCAGGACACGTAACACTATGTGTTATACACACAACAGAGAACGCCATTATGTGTAATATACATGTTATCTGTGCCATGTATGGAGTGTGCCAGGACATGTAACACTATGTGTTATACACACAACAGAGAACGCCATTATGTGTAATATACATGTTATCTGTGCCGTGTATGGAGTGTGCCAGGACATGTAACACTATGTGTTATACACACAACAGAGAACGCCATTATGTGTAATATACATGTTATCTGTGCCGTGTATGGAGTGTGCCAGGACATGTAACACTATGTGTTATACACACAACAGAGAACGCCATTATGTGTAATATACATGTTATCTGTGCCATGTATGGAGTGTGCCAGGACATGTAACACTATGTGTTATACACACAACAGAGAACGCCATTATGTGTAATATACATGTTATCTGTGCCGTGTATGGAGTGTGCCAGGACATGTAACACTATGTGTTATACACACAACAGAGAACGCCATTATGTGTAATATACATGTTACCTGTGCCATGTATGGAGTGTGCCAGGACACGTAACACTATGTGTTATACACACAACAGAGAACGCCATTATGTGTAATATACATGTTACCTGTGCCATGTATGGAGTGTGCCAGGACACGTAACACTGTGTGTTATACACACAACAGAGAACACCATTATGTGTAATATACATGTTATCTGTGCCATGTATGGAGTGTGCCAGGACATGTAACACTATGTGTTATACACACAACAGAGAACACCATTATGTGTAATATACATGTTATCTGTGCCGTGTATGGAGTGTGCCAGGACATGTAACACTATGTGTTATACACACAACAGAGAACGCCATTATGTGTAATATACATGTTACCTGTGCCATGTATGGAGTGTGCCAGGACACGTAACACTATGTGTTATACACACAACAGAGAACACCATTATGTGTAATATACATGTTATCTGTGCCGTGTATGGAGTGTGCCAGGACATGTAACACTATGTGTTATACACACAACAGAGAACGCCATTATGTGTAATATACATGTTACCTGTGCCATGTATGGAGTGTGCCAGGACATGTAACACTATGTGTTATACACACAACAGAGAACACCATTATGTGTAATATACATGTTATCTGTGCCATGTATGGAGTGTGCCAGGACATGTAACACTATGTGTTATACACACAACAGAGAACGCCATTATGTGTAATATACATGTTACCTGTGCCATGTATGGAGTGTGCCAGGACATGTAACACTATGTGTTATACACACAACAGAGAACACCATTATGTGTAATATACATGTTATCTGTGCCATGTATGGAGTGTGCCAGGACACGTAACACTATGTGTTATACACACAACAGAGAACACCATTATGTGTAATATACATGTTATCTGTGCCATGTATGGAGTGTGCCAGGACATGTAACACTATGTGTTATACACACAACAGAGAACACCATTATGTGTAATATACATGTTATCTGTGCCATGTATGGAGTGTGCCAGGACATGTAACACTATGTGTTATACACACAACAGAGAACACCATTATGTGTAATATACATGTTATCTGTGCCATGTATGGAGTGTGCCAGGACACGTAACACTATGTGTTATACACACAACAGAGAACGCCATTATGTGTAATATACATGTTATCTGTGCCATGTATGGAGTGTGCCAGGACACGTAACACTATGTGTTATACACACAACAGAGAACACCATTATGTGTAATATACATGTTATCTGTGCCATGTATGGAGTGTGCCAGGACATGTAACACTATGTGTTATACACACAACAGAGAACACCATTATGTGTAATATACATGTTATCTGTGCCATGTATGGAGTGTGCCAGGACATGTAACACTGTGTGTTATACACACAACAGAGAACGCCATTATGTGTAATATACATGTTATCTGTGCCATGTATGGAGTGTGCCAGGACATGTAACACTATGTGTTATACACACAACAGAGAACACCATTATGTGTAATATACATGTTATCTGTGCCATGTATGGAGTGTGCCAGGACACGTAACACTATGTGTTATACACACAACAGAGAACACCATTATGTGTAATATACATGTTATCTGTGCCATGTATGGAGTGTGCCAGGACACGTAACACTGTGTGTTATACACACAACAGAGAACGCCATTATGTGTAATATACATGTTATCTGTGCCATGTATGGAGTGTGCCAGGACATGTAACACTATGTGTTATACACACAACAGAGAACACCATTATGTGTAATATACATGTTACCTGTGCCATGTATGGAGTGTGCCAGGACACGTAACACTGTGTGTTATACACACAACAGAGAACGCCATTATGTGTAATATACATGTTATCTGTGCCATGTATGGAGTGTGCCAGGACATGTAACACTATGTGTTATACACACAACAGAGAACACCATTATGTGTAATATACATGTTATCTGTGCCATGTATGGAGTGTGCCAGGACACGTAACACTATGTGTTATACACACAACAGAGAACGCCATTATGTGTAATATACATGTTACCTGTGCCATGTATGGAGTGTGCCAGGACACGTAACACTGTGTGTTATACACACAACAGAGAACGCCATTATGTGTAATATACATGTTATCTGTGCCATGTATGGAGTGTGCCAGGACATGTAACACTATGTGTTATACACACAACAGAGAACGCCATTATGTGTAATATACATGTTATCTGTGTCATGTATGGAGTGTGCCAGGACACGTAACACTATGTGTTATACACACAACAGAGAACGCCATTATGTGTAATATACATGTTATCTGTGCCATGTATGGAGTGTGCCAGGACATGTAACACTATGTGTTATACACACAACAGAGAACGCCATTATGTGTAATATACATGTTATCTGTGCCATGTATGGAGTGTGCCAGGACACGTAACACTATGTGTTATACACACAACAGAGAACGCCATTATGTGTAATATACATGTTATCTGTGCCATGTATGGAGTGTGCCAGGACATGTAACACTATGTGTTATACACACAACAGAGAACGCCATTATGTGTAATATACATGTTATCTGTGCCATGTATGGAGTGTGCCAGGACACGTAACACTATGTGTTATACACACAACAGAGAACGCCATTATGTGTAATATACATGTTACCTGTGCCATGTATGGAGTGTGCCAGGACATGTAACACTATGTGTTATACACACAACAGAGAACACCATTATGTGTAATATACATGTTATCTGTGCCATGTATGGAGTGTGCCAGGACATGTAACACTATGTGTTATACACACAACAGAGAACGCCATTATGTGTAATATACATGTTATCTGTGCCATGTATGGAGTGTGCCAGGACACGTAACACTATGTGTTATACACACAACAGAGAACGCCATTATGTGTAATATACATGTTACCTGTGCCATGTATGGAGTGTGCCAGGACATGTAACACTATGTGTTATACACACAACAGAGAACACCATTATGTGTAATATACATGTTATCTGTGCCATGTATGGAGTGTGCCAGGACACGTAACACTATGTGTTATACACACAACAGAGAACGCCATTATGTGTAATATACATGTTATCTGTGCCATGTATGGAGTGTGCCAGGACACGTAACACTATGTGTTATACACACAACAGAGAACGCCATTATGTGTAATATACATGTTATCTGTGCCATGTATGGAGTGTGCCAGGACACGTAACACTGTGTGTTATACACACAACAGAGAACGCCATTATGTGTAATATACATGTTATCTGTGCCATGTATGGAGTGTGCCAGGACACGTAACACTATGTGTTATACACACAACAGAGAACGCCATTATGTGTAATATACATGTTATCTGTGCCATGTATGGAGTGTGCCAGGACACGTAACACTATGTGTTATACACACAACAGAGAACGCCATTATGTGTAATATACATGTTATCTGTGCCATGTATGGAGTGTGCCAGGACACGTAACACTATGTGTTATACACACAACAGAGAACGCCATTATGTGTAATATACATGTTATCTGTGCCATGTATGGAGTGTGCCAGGACATGTAACACTATGTGTTATACACACAACAGAGAACACCATTATGTGTAATATACATGTTATCTGTGCCATGTATGGAGTGTGCCAGGACACGTAACACTATGTGTTATACACACAACAGAGAACGCCATTATGTGTAATATACATGTTATCTGTGCCATGTATGGAGTGTGCCAGGACATGTAACACTATGTGTTATACACACAACAGAGAACGCCATTATGTGTAATATACATGTTATCTGTGCCATGTATGGAGTGTGCCAGGACATGTAACACTATGTGTTATACACACAACAGAGAACGCCATTATGTGTAATATACATGTTATCTGTGCCATGTATGGAGTGTGCCAGGACACGTAACACTGTGTGTTATACACACAACAGAGAACGCCATTATGTGTAATATACATGTTATCTGTGCCATGTATGGAGTGTGCCAGGACATGTAACACTATGTGTTATACACACAACAGAGAACACCATTATGTGTAATATACATGTTATCTGTGCCATGTATGGAGTGTGCCAGGACACGTAACACTATGTGTTATACACACAACAGAGAACGCCATTATGTGTAATATACATGTTATCTGTGCCATGTATGGAGTGTGCCAGGACACGTAACACTATGTGTTATACACACAACAGAGAACGCCATTATGTGTAATATACATGTTACCTGTGCCATGTATGGAGTGTGCCAGGACACGTAACACTATGTGTTATACACACAACAGAGAACACCATTATGTGTAATATACATGTTATCTGTGCCATGTATGGAGTGTGCCAGGACACGTAACACTATGTGTTATACACACAACAGAGAACGCCATTATGTGTAATATACATGTTACCTGTGCCATGTATGGAGTGTGCCAGGACACGTAACACTATGTGTTATACACACAACAGAGAACGCCATTATGTGTAATATACATGTTATCTGTGCCATGTATGGAGTGTGCCAGGACACGTAACACTGTGTGTTATACACACAACAGAGAACGCCATTATGTGTAATATACATGTTATCTGTGCCATGTATGGAGTGTGCCAGGACACGTAACACTGTGTGTTATACACACAACAGAGAACGCCATTATGTGTAATATACATGTTACCTGTGCCATGTATGGAGTGTGCCAGGACATGTAACACTGTGTGTTATACACACAACAGAGAACACCATTATGTGTAATATACATGTTATCTGTGCCATGTATGGAGTGTGCCAGGACATGTAACACTATGTGTTATACACACAACAGAGAACACCATTATGTGTAATATACATGTTACCTGTGCCATGTATGGAGTGTGCCAGGACACGTAACACTGTGTGTTATACACACAACAGAGAACGCCATTATGTGTAATATACATGTTATCTGTGCCATGTATGGAGTGTGCCAGGACACGTAACACTGTGTGTTATACACACAACAGAGAACGCCATTATGTGTAATATACATGTTATCTGTGCCATGTATGGAGTGTGCCAGGACACGTAACACTGTGTGTTATACACACAACAGAGAACGCCATTATGTGTAATATACATGTTATCTGTGCCATGTATGGAGTGTGCCAGGACACGTAACACTATGTGTTATACACACAACAGAGAACGCCATTATGTGTAATATACATGTTATCTGTGTCATGTATGGAGTGTGCCAGGACACGTAACACTATGTGTTATACACACAACAGAGAACGCCATTATGTGTAATATACATGTTATCTGTGTCATGTATGGAGTGTGCCAGGACATGTAACACTATGTGTTATACACACAACAGAGAACGCCATTATGTGTAATATACATGTTATCTGTGCCATGTATGGAGTGTGCCAGGACACGTAACACTATGTGTTATACACACAACAGAGAACGCCATTATGTGTAATATACATGTTATCTGTGCCATGTATGGAGTGTGCCAGGACATGTAACACTATGTGTTATACACACAACAGAGAACACCATTATGTGTAATATACATGTTATCTGTGCCATGTATGGAGTGTGCCAGGACACGTAACACTATGTGTTATACACACGACAGAGAACACCATTATGTGTAATATACATGTTATCTGTGCCATGTATGGAGTGTGCCAGGACACGTAACACTATGTGTTATACACACAACAGAGAACACCATTATGTGTAATATACATGTTATCTGTGCCATGTATGGAGTGTGCCAGGACACGTAACACTATGTGTTATACACACAACAGAGAACGCCATTATGTGTAATATACATGTTATCTGTGCCATGTATGGAGTGTGCCAGGACATGTAACACTATGTGTTATACACACAACAGAGAACGCCATTATGTGTAATATACATGTTATCTGTGCCATGTATGGAGTGTGCCAGGACATGTAACACTGTGTGTTATACACACAACAGAGAACACCATTATGTGTAATATACATGTTATCTGTGCCATGTATGGAGTGTGCCAGGACATGTAACACTATGTGTTATACACACAACAGAGAACGCCATTATGTGTAATATACATGTTATCTGTGCCATGTATGGAGTGTGCCAGGACATGTAACACTATGTGTTATACACACAACAGAGAACGCCATTATGTGTAATATACATGTTATCTGTGCCATGTATGGAGTGTGCCAGGACATGTAACACTATGTGTTATACACACAACAGAGAATGCCATTATGTGTAATATACATGTTATCTGTGCCATGTATGGAGTGTGCCAGGACATGTAACACTATGTGTTATACACACAACAGAGAACGCCATTATGTGTAATATACATGTTATCTGTGCCATGTATGGAGTGTGCCAGGACATGTAACACTATGTGTTATACACACGACAGAGAACGCCATTATGTGTAATATACATGTTATCTGTGCCATGTATGGAGTGTGCCAGGACATGTAACACTATGTGTTATACACACGACAGAGAACGCCATTATGTGTAATATACATGTTATCTGTGCCATGTATGGAGTGTGCCAGGACATGTAACACTATGTGTTATACACACGACAGAGAACGCCATTATGTGTAATATACATGTTATCTGTGCCATGTATGGAGTGTGCCAGGACATGTAACACTATGTGTTATACACACGACAGAGAACGCCATTATGTGTAATATACATGTTATCTGTGCCATGTATGGAGTGTGCCAGGACACGTAACACTATATGTTATACACACAACAGAGAACGCCATTATGTGTAATATACATGTTATCTGTGCCATGTATGGAGTGTGCCAGGACATGTAACACTATGTGTTATACACACGACAGAGAACACCATTATGTGTAATATACATGTTATCTGTGCCATGTATGGAGTGTGCCAGGACATGTAACACTATGTGTTATACACACAACAGAGAACGCCATTATGTGTAATATACATGTTATCTGTGCCATGTATGGAGTGTGCCAGGACACGTAACACTATGTGTTATACACACAACAGAGAACACCATTATGTGTAATATACATGTTATCTGTGCCATGTATGGAGTGTGCCAGGACACGTAACACTATGTGTTATACACACAACAGAGAACGCCATTATGTGTAATATACATGTTATCTGTGCCATGTATGGAGTGTGCCAGGACATGTAACACTGTGTGTTATACACACAACAGAGAACACCATTATGTGTAATATACATGTTATCTGTGCCATGTATGGAGTGTGCCAGGACATGTAACACTATGTGTTATACACACTACAGAGAACACCATTATGTGTAATATACATGTTATCTGTGCCATGTATGGAGTGTGCCAGGACATGTAACACTATGTGTTATACACACTACAGAGAACACCATTATGTGTAATATACATGTTATCTGTGCCATGTATGGAGTGTGCCAGGACATGTAACACTATGTGTTATACACACGACAGAGAACGCCATTATGTGTAATATACATGTTATCTGTGCCATGTATGGAGTGTGCCAGGACATGTAACACTATGTGTTATACACACAACAGAGAACGCCATTATGTGTAATATACATGTTATCTGTGCCATGTATGGAGTGTGCCAGGACACGTAACACTATGTGTTATACACACAACAGAGAACACCATTATGTGTAATATACATGTTATCTGTGCCATGTATGGAGTGTGCCAGGACACGTAACACTATGTGTTATACACACAACAGAGAACACCATTATGTGTAATATACATGTTATCTGTGCCATGTATGGAGTGTGCCAGGACATGTAACGCTATGTGTTATACACGCGACATAGAGAACGCCATTATGTGTAAGAAGCTGACTACACAGGATAAAGAGCAGATCTCTGTGTATAGCTGGTTATGATCTGTGATATGTAACATACATGTTATCTGTGGTGCTCCAATATGTTATCTCAGCGGGTAAACAGAGATTATACACGGAAACAGACCATATATACACAGCAGAGATGATGTAGTGGAAAGCTGCTTACCGGACACCCATTGGGATATGAGCCAGCTTCTTAGTGGCAGACACATGCTCCAACTGGAAGGGTTTCCTCTTCTCCTGAAACTCGTGTGCCAAGCAGATCCTCCAGCCATAAGGGGGCACTCTGTACCCCGATGCTGCAGCCTGGTAGCTCTCCATCAGTCCCTGTGTACTATCCATGTCTGTGTCTGACAGACGTCTGTCACCGGGGAGCAGCGTGCCAGGTGATGTGTGCAATCACTGTCACACCCAGCGGGCAAAGGTCCTCCTGGATTCCTGACAGTGGAGATCAGAGAGCAGAGTCACACAGCGTCCGGATCTATGCATGTGTATACATTGTGTGTGTGTACATTGTGCATACAGTGTCCACCAATACGTCTGTGTGTATACAGTGTCCGTATCTATACATGTGTGTACCAATACATCTGTGTGTGTACATTGTGTATACAGTGTCCGTATCTATACATATGTGTATATACAGTGTGTGCATCTCTGTGTGTACATGGTGTCTGCAGTGTGTGTTTCTATACACGTGTGTGTACATTGTGTATACAGTGTCCGTATCTATACATATGTGTATATACAGTGTGTGCATCTCTGTGTGTACATGGTGTCTGCAGTGTGTGTTTCTATACACGTGTGTGTACATTGTGTATACAGTATCCGTATCTATACATGTCTGTACATCTCTGTGTGTAGATTGTGTCTATATTTTGCAATTTTCCAAACTTTTCATTTCTATGCCCTTACATAAGAGTTCGGTCACAGAAAAGAGTTAATAAATCACATTTCCCACATTTCTACTTTACATCAGAATCATTTTTTAAACATTTTTTTGTTAGGAAGTTATAAGGGTCAAAATCTGACCAGCGATTTCTCATTTTTACATAAAATTTTCAAACCCTTTTTTTATGGACCACCTCATATTTGAAGTGCCTGTGAGGGGTCTATATGACAGAAGATACCCAAAAGTGACACCATTCTAAAAACTGCACCCCTCAAAGTGCTCAAAACCACATTCCAGAAGTTTATTAACCCTTCAGGTGCTTCACAAGAACTACTGCTTTATAGACACGGTGGTCACTGCCCCATCAGTCACACGTTCCCTAGAGTTTCCTTACTACTGCTTTATAGACACGGTGGTCACTGCCCCATCGGTCACACGCTCCCTAGAGTTTCCTTACTACTGCTTTATAGACACGGTGGTCACTGCCCCATCGGTCACACGCTCCCTAGAGTGTCCTCACTACTGCTTTATAGACACGGTGGTCACTGCCCCATCGGTCACACGTTCCCTAGAGTTTCCTTACTACTGCTTTATAGACACAGTGATCACTGCCCCATCAGTCACACGTTCCCTAGAGTTTCCTTACTACTGCTTTATAGACACAGTGGTCACTGCCCCATCGGTCACACGTTCCCTAGAGTTTCCTTACTACTGCTTTATAGACACAGTGGTCACTGCCCCATCGGTCACACGTTCCCTAGAGTTTCCTTACTACTGCTTTATAGACACAGTGGTCACTGCCCCATCGGTCACACGTTCCCTAGAGTTTCCTTACTACTGCTTTATAGACACAGTGGTCACTGCCCCATCGGTCACACGTTCCCTAGAGTTTCCTTACTACTGCTTTATAGACACAGTGGTCACTGCCCCATCGGTCACACGTTCCCTAGAGTTTCCTTACTACTGCTTTATAGACACAGTGATCACTGCCCCATCAGTCACACGTTCCCTAGAGTTTCCTTACTACTGCTTTATAGACACAGTGGTCACTGCCCCATCGGTCACACGTTCCCTAGAGTTTCCTTACTACTGCTTTATAGACACAGTGATCACTGCCCCATCAGTCACACGTTCCCTAGAGTTTCCTTACTACTGCTTTATAGACACAGTGGTCACTGCCCCATCGGTCACACGTTCCCTAGAGTTTCCTTACTACTGCTTTATAGACACAGTGATCACTGCCCCATCAGTCACACGTTCCCTAGAGTTTCCTTACTACTGCTTTATAGACACGGTGGTCACTGCCCCATCAGTCACACGCTCCCTAGAGTTTCCTTACTACTGCTTTATAGACACAGTGGTCACTGCCCCATCGGTCACACGTTCCCTAGAGTTTCCTTACTACTGCTTTATAGACACAGTGATCACTGCCCCATCAGTCACACGTTCCCTAGAGTTTCCTTACTACTGCTTTATAGACACAGTGGTCACTGCCCCATCGGTCACACGTTCCCTAGAGTTTCCTTACTACTGCTTTATAGACACAGTGGTCACTGCCCCATCGGTCACACGTTCCCTAGAGTTTCCTTACTACTGCTTTATAGACACAGTGATCACTGCCCCATCAGTCACACGTTCCCTAGAGTTTCCTTACTACTGCTTTATAGACACAGTGGTCACTGCCCCATCGGTCACACGTTCCCTAGAGTTTCCTTACTACTGCTTTATAGACACAGTGATCACTGCCCCATCAGTCACACGTTCCCTAGAGTTTCCTTACTACTGCTTTATAGACACAGTGGTCACTGCCCCATCGGTCACACGTTCCCTAGAGTTTCCTTACTACTGCATTATAGACACGGTGGTCACTGCCCCATCAGTCACACGCTCCCTAGAGTTTCCTTACTACTGCTTTATAGACACGGTGGTCACTGCCCCATCAGTCACACGCTCCCTAGAGTTTCCTTACTACTGCTTTATAGACACAGTGGTCACTGCCCCATCGGTCACACGCTCCCTAGAGTTTCCTTACTACTGCTTTATAGACACGGTGGTCACTGCCCCATCAGTCACACGTTCCCTAGAGTTTCCTTACTACTGCTTTATAGACACAGTGGTCACTGCCCCATCGGTCACACGCTCCCTAGAGTTTCCTTACTACTGCTTTATAGACACGGTGGTCACTGCCCCATCGGTCACACGCTCCCTAGAGTTTCCTTACTACTGCTTTATAGACACGGTGGTCACTGCCCCATCGGTCACACGTTCCCTAGAGTTTCCTTACTACTGCTTTATAGACACAGTGGTCACTGCCCCATCAGTCACACGCTCCCTAGAGTTTCCTTACTACTGCTTTATAGACACGGTGGTCACTGCCCCATCAGTCACACGTTCCCTAGAGTGTCCTTACTACTGCTTTATAGACACAGTGGTCACTGCCCCATCAGTCACACGTTCCCTAGAGTTTCCTTACTACTGCTTTATAGACACAGTGGTCACTGCCCCATCGGTCACACGCTCCCTAGAGTTTCCTTACTACTGCTTTATAGACACGGTGGTCACTGCCCCATCAGTCACACGTTCCCTAGAGTTTCCTTACTACTGCTTTATAGACACAGTGGTCACTGCCCCATCGGTCACACGCTCCCTAGAGTTTCCTTACTACTGCTTTATAGACACAGTGGTCACTGCCCCATCGGTCACACGCTCCCTAGAGTTTCCTTACTACTGCTTTATAGACACGGTGGTCACTGCCCCATCAGTCACACGCTCCCTAGAGTTTCCTTACTACTGCTTTATAGACACGGTGGTCACTGCCCCATCGGTCACACGTTCCCTAGAGTGTCCTTACTACTGCTTTATAGACACAGTGGTCACTGCCCCATCAGTCACACGCTCCCTAGAGTTTCCTTACTACTGCTTTATAGACACGGTGGTCACTGCCCCATCGGTCACACGTTCCCTAGAGTGTCCTTACTACTGCTTTATAGACACAGTGGTCACTGCCCCATCGGTCACACGCTCCCTAGAGTGTCCTCACTACTGCTTTATAGACACGGTGGTCACTGCCCCATCAGTCACACGCTCCCTAGAGTTTCCTTACTACTGCTTTATAGACACAGTGGTCACTGCCCCATCGGTCACACGTTCCCTAGAGTTTCCTTACTACTGCTTTATAGACACGGTGGTCACTGCCCCATCAGTCACACGTTCCCTAGAGTTTCCTTACTACTGCTTTATAGACACGGTGATCACTGCCCCATCGGTCACACGTTCCCTAGAGTTTCCTTACTACTGCTTTATAGACACGGTGGTCACTGCCCCATCAGTCACACGTTCCCTAGAGTTTCCTTACTACTGCTTTATAGACACGGTGGTCACTGCCCCATCAGTCACACGTTCCCTAGAGTTTCCTTACTACTGCTTTATAGACACGGTGATCACTGCCCCATCGGTCACACGTTCCCTAGAGTTTCCTTACTACTGCATTATAGACACGGTGGTCACTGCCCCATCAGTCACACGTTCCCTAGAGTTTCCTTACTACTGCTTTATAGACACGGTGGTCACTGCCCCATCGGTCACACGCTCCCTAGAGTTTCCTTACTACTGCTTTATAGACACGGTGGTCACTGCCCCATCGGTCACACGTTCCCTAGAGTGTCCTTACTACTGCTTTATAGACACGGTGGTTACTGCCCCATCAGTCACACGCTCCCTAGAGTTTCCTTACTACTGCATTATAGACACGGTGGTCACTGCCCCATCAGTCACACGCTCCCTAGAGTTTCCTTACTACTGCTTTATAGACACAGTGGTCACTGCCCCATCAGTCACACGTTCCCTAGAGTGTCCTTACTACTGCATTATAGACACGGTGGTCACTGCCCCATCAGTCACACGTTCCCTAGAGTTTCCTTACTACTGCTTTATAGACACAGTGGTCACTGCCCCATCAGTCACACGCTCCCTAGAGTTTCCTTACTACTGCATTATAGACACGGTGGTCACTGCCCCATCAGTCACACGCTCCCTAGAGTTTCCTTACTACTGCTTTATAGACACAGTGGTCACTGCCCCATCAGTCACACGCTCCCTAGAGTTTCCTTACTACTGCATTATAGACACGGTGGTCACTGCCCCATCAGTCACACGCTCCCTAGAGTTTCCTTACTACTGCTTTATAGACACAGTGGTCACTGCCCCATCAGTCACACGCTCCCTAGAGTTTCCTTACTACTGCTTTATAGACACAGTGGTCACTGCCCCATCAGTCACACGTTCCCTAGAGTGTCCTTACTACTGCTTTATAGACACAGTGGTCACTGCCCCATCAGTCACACGCTCCCTAGAGTTTCCTTACTACTGCTTTATAGACACAGTGGTCACTGCCCCATCAGTCACACGCTCCCTAGAGTTTCCTTACTACTGCTTTATAGACACAGTGGTCACTGCCCCATCAGTCACACGCTCCCTAGAGTTTCCTTACTACTGCTTTATAGACACAGTGGTCACTGCCCCATCAGTCACACGTTCCCTAGAGTGTCCTTACTACTGCTTTATAGACACAGTGGTCACTGCCCCATCAGTCACACGCTCCCTAGAGTTTCCTTACTACTGCTTTATAGACACGGTGGTCACTGCCCCATCGGTCACACGTTCCCTAGAGTTTCCTTACTACTGCTTTATAAACACGGTGGTCACTGCCCCATCAGTCACACGTTCCCTAGAGTGTCCTTACTACTGCATTATAGACACGGTGGTCACTGCCCCATCAGTCACACGCTCCCTAGAGTTTCCTTACTACTGCTTTATAGACACAGTGGTCACTGCCCCATCAGTCACACGCTCCCTAGAGTGTCCTTACTACTGCTTTATAGACACAGTGGTCACTGCCCCATCAGTCACACGCTCCCTAGAGTGTCCTTACTACTGCTTTATAGACACAGTGGTCACTGCCCCATCAGTCACACGCTCCCTAGAGTTTCCTTACTACTGCATTATAGACACGGTGGTCACTGCCCCATCAGTCACACGCTCCCTAGAGTTTCCTTACTACTGCATTATAGATACAGTGGTCACTGCCCCATCAGTCACACGTTCCCTAGAGTGTCCTTACTACTGCTTTATAGACACAGTGGTCACTGCCCCATCGGTCACACGCTCCCTAGAGTTTCCTTACTACTGCATTATAGACACGGTGGTCACTGCCCCATCAGTCACACGCTCCCTAGAGTTTCCTTACTACTGCTTTATAGACACAGTGGTCACTGCCCCATCGGTCACACGTTCCCTAGAGTTTCCTTACTACTGCTTTATAGACACAGTGGTCACTGCCCCATCAGTCACACGTTCCCTAGAGTTTCCTTACTACTGCTTTATAGACACGGTGATCACTGCCCCATCAGTCACACGTTCCCTAGAGTTTCCTTACTACTGCTTTATAGACACAGTGGTCACTGCCCCATCAGTCACACGTTCCCTAGAGTTTCCTTACTACTGCTTTATAGACACGGTGGTCACTGCCCCATCAGTCACACGCTCCCTAGAGTTTCCTTACTACTGCTTTATAGACACGGTGATCACTGCCCCATCAGTCACACGTTCCCTAGAGTTTCCTTACTACTGCTTTATAGACACAGTGGTCACTGCCCCATCAGTCACACGTTCCCTAGAGTTTCCTTACTACTGCTTTATAGACACGGTGATCACTGCCCCATCAGTCACACGTTCCCTAGAGTTTCCTTACTACTGCATTATAGACACGGTGGTCACTGCCCCATCAGTCACACGCTCCCTAGAGTGTCCTTACTACTGCTTTATAGACACGGTGGTCACTGCCCCATCGGTCACACGCTCCCTAGAGTTTCCTTACTACTGCTTTATAGACACAGTGGTCACTGCCCCATCAGTCACACGCTCCCTAGAGTTTCCTTACTACTGCTTTATAAACACGGTGGTCACTGCCCCATCAGTCACACGCTCCCTAGAGTGTCCTTACTACTGCTTTATAGACACGGTGGTCACTGCCCCATCGGTCACACGCTCCCTAGAGTTTCCTTACTACTGCTTTATAGACACGGTGGTCACTGCCCCATCGGTCACACGTTCCCTAGAGTGTCCTTACTACTGCATTATAGACACGGTGGTCACTGCCCCATCAGTCACACGCTCCCTACAGTTTCCTTACTACTGCTTTATAGACACGGTGGTCACTGCCCCATCAGTCACACGCTCCCTAGAGTTTCCTTACTACTGCTTTATAGACACGGTGGTTACTGCCCCATCAGTCACACGTTCCCTAGAGTTTCCTTACTACTGCTTTATAGACACGGTGGTCACTGCCCCATCGGTCACACGTTCCCTAGAGTGTCCTTACTACTGCTTTATAGACACAGTGGTCACTGCCCCATCAGTCACACGTTCCCTAGAGTTTCCTTACTACTGCTTTATAGACACGGTGATCACTGCCCCATCAGTCACACGTTCCCTAGAGTTTCCTTACTACTGCTTTATAGACACAGTGGTCACTGCCCCATCAGTCACACGTTCCCTAGAGTTTCCTTACTACTGCTTTATAGACACGGTGGTCACTGCCCCATCAGTCACACGCTCCCTAGAGTTTCCTTACTACTGCTTTATAGACACGGTGATCACTGCCCCATCAGTCACACGTTCCCTAGAGTTTCCTTACTACTGCTTTATAGACACAGTGGTCACTGCCCCATCAGTCACACGTTCCCTAGAGTTTCCTTACTACTGCTTTATAGACACGGTGATCACTGCCCCATCAGTCACACGTTCCCTAGAGTTTCCTTACTACTGCATTATAGACACGGTGGTCACTGCCCCATCAGTCACACGCTCCCTAGAGTGTCCTTACTACTGCTTTATAGACACGGTGGTCACTGCCCCATCGGTCACACGCTCCCTAGAGTTTCCTTACTACTGCTTTATAGACACAGTGGTCACTGCCCCATCAGTCACACGTTCCCTAGAGTTTCCTTACTACTGCTTTATAAACACGGTGGTCACTGCCCCATCAGTCACACGCTCCCTAGAGTGTCCTTACTACTGCTTTATAGACACGGTGGTCACTGCCCCATCGGTCACACGCTCCCTAGAGTTTCCTTACTACTGCTTTATAGACACGGTGGTCACTGCCCCATCGGTCACACGTTCCCTAGAGTGTCCTTACTACTGCATTATAGACACGGTGGTCACTGCCCCATCAGTCACACGCTCCCTACAGTTTCCTTACTACTGCTTTATAGACACGGTGGTCACTGCCCCATCAGTCACACGCTCCCTAGAGTTTCCTTACTACTGCTTTATAGACACGGTGGTTACTGCCCCATCAGTCACACGTTCCCTAGAGTTTCCTTACTACTGCTTTATAGACACGGTGGTCACTGCCCCATCGGTCACACGTTCCCTAGAGTGTCCTTACTACTGCATTATAGACACGGTGGTCACTGCCCCATCAGTCACACGCTCCCTAGAGTTTCCTTACTACTGCTTTATAGACACAGTGGTCACTGCCCCATCAGTCACACGTTCCCTAGAGTTTCCTTACTACTGCTTTATAGACACGGTGGTCACTGCCCCATCAGTCACACGCTCCCTAGAGTTTCCTTACTACTGCTTTATAGACACAGTGGTCACTGCCCCATCAGTCACACGCTCCCTAGAGTTTCCTTACTACTGCTTTATAGACACGGTGGTCACTGCCCCATCGGTCACACGTTCCCTAGAGTGTCCTTACTACTGCTTTATAGACACAGTGGTCACTGCCCCATCGGTCACACGCTCCCTAGAGTTTCCTTACTACTGCTTTATAGACACGGTGGTCACTGCCCCATCGGTCACACGTTCCCTAGAGTGTCCTTACTACTGCTTTATAGACACAGTGGTCACTGCCCCATCAGTCACACGCTCCCTAGAGTTTCCTTACTACTGCTTTATAGACACGGTGGTCACTGCCCCATCAGTCACACGCTCCCTAGAGTTTCCTTACTACTGCTTTATAGACACAGTGGTCACTGCCCCATCGGTCACACGCTCCCTAGAGTTTCCTTACTACTGCTTTATAGACACGGTGGTCACTGCCCCATCGGTCACACGTTCCCTAGAGTTTCCTTACTACTGCTTTATAGACACGGTGGTCACTGCCCCATCAGTCACACGCTCCCTAGAGTTTCCTTACTACTGCTTTATAGACACAGTGGTCACTGCCCCATCGGTCACACGCTCCCTAGAGTTTCCTTACTACTGCTTTATAGACACAGTGGTCACTGCCCCATCGGTCACACGCTCCCTAGAGTTTCCTTACTACTGCTTTATAGACACGGTGGTCACTGCCCCATCAGTCACACGCTCCCTAGAGTTTCCTTACTACTGCTTTATAGACACAGTGGTCACTGCCCCATCGGTCACACGCTCCCTAGAGTTTCCTTACTACTGCTTTATAGACACGGTGGTCACTGCCCCATCGGTCACACGTTCCCTAGAGTGTCCTTACTACTGCTTTATAGACACAGTGGTCACTGCCCCATCAGTCACACGCTCCCTAGAGTTTCCTTACTACTGCTTTATAGACACGGTGGTCACTGCCCCATCAGTCACACGCTCCCTAGAGTTTCCTTACTACTGCTTTATAGACACAGTGGTCACTGCCCCATCGGTCACACGCTCCCTAGAGTTTTCTTACTACTGCTTTATAGACACGGTGGTCACTGCCCCATCAGTCACACGTTCCCTAGAGTTTCCTTACTACTGCTTTATAGACACAGTGGTCACTGCCCCATCGGTCACACGCTCCCTAGAGTTTCCTTACTACTGCTTTATAGACACGGTGGTCACTGCCCCATCGGTCACACGTTCCCTAGAGTGTCCTTACTACTGCTTTATAGACACAGTGGTCACTGCCCCATCGGTCACACGCTCCCTAGAGTTTCCTTACTACTGCTTTATAGACACGGTGGTCACTGCCCCATCGGTCACACGTTCCCTAGAGTGTCCTTACTACTGCTTTATAGACACAGTGGTCACTGCCCCATCAGTCACACGCTCCCTAGAGTTTCCTTACTACTGCTTTATAGACACGGTGGTCACTGCCCCATCAGTCACACGCTCCCTAGAGTTTCCTTACTACTGCTTTATAGACACAGTGGTCACTGCCCCATCGGTCACACGCTCCCTAGAGTTTCCTTACTACTGCTTTATAGACACGGTGGTCACTGCCCCATCGGTCACACGTTCCCTAGAGTGTCCTTACTACTGCTTTATAGACACAGTGGTCACTGCCCCATCGGTCACACGCTCCCTAGAGTTTCCTTACTACTGCTTTATAGACACGGTGGTCACTGCCCCATCGGTCACACGTTCCCTAGAGTGTCCTTACTACTGCTTTATAGACACAGTGGTCACTGCCCCATCAGTCACACGCTCCCTAGAGTTTCCTTACTACTGCTTTATAGACACGGTGGTCACTGCCCCATCAGTCACACGCTCCCTAGAGTTTCCTTACTACTGCTTTATAGACACAGTGGTCACTGCCCCATCGGTCACACGCTCCCTAGAGTTTCCTTACTACTGCTTTATAGACACGGTGGTCACTGCCCCATCAGTCACACGTTCCCTAGAGTTTCCTTACTACTGCTTTATAGACACAGTGGTCACTGCCCCATCGGTCACACGCTCCCTAGAGTTTCCTTACTACTGCTTTATAGACACGGTGGTCACTGCCCCATCGGTCACACGCTCCCTAGAGTTTCCTTACTACTGCTTTATAGACACGGTGGTCACTGCCCCATCGGTCACACGTTCCCTAGAGTTTCCTTACTACTGCTTTATAGACACAGTGGTCACTGCCCCATCAGTCACACGCTCCCTAGAGTTTCCTTACTACTGCTTTATAGACACGGTGGTCACTGCCCCATCAGTCACACGTTCCCTAGAGTGTCCTTACTACTGCTTTATAGACACAGTGGTCACTGCCCCATCAGTCACACGTTCCCTAGAGTTTCCTTACTACTGCTTTATAGACACAGTGGTCACTGCCCCATCGGTCACACGCTCCCTAGAGTTTCCTTACTACTGCTTTATAGACACGGTGGTCACTGCCCCATCAGTCACACGTTCCCTAGAGTTTCCTTACTACTGCTTTATAGACACAGTGGTCACTGCCCCATCGGTCACACGCTCCCTAGAGTTTCCTTACTACTGCTTTATAGACACAGTGGTCACTGCCCCATCGGTCACACGCTCCCTAGAGTTTCCTTACTACTGCTTTATAGACACGGTGGTCACTGCCCCATCAGTCACACGCTCCCTAGAGTTTCCTTACTACTGCTTTATAGACACGGTGGTCACTGCCCCATCAGTCACACGCTCCCTAGAGTTTCCTTACTACTGCTTTATAGACACGGTGGTTACTGCCCCATCAGTCACACGCTCCCTAGAGTTTCCTTACTACTGCTTTATAGACACGGTGGTCACTGCCCCATCAGTCACACGCTCCCTAGAGTTTCCTTACTACTGCTTTATAGACACAGTGGTCACTGCCCCATCAGTCACACGTTCCCTAGAGTTTCCTTACTACTGCTTTATAGACACGGTGATCACTGCCCCATCAGTCACACGTTCCCTAGAGTTTCCTTACTACTGCTTTATAGACACAGTGGTCACTGCCCCATCAGTCACACGTTCCCTAGAGTTTCCTTACTACTGCTTTATAGACACGGTGGTCACTGCCCCATCAGTCACACGTTCCCTAGAGTTTCCTTACTACTGCTTTATAGACACGGTGATCACTGCCCCATCAGTCACACGTTCCCTAGAGTTTCCTTACTACTGCATTATAGACACGGTGGTCACTGCCCCATCAGTCACACGCTCCCTAGAGTGTCCTTACTACTGCTTTATAGACACGGTGGTCACTGCCCCATCGGTCACACGCTCCCTAGAGTTTCCTTACTACTGCTTTATAGACACAGTGGTCACTGCCCCATCAGTCACACGCTCCCTAGAGTTTCCTTACTACTGCTTTATAAACACGGTGGTCACTGCCCCATCAGTCACACGCTCCCTAGAGTGTCCTTACTACTGCTTTATAGACACGGTGGTCACTGCCCCATCGGTCACACGCTCCCTAGAGTTTCCTTACTACTGCTTTATAGACACGGTGGTCACTGCCCCATCGGTCACACGTTCCCTAGAGTGTCCTTACTACTGCATTATAGACACGGTGGTCACTGCCCCATCAGTCACACGCTCCCTACAGTTTCCTTACTACTGCTTTATAGACACGGTGGTCACTGCCCCATCAGTCACACGCTCCCTAGAGTTTCCTTACTACTGCTTTATAGACACGGTGGTTACTGCCCCATCAGTCACACGTTCCCTAGAGTTTCCTTACTACTGCTTTATAGACACGGTGGTCACTGCCCCATCGGTCACACGTTCCCTAGAGTGTCCTTACTACTGCATTATAGACACGGTGGTCACTGCCCCATCAGTCACACGCTCCCTAGAGTTTCCTTACTACTGCTTTATAGACACAGTGGTCACTGCCCCATCAGTCACACGTTCCCTAGAGTTTCCTTACTACTGCTTTATAGACACGGTGGTCACTGCCCCATCAGTCACACGCTCCCTAGAGTTTCCTTACTACTGCTTTATAGACACGGTGGTTACTGCCCCATCAGTCACACGCTCCCTAGAGTTTCCTTACTACTGCTTTATAGACACAGTGGTCACTGCCCCATCAGTCACACGCTCCCTAGAGTTTCCTTACTACTGCTTTATAGACACGGTGGTCACTGCCCCATCGGTCACACGTTCCCTAGAGTGTCCTTACTACTGCTTTATAGACACAGTGGTCACTGCCCCATCGGTCACACGCTCCCTAGAGTTTCCTTACTACTGCTTTATAGACACGGTGGTTACTGCCCCATCAGTCACACGCTCCCTAGAGTTTCCTTACTACTGCTTTATAGACACAGTGGTCACTGCCCCATCAGTCACACGTTCCCTAGAGTTTCCTTACTACTGCATTATAGACACGGTGGTCACTGCCCCATCAGTCACACGCTCCCTAGAGTTTCCTTACTACTGCTTTATAGACACGGTGGTTACTGCCCCATCAGTCACACGCTCCCTAGAGTGTCCTTACTACTGCTTTATAGACACAGTGGTCACTGCCCCATCAGTCACACGTTCCCTAGAGTTTCCTTACTACTGCTTTATAGACACAGTGGTCACTGCCCCATCGGTCACACGTTCCCTAGAGTGTCCTTACTACTGCATTATAGACACGGTGGTCACTGCCCCATCAGTCACACGCTCCCTAGAGTTTCCTTACTACTGCATTATAGACACGGTGGTCACTGCCCCATCAGTCACACGCTCCCTAGAGTTTCCTTACTACTGCTTTATAGACACAGTGGTCACTGCCCCATCAGTCACACGTTCCCTAGAGTTTCCTTACTACTGCATTATAGACACGGTGGTCACTGCCCCATCGGTCACACGCTCCCTAGAGTTTCCTTACTACTGCTTTATAGACACGGTGGTCACTGCCCCATCAGTCACACGTTCCCTAGAGTTTCCTTACTACTGCTTTATAGACACGGTGGTTACTGCCCCATCAGTCACACGCTCCCTAGAGTTTCCTTACTACTGCTTTATAGACACGGTGGTCACTGCCCCATCAGTCACACGTTCCCTAGAGTTTCCTTACTACTGCTTTATAGACACAGTGGTCACTGCCCCATCAGTCACACGTTCCCTAGAGTTTCCTTACTACTGCTTTATAGACACAGTGGTCACTGCCCCATCAGTCACACGTTCCCTAGAGTTTCCTTACTACTGCTTTATAGACACGGTGGTCACTGCCCCAACCGTCACACGTTCCCTAGAGTGTCCTTACTACTGCTTTATAGACACGGTGGTCACTGCCCCATCAGTCACACGCTCCCTAGAGTTTCCTTACTACTGCTTTATAGACACAGTGGTCACTGCCCCATCAGTCACACGTTCCCTAGAGTTTCCTTACTACTGCTTTATAGACACGGTGGTCACTGCCCCATCAGTCACACGCTCCCTAGAGTTTCCTTACTACTGCTTTATAGACACAGTGGTCACTGCCCCATCAGTCACACGTTCCCTAGAGTTTCCTTACTACTGCTTTATAGACACGGTGGTCACTGCCCCATCAGTCACACGTTCCCTAGAGTTTCCTTACTACTGCTTTATAGACACAGTGGTCACTGCCCCATCGGTCACACGTTCCCTAGAGTGTCCTTACTACTGCTTTATAGACACGGTGGTCACTGCCCCATCAGTCACACGCTCCCTAGAGTTTCCTTACTACTGCTTTATAGACACAGTGGTCACTGCCCCATCAGTCACACGTTCCCTAGAGTTTCCTTACTACTGCTTTATAGACACGGTGGTCACTGCCCCATCAGTCACACGTTCCCTAGAGTTTCCTTACTACTGCTTTATAGACACAGTGGTCACTGCCCCATCAGTCACACGCTCCCTACAGTTTCCTTACTACTGCTTTATAGACACGGTGGTCACTGCCCCATCAGTCACACGCTCCCTAGAGTTTCCTTACTACTGCTTTATAGACACGGTGGTTACTGCCCCATCAGTCACACGTTCCCTAGAGTTTCCTTACTACTGCTTTATAGACACGGTGGTCACTGCCCCATCGGTCACACGTTCCCTAGAGTGTCCTTACTACTGCATTATAGACACGGTGGTCACTGCCCCATCAGTCACACGCTCCCTAGAGTTTCCTTACTACTGCTTTATAGACACAGTGGTCACTGCCCCATCAGTCACACGTTCCCTAGAGTTTCCTTACTACTGCTTTATAGACACGGTGGTCACTGCCCCATCAGTCACACGCTCCCTAGAGTTTCCTTACTACTGCTTTATAGACACAGTGGTCACTGCCCCATCAGTCACACGCTCCCTAGAGTTTCCTTACTACTGCTTTATAGACACGGTGGTCACTGCCCCATCGGTCACACGTTCCCTAGAGTGTCCTTACTACTGCTTTATAGACACAGTGGTCACTGCCCCATCGGTCACACGCTCCCTAGAGTTTCCTTACTACTGCTTTATAGACACGGTGGTCACTGCCCCATCGGTCACACGTTCCCTAGAGTGTCCTTACTACTGCTTTATAGACACAGTGGTCACTGCCCCATCAGTCACACGCTCCCTAGAGTTTCCTTACTACTGCTTTATAGACACGGTGGTCACTGCCCCATCAGTCACACGCTCCCTAGAGTTTCCTTACTACTGCTTTATAGACACAGTGGTCACTGCCCCATCGGTCACACGCTCCCTAGAGTTTCCTTACTACTGCTTTATAGACACGGTGGTCACTGCCCCATCGGTCACACGTTCCCTAGAGTGTCCTTACTACTGCTTTATAGACACAGTGGTCACTGCCCCATCGGTCACACGCTCCCTAGAGTTTCCTTACTACTGCTTTATAGACACGGTGGTCACTGCCCCATCGGTCACACGTTCCCTAGAGTGTCCTTACTACTGCTTTATAGACACAGTGGTCACTGCCCCATCAGTCACACGCTCCCTAGAGTTTCCTTACTACTGCTTTATAGACACGGTGGTCACTGCCCCATCAGTCACACGCTCCCTAGAGTTTCCTTACTACTGCTTTATAGACACAGTGGTCACTGCCCCATCGGTCACACGCTCCCTAGAGTTTCCTTACTACTGCTTTATAGACACGGTGGTCACTGCCCCATCAGTCACACGTTCCCTAGAGTTTCCTTACTACTGCTTTATAGACACAGTGGTCACTGCCCCATCGGTCACACGCTCCCTAGAGTTTCCTTACTACTGCTTTATAGACACGGTGGTCACTGCCCCATCGGTCACACGTTCCCTAGAGTGTCCTTACTACTGCTTTATAGACACAGTGGTCACTGCCCCATCGGTCACACGCTCCCTAGAGTTTCCTTACTACTGCTTTATAGACACGGTGGTCACTGCCCCATCGGTCACACGTTCCCTAGAGTGTCCTTACTACTGCTTTATAGACACAGTGGTCACTGCCCCATCGGTCACACGCTCCCTAGAGTTTCCTTACTACTGCTTTATAGACACGGTGGTCACTGCCCCATCAGTCACACGCTCCCTAGAGTTTCCTTACTACTGCTTTATAGACACAGTGGTCACTGCCCCATCGGTCACACGCTCCCTAGAGTTTCCTTACTACTGCTTTATAGACACGGTGGTCACTGCCCCATCGGTCACACGTTCCCTAGAGTGTCCTTACTACTGCTTTATAGACACAGTGGTCACTGCCCCATCGGTCACACGCTCCCTAGAGTTTCCTTACTACTGCTTTATAGACACGGTGGTCACTGCCCCATCGGTCACACGTTCCCTAGAGTGTCCTTACTACTGCTTTATAGACACAGTGGTCACTGCCCCATCAGTCACACGCTCCCTAGAGTTTCCTTACTACTGCTTTATAGACACGGTGGTCACTGCCCCATCAGTCACACGCTCCCTAGAGTTTCCTTACTACTGCTTTATAGACACAGTGGTCACTGCCCCATCGGTCACACGCTCCCTAGAGTTTCCTTACTACTGCTTTATAGACACGGTGGTCACTGCCCCATCAGTCACACGTTCCCTAGAGTTTCCTTACTACTGCTTTATAGACACAGTGGTCACTGCCCCATCGGTCACACGCTCCCTAGAGTTTCCTTACTACTGCTTTATAGACACGGTGGTCACTGCCCCATCGGTCACACGCTCCCTAGAGTTTCCTTACTACTGCTTTATAGACACGGTGGTCACTGCCCCATCGGTCACACGTTCCCTAGAGTTTCCTTACTACTGCTTTATAGACACAGTGGTCACTGCCCCATCAGTCACACGCTCCCTAGAGTTTCCTTACTACTGCTTTATAGACACGGTGGTCACTGCCCCATCAGTCACACGTTCCCTAGAGTGTCCTTACTACTGCTTTATAGACACAGTGGTCACTGCCCCATCAGTCACACGTTCCCTAGAGTTTCCTTACTACTGCTTTATAGACACAGTGGTCACTGCCCCATCGGTCACACGCTCCCTAGAGTTTCCTTACTACTGCTTTATAGACACGGTGGTCACTGCCCCATCAGTCACACGTTCCCTAGAGTTTCCTTACTACTGCTTTATAGACACAGTGGTCACTGCCCCATCGGTCACACGCTCCCTAGAGTTTCCTTACTACTGCTTTATAGACACAGTGGTCACTGCCCCATCGGTCACACGCTCCCTAGAGTTTCCTTACTACTGCTTTATAGACACGGTGGTCACTGCCCCATCAGTCACACGCTCCCTAGAGTTTCCTTACTACTGCTTTATAGACACGGTGGTCACTGCCCCATCGGTCACACGTTCCCTAGAGTGTCCTTACTACTGCTTTATAGACACAGTGGTCACTGCCCCATCAGTCACACGCTCCCTAGAGTTTCCTTACTACTGCTTTATAGACACGGTGGTCACTGCCCCATCGGTCACACGTTCCCTAGAGTGTCCTTACTACTGCTTTATAGACACAGTGGTCACTGCCCCATCGGTCACACGCTCCCTAGAGTGTCCTCACTACTGCTTTATAGACACGGTGGTCACTGCCCCATCAGTCACACGCTCCCTAGAGTTTCCTTACTACTGCTTTATAGACACAGTGGTCACTGCCCCATCGGTCACACGTTCCCTAGAGTTTCCTTACTACTGCTTTATAGACACGGTGGTCACTGCCCCATCAGTCACACGTTCCCTAGAGTTTCCTTACTACTGCTTTATAGACACGGTGATCACTGCCCCATCGGTCACACGTTCCCTAGAGTTTCCTTACTACTGCTTTATAGACACGGTGGTCACTGCCCCATCAGTCACACGTTCCCTAGAGTTTCCTTACTACTGCTTTATAGACACGGTGGTCACTGCCCCATCAGTCACACGTTCCCTAGAGTTTCCTTACTACTGCTTTATAGACACGGTGATCACTGCCCCATCGGTCACACGTTCCCTAGAGTTTCCTTACTACTGCATTATAGACACGGTGGTCACTGCCCCATCAGTCACACGTTCCCTAGAGTTTCCTTACTACTGCTTTATAGACACGGTGGTCACTGCCCCATCGGTCACACGCTCCCTAGAGTTTCCTTACTACTGCTTTATAGACACGGTGGTCACTGCCCCATCGGTCACACGTTCCCTAGAGTGTCCTTACTACTGCTTTATAGACACGGTGGTTACTGCCCCATCAGTCACACGCTCCCTAGAGTTTCCTTACTACTGCATTATAGACACGGTGGTCACTGCCCCATCAGTCACACGCTCCCTAGAGTTTCCTTACTACTGCTTTATAGACACAGTGGTCACTGCCCCATCAGTCACACGTTCCCTAGAGTGTCCTTACTACTGCATTATAGACACGGTGGTCACTGCCCCATCAGTCACACGTTCCCTAGAGTTTCCTTACTACTGCTTTATAGACACAGTGGTCACTGCCCCATCAGTCACACGCTCCCTAGAGTTTCCTTACTACTGCATTATAGACACGGTGGTCACTGCCCCATCAGTCACACGCTCCCTAGAGTTTCCTTACTACTGCTTTATAGACACAGTGGTCACTGCCCCATCAGTCACACGCTCCCTAGAGTTTCCTTACTACTGCATTATAGACACGGTGGTCACTGCCCCATCAGTCACACGCTCCCTAGAGTTTCCTTACTACTGCTTTATAGACACAGTGGTCACTGCCCCATCAGTCACACGTTCCCTAGAGTGTCCTTACTACTGCTTTATAGACACAGTGGTCACTGCCCCATCAGTCACACGCTCCCTAGAGTTTCCTTACTACTGCTTTATAGACACAGTGGTCACTGCCCCATCAGTCACACGTTCCCTAGAGTGTCCTTACTACTGCATTATAGACACGGTGGTCACTGCCCCATCAGTCACACGCTCCCTAGAGTTTCCTTACTACTGCTTTATAGACACAGTGGTCACTGCCCCATCAGTCACACGCTCCCTAGAGTGTCCTTACTACTGCTTTATAGACACAGTGGTCACTGCCCCATCAGTCACACGCTCCCTAGAGTGTCCTTACTACTGCTTTATAGACACAGTGGTCACTGCCCCATCAGTCACACGCTCCCTAGAGTGTCCTTACTACTGCTTTATAGACACAGTGGTCACTGCCCCATCAGTCACACGCTCCCTAGAGTTTCCTTACTACTGCATTATAGACACGGTGGTCACTGCCCCATCAGTCACACGCTCCCTAGAGTTTCCTTACTACTGCATTATAGATACAGTGGTCACTGCCCCATCAGTCACACGTTCCCTAGAGTGTCCTTACTACTGCTTTATAGACACAGTGGTCACTGCCCCATCGGTCACACGCTCCCTAGAGTTTCCTTACTACTGCATTATAGACACGGTGGTCACTGCCCCATCAGTCACACGCTCCCTAGAGTTTCCTTACTACTGCTTTATAGACACAGTGGTCACTGCCCCATCAGTCACACGTTCCCTAGAGTTTCCTTACTACTGCTTTATAGACACAGTGGTCACTGCCCCATCGGTCACACGTTCCCTAGAGTTTCCTTACTACTGCTTTATAGACACAGTGGTCACTGCCCCATCAGTCACACGTTCCCTAGAGTTTCCTTACTACTGCTTTATAGACACGGTGATCACTGCCCCATCAGTCACACGTTCCCTAGAGTTTCCTTACTACTGCTTTATAGACACAGTGGTCACTGCCCCATCAGTCACACGTTCCCTAGAGTTTCCTTACTACTGCTTTATAGACACGGTGGTCACTGCCCCATCAGTCACACGCTCCCTAGAGTTTCCTTACTACTGCTTTATAGACACGGTGATCACTGCCCCATCAGTCACACGTTCCCTAGAGTTTCCTTACTACTGCTTTATAGACACAGTGGTCACTGCCCCATCAGTCACACGTTCCCTAGAGTTTCCTTACTACTGCTTTATAGACACGGTGATCACTGCCCCATCAGTCACACGTTCCCTAGAGTTTCCTTACTACTGCATTATAGACACGGTGGTCACTGCCCCATCAGTCACACGTTCCCTAGAGTTTCCTTACTACTGCTTTATAGACACGGTGGTCACTGCCCCATCGGTCACACGCTCCCTAGAGTTTCCTTACTACTGCTTTATAGACACAGTGGTCACTGCCCCATCAGTCACACGCTCCCTAGAGTTTCCTTACTACTGCTTTATAAACACGGTGGTCACTGCCCCATCAGTCACACGCTCCCTAGAGTGTCCTTACTACTGCTTTATAGACACGGTGGTCACTGCCCCATCGGTCACACGCTCCCTAGAGTTTCCTTACTACTGCTTTATAGACACGGTGGTCACTGCCCCATCGGTCACACGTTCCCTAGAGTGTCCTTACTACTGCATTATAGACACGGTGGTCACTGCCCCATCAGTCACACGCTCCCTACAGTTTCCTTACTACTGCTTTATAGACACGGTGGTCACTGCCCCATCAGTCACACGCTCCCTAGAGTTTCCTTACTACTGCTTTATAGACACGGTGGTTACTGCCCCATCAGTCACACGTTCCCTAGAGTTTCCTTACTACTGCTTTATAGACACGGTGGTCACTGCCCCATCGGTCACACGTTCCCTAGAGTGTCCTTACTACTGCATTATAGACACGGTGGTCACTGCCCCATCAGTCACACGCTCCCTAGAGTTTCCTTACTACTGCTTTATAGACACAGTGGTCACTGCCCCATCAGTCACACGTTCCCTAGAGTTTCCTTACTACTGCTTTATAGACACGGTGGTCACTGCCCCATCAGTCACACGCTCCCTAGAGTTTCCTTACTACTGCTTTATAGACACAGTGGTCACTGCCCCATCAGTCACACGCTCCCTAGAGTTTCCTTACTACTGCTTTATAGACACGGTGGTCACTGCCCCATCGGTCACACGTTCCCTAGAGTGTCCTTACTACTGCTTTATAGACACAGTGGTCACTGCCCCATCGGTCACACGCTCCCTAGAGTTTCCTTACTACTGCTTTATAGACACGGTGGTTACTGCCCCATCAGTCACACGCTCCCTAGAGTTTCCTTACTACTGCTTTATAGACACAGTGGTCACTGCCCCATCAGTCACACGTTCCCTAGAGTTTCCTTACTACTGCATTATAGACACGGTGGTCACTGCCCCATCAGTCACACGCTCCCTAGAGTTTCCTTACTACTGCTTTATAGACACGGTGGTTACTGCCCCATCAGTCACACGCTCCCTAGAGTGTCCTTACTACTGCTTTATAGACACAGTGGTCACTGCCCCATCAGTCACACGTTCCCTAGAGTTTCCTTACTACTGCTTTATAGACACAGTGGTCACTGCCCCATCGGTCACACGTTCCCTAGAGTGTCCTTACTACTGCATTATAGACACGGTGGTCACTGCCCCATCAGTCACACGCTCCCTAGAGTTTCCTTACTACTGCATTATAGACACGGTGGTCACTGCCCCATCAGTCACACGCTCCCTAGAGTTTCCTTACTACTGCTTTATAGACACAGTGGTCACTGCCCCATCAGTCACACGTTCCCTAGAGTTTCCTTACTACTGCATTATAGACACGGTGGTCACTGCCCCATCGGTCACACGCTCCCTAGAGTTTCCTTACTACTGCTTTATAGACACGGTGGTCACTGCCCCATCAGTCACACGTTCCCTAGAGTTTCCTTACTACTGCTTTATAGACACGGTGGTTACTGCCCCATCAGTCACACGCTCCCTAGAGTTTCCTTACTACTGCTTTATAGACACGGTGGTCACTGCCCCATCAGTCACACGTTCCCTAGAGTTTCCTTACTACTGCTTTATAGACACAGTGGTCACTGCCCCATCAGTCACACGTTCCCTAGAGTTTCCTTACTACTGCTTTATAGACACAGTGGTCACTGCCCCATCAGTCACACGTTCCCTAGAGTTTCCTTACTACTGCTTTATAGACACGGTGGTCACTGCCCCATCAGTCACACGCTCCCTAGAGTTTCCTTACTACTGCTTTATAGACACAGTGGTCACTGCCCCATCAGTCACACGTTCCCTAGAGTTTCCTTACTACTGCTTTATAGACACAGTGGTCACTGCCCCATCAGTCACACGCTCCCTAGAGTGTCCTTACTACTGCTTTATAGACACGGTGGTCACTGCCCCATCGGTCACACGCTCCCTAGAGTTTCCTTACTACTGCTTTATAGACACAGTGGTCACTGCCCCATCAGTCACACGTTCCCTAGAGTTTCCTTACTACTGCTTTATAGACACGGTGATCACTGCCCCATCAGTCACACGTTCCCTAGAGTTTCCTTACTACTGCTTTATAGACACAGTGGTCACTGCCCCATCAGTCACACGTTCCCTAGAGTTTCCTTACTACTGCTTTATAGACACGGTGGTCACTGCCCCATCAGTCACACGTTCCCTAGAGTTTCCTTACTACTGCTTTATAGACACGGTGATCACTGCCCCATCAGTCACACGTTCCCTAGAGTTTCCTTACTACTGCATTATAGACACGGTGGTCACTGCCCCATCAGTCACACGTTCCCTAGAGTGTCCTTACTACTGCTTTATAGACACGGTGGTCACTGCCCCATCAGTCACACGCTCCCTAGAGTGTCCTTACTACTGCTTTATAGACACGGTGGTCACTGCCCCATCGGTCACACGCTCCCTAGAGTTTCCTTACTACTGCTTTATAGACACAGTGGTCACTGCCCCATCGGTCACACGTTCCCTAGAGTGTCCTTACTACTGCATTATAGACACGGTGGTCACTGCCCCATCAGTCACACGCTCCCTAGAGTTTCCTTACTACTGCATTATAGACACGGTGGTCACTGCCCCATCAGTCACACGCTCCCTAGAGTTTCCTTACTACTGCTTTATAGACACAGTGGTCACTGCCCCATCAGTCACACGTTCCCTAGAGTTTCCTTACTACTGCATTATAGACACGGTGGTCACTGCCCCATCGGTCACACGCTCCCTAGAGTTTCCTTACTACTGCTTTATAGACACGGTGGTCACTGCCCCATCAGTCACACGTTCCCTAGAGTTTCCTTACTACTGCTTTATAGACACGGTGGTTACTGCCCCATCAGTCACACGCTCCCTAGAGTTTCCTTACTACTGCTTTATAGACACGGTGGTCACTGCCCCATCAGTCACACGTTCCCTAGAGTTTCCTTACTACTGCTTTATAGACACAGTGGTCACTGCCCCATCAGTCACACGTTCCCTAGAGTTTCCTTACTACTGCTTTATAGACACAGTGGTCACTGCCCCATCAGTCACACGTTCCCTAGAGTTTCCTTACTACTGCTTTATAGACACGGTGGTCACTGCCCCATCAGTCACACGCTCCCTAGAGTTTCCTTACTACTGCTTTATAGACACAGTGGTCACTGCCCCATCAGTCACACGTTCCCTAGAGTTTCCTTACTACTGCTTTATAGACACAGTGGTCACTGCCCCATCAGTCACACGCTCCCTAGAGTGTCCTTACTACTGCTTTATAGACACGGTGGTCACTGCCCCATCGGTCACACGCTCCCTAGAGTTTCCTTACTACTGCTTTATAGACACAGTGGTCACTGCCCCATCAGTCACACGTTCCCTAGAGTTTCCTTACTACTGCTTTATAGACACGGTGATCACTGCCCCATCAGTCACACGTTCCCTAGAGTTTCCTTACTACTGCTTTATAGACACAGTGGTCACTGCCCCATCAGTCACACGTTCCCTAGAGTTTCCTTACTACTGCTTTATAGACACGGTGGTCACTGCCCCATCAGTCACACGTTCCCTAGAGTTTCCTTACTACTGCTTTATAGACACGGTGATCACTGCCCCATCAGTCACACGTTCCCTAGAGTTTCCTTACTACTGCATTATAGACACGGTGGTCACTGCCCCATCAGTCACACGTTCCCTAGAGTGTCCTTACTACTGCTTTATAGACACGGTGGTCACTGCCCCATCAGTCACACGCTCCCTAGAGTGTCCTTACTACTGCTTTATAGACACGGTGGTCACTGCCCCATCGGTCACACGCTCCCTAGAGTGTCCTTACTACTGCTTTATAGACACGGTGGTCACTGCCCCATCAGTCACACGCTCCCTAGAGTGTCCTTACTACTGCTTTATAGACACGGTGGTCACTGCCCCATCAGTCACACGCTCCCTAGAGTGTCCTTACTACTGCTTTATAGACACGGTGGTCACTGCCCCATCAGTCACACGCTCCCTAGAGTGTCCTTACTACTGCTTTATAGACACGGTGGTCACTGCCCCATCGGTCACACGCTCCCTAGAGTTTCCTTACTACTGCTTTATAGACACAGTGGTCACTGCCCCATCAGTCACACGCTCCCTAGAGTTTCCTTACTACTGCTTTATAAACACGGTGGTCACTGCCCCATCAGTCACACGCTCCCTAGAGTGTCCTTACTACTGCTTTATAGACACGGTGGTCACTGCCCCATCGGTCACACGCTCCCTAGAGTTTCCTTACTACTGCTTTATAGACACGGTGGTCACTGCCCCATCGGTCACACGTTCCCTAGAGTGTCCTTACTACTGCATTATAGACACGGTGGTCACTGCCCCATCAGTCACACGCTCCCTACAGTTTCCTTACTACTGCTTTATAGACACGGTGGTCACTGCCCCATCAGTCACACGCTCCCTAGAGTTTCCTTACTACTGCTTTATAGACACGGTGGTTACTGCCCCATCAGTCACACGTTCCCTAGAGTTTCCTTACTACTGCTTTATAGACACGGTGGTCACTGCCCCATCGGTCACACGTTCCCTAGAGTGTCCTTACTACTGCATTATAGACACGGTGGTCACTGCCCCATCAGTCACACGCTCCCTAGAGTTTCCTTACTACTGCTTTATAGACACAGTGGTCACTGCCCCATCAGTCACACGTTCCCTAGAGTTTCCTTACTACTGCTTTATAGACACGGTGGTCACTGCCCCATCAGTCACACGCTCCCTAGAGTTTCCTTACTACTGCTTTATAGACACGGTGGTTACTGCCCCATCAGTCACACGCTCCCTAGAGTTTCCTTACTACTGCTTTATAGACACAGTGGTCACTGCCCCATCAGTCACACGCTCCCTAGAGTTTCCTTACTACTGCTTTATAGACACGGTGGTCACTGCCCCATCGGTCACACGTTCCCTAGAGTGTCCTTACTACTGCTTTATAGACACAGTGGTCACTGCCCCATCGGTCACACGCTCCCTAGAGTTTCCTTACTACTGCTTTATAGACACGGTGGTTACTGCCCCATCAGTCACACGCTCCCTAGAGTTTCCTTACTACTGCTTTATAGACACAGTGGTCACTGCCCCATCAGTCACACGTTCCCTAGAGTTTCCTTACTACTGCATTATAGACACGGTGGTCACTGCCCCATCAGTCACACGCTCCCTAGAGTTTCCTTACTACTGCTTTATAGACACGGTGGTTACTGCCCCATCAGTCACACGCTCCCTAGAGTGTCCTTACTACTGCTTTATAGACACAGTGGTCACTGCCCCATCAGTCACACGTTCCCTAGAGTTTCCTTACTACTGCTTTATAGACACAGTGGTCACTGCCCCATCGGTCACACGTTCCCTAGAGTGTCCTTACTACTGCATTATAGACACGGTGGTCACTGCCCCATCAGTCACACGCTCCCTAGAGTTTCCTTACTACTGCATTATAGACACGGTGGTCACTGCCCCATCAGTCACACGCTCCCTAGAGTTTCCTTACTACTGCTTTATAGACACAGTGGTCACTGCCCCATCAGTCACACGTTCCCTAGAGTTTCCTTACTACTGCATTATAGACACGGTGGTCACTGCCCCATCGGTCACACGCTCCCTAGAGTTTCCTTACTACTGCTTTATAGACACGGTGGTCACTGCCCCATCAGTCACACGTTCCCTAGAGTTTCCTTACTACTGCTTTATAGACACGGTGGTTACTGCCCCATCAGTCACACGCTCCCTAGAGTTTCCTTACTACTGCTTTATAGACACGGTGGTCACTGCCCCATCAGTCACACGTTCCCTAGAGTTTCCTTACTACTGCTTTATAGACACAGTGGTCACTGCCCCATCAGTCACACGTTCCCTAGAGTTTCCTTACTACTGCTTTATAGACACAGTGGTCACTGCCCCATCAGTCACACGTTCCCTAGAGTTTCCTTACTACTGCTTTATAGACACGGTGGTCACTGCCCCATCGGTCACACGTTCCCTAGAGTGTCCTTACTACTGCTTTATAGACACGGTGGTCACTGCCCCATCAGTCACACGCTCCCTAGAGTTTCCTTACTACTGCTTTATAGACACAGTGGTCACTGCCCCATCAGTCACACGTTCCCTAGAGTTTCCTTACTACTGCTTTATAGACACGGTGGTCACTGCCCCATCAGTCACACGTTCCCTAGAGTTTCCTTACTACTGCTTTATAGACACAGTGGTCACTGCCCCATCAGTCACACGTTCCCTAGAGTTTCCTTACTACTGCTTTATAGACACGGTGGTCACTGCCCCATCAGTCACACGCTCCCTAGAGTTTCCTTACTACTGCTTTATAGACACAGTGGTCACTGCCCCATCAGTCACACGTTCCCTAGAGTTTCCTTACTACTGCTTTATAGACACGGTGGTCACTGCCCCATCAGTCACACGCTCCCTAGAGTTTCCTTACTACTGCTTTATAGACACAGTGGTCACTGCCCCATCAGTCACACGTTCCCTAGAGTTTCCTTACTACTGCTTTATAGACACGGTGGTCACTGCCCCATCAGTCACACGCTCCCTAGAGTTTCCTTACTACTGCTTTATAGACACAGTGGTCACTGCCCCATCAGTCACACGCTCCCTAGAGTTTCCTTACTACTGCTTTATAGACACGGTGGTCACTGCCCCATCAGTCACACGCTCCCTAGAGTTTCCTTACTACTGCTTTATAGACACAGTGGTCACTGCCCCATCAGTCACACGCTCCCTAGAGTTTCCTTACTACTGCTTTATAGACACAGTGGTCACTGCCCCATCAGTCACACGTTCCCTAGAGTGTCCTTACTACTGCTTTATAGACACAGTGGTCACTGCCCCATCAGTCACACGCTCCCTAGAGTTTCCTTACTACTGCTTTATAGACACGGTGGTCACTGCCCCATCAGTCACACGTTCCCTAGAGTTTCTTTACTACTGCTTTATAGACACGGTGGTTACTGCCCCATCAGTCACACGTTCCCTAGAGTTTCCTTACTACTGCTTTATAGACACAGTGGTTACTGACCCATCAGTCACACGCTCCCTAGAGTTTCCTTACTACTGCTTTATAGACACGGTGGTCACTGCCCCATCAGTCACACGTTCCCTAGAGTTTCCTTACTACTGCTTTATAGACACGGTGGTTACTGCCCCATCAGTCACACGCTCCCTAGAGTTTCCTTACTACTGCTTTATAAACACGGTGGTTACTGCCCCATCAGTCACACGTTCCCTAGAGTTTCCTTACTACTGCTTTATAGACACGGTGGTCACTGCCCCATCAGTCACACGTTCCCTAGAGTTTCCTTACTATTGCTTTATAGACACGGTGATCCCTGCCCCATCGGTCATACATTCCCTACAGTTTCCTTAGGAGTATCATACCACTGCAGATCTACCAAGACCCGGCCGTCCCTCTAAACTTTCATCTCACACAAGGAGAAGACTGATCAGAGATGCAGCCAGAGGCCCATGATCACTCTGGATGAACTGCAGAGATCTACAGCTGAGGTGGGACAGTCTGTCCATAGGACAACAACCAGTCGTACACTGTACAAATCTGGCCTTTATGGAAGAGTGGCAAGAAGAAAGCCATTTCTCAAAGATATCCATAAAAAGTGTCGTTTAAAGTTTGCAACAAGCCACCTGGGAGACACACCAAACATGTGGAAGAAGGTGCTCTGGTCAGATGAAACCAAAATCAAACTTTTTGGCAACAATGCCAAACGATATGTTTGGCGTAAAGTTTTTGAATTTCCACAAAAATTTTAAATAACCAATAAATTTCATTCAACTTCACAATTGTGTCCCACTTGTTGTTGATTCTTGGTATCTTTATGCTTGAAGCATGATATGTGGGATAAGGTTGAAAAGTTCCAGGGGACCGAATACTTTCGCAACGCACTGTATGTGGTTTAGGCACACTGTGGCGCTCAGAAGGGAAGGGGTATTTGGGAGCACAAAATTTGCTGAATTTCTTTTGGCGGGTGGGGAGCCATTTAGCTTTTCCAGGGACTTTGTGCTACCAGCAACGTGGAAGCCCCCTATATTTCCATTAACAGATAACGGATATGAATGGGGACTTGCTTTTTTTGTGGAATGAATTGAAGCTTTTATTGGGAACATTTTACGTAAAGTTTGGGATCACATTTATCCTGCGCACTACGCTGAGCACTTACTTTGTGGTTTCCATCTAATCTCTGAATGATGTGATTCAGATGAAACCCTTGAGGGAGCCATTCACTATGAGGCAGCAGAGATACTCTGGACTCCGTCTGGCCTCTGTTCAGCGGTGTCCTTTTTTATCAGAAGTGCACAAAACTGTGGTTGACGGCACTTTTATGCAATCCTAAAAAGACGGACACCACCAAATCATAGGCCAGAAAGGCGTCCACAGTGCCTTCATCTGCCTCAATATAGGGAGTCTTCTGCTGGAGGTTCTGCCTGAGTCACGTATTTCAGGGATTTACATGGAAACCATGGTGTAAGCACTCAACACAGAGCGCAGGATAAATGTGCGCTGAGCCTTACTGCGATCTTTGGGAGGCAGAATGAAAAAATAAACAGTAGGTGAAGAATTGGTTTTATTTTTTACGCAATTCCTCATGTGGTATAAGTGATTAGGTGACTTTAGTCTTTGGGTCGGTGCGATTAGAACGATACCAGATTTATTTTGGGTTTTTAGGTTTAGCTGCCACTGTCCTCACTACTCCCTATGGAAAAAACAAGGCACCCAGATAGCTGATCGCTTACGGTTATAACTCCTGAGCAGCAGAGTAGAGCCAACATGCTCCAATGTCAGAACATTCACACTTGGACCTCCCACAAGTTAGCTACAAATATGTTTCTAAAACACTCTGTGCTGCTTGAAGACCCTGCTCAGTCTATCGTCTGTGGCATTAAATGTGTTGCTTTGTATCGAGAAACTTGTTAGTTTAACACCCAACTAGTCACAGACACATATAATATACATTGCAGACATGAATGAAGAGGCCCCACTAGCAGAGGGCCGGGCGCAGACCAGGGCTGTGGAGTCGGTAAGCCAAACCTGCGACTCCGACTCCTCAATTTCCCTTACACCGACTCCCACATATATTGCTTATATTTAAGTGAAAAATTTATTGTAGTACAATGTGAACATCAGACATTTAATCATTTCTATGATCCAATAATCAAGATATTTAGATAGAACATAATATCTATTTATTGGAATACAACTTTAGAACACAAAAAACTGTAATAAATTGTAAATATGTAATACACTGTATACATGTATACGGTACAGACCAAAGTTTGGACACACCTTCTCATTCAAAGTGTTTTCTTTATTTTCATGACTATAAAAATTGTTGATTCACTCTGAAGGCATCAAAACTATGAATTACCACATGTGGAATTATTTAATTAACAAAAAAGTGTGAAACAACTGAAAATATGTCTTATGTTCTAGGTTCTTCACAGTAGCCACCTTTTGATTGATTACTGCTTTGCACACTCTTGGCATTCTCTTGATGAGCTTCAAGAGGTAGTCACCAGAAATGGTCTACCAACAGTCTTGAAGGAGTTCCCAGAGAGGCTTAGCACTTGTTGGCCCTTTTGCCTTCACTCTGCGGTCCAGCTCACCCAAAACCATCTCAATTGGGTTCAGGTCTGGTGACTGCGGAGGCCAGGTCATCTGGCGTAGCACCCATCACTCTCCTTCTTGGTCAAGTAGCCCTTACACAGCCTGGAGGTGTGTTTGGGGTCATTGTCCTGTGGAAAAATAATTGATGGTCCAACTAAACACAAACCGGATGGAATAGCATGCCGCTGCAAGATGCTGTGGTAGCCATGCTGGTTCAGTATGCCTTCAATTTTAAATAAATCCCCAATAGTGTCACCAGCAAAGCACCCCCACACCATCACACCTCCTCCTCCATGCTTGACGGTGGGAACCAGGCATGTAGAGTCCATTCGTTCACCTTTTCTGCGTCGCACAAAGACACGGTGGTTGGAAGCAAAGATCTCAAATTTGGACTCATCAGAACAAAGCACAGATTTCCACTGGTCTGATATCCATTCCTTGTGTTCTTTAGCCCAAACAAGTCTCTTCTGCTTGTTGCCTGTCCTTAGCAGTGGTTTCCTAGCAGCTATTTTACCATGAAGGCCTGCTGCACAAAGTCTCCTCTTAACAGTTGTTGTAGGGATGTGCCTGCTGCTAGAACTGTGTGTGGCATTGACCTGGTCTCTAATCTGAGCTTCTGTTAACCTGCAATTTCTGAGGCTGGTGACTCGGATGAACTTATCCTCCGCAGCAGAGGTGACTCTTGGTCTTCCTTTCCTGGGCCGGTCCTCATGTGAGCCAGTTTCTTTGTAGTGCTTGATGGTTTTTGCCACTGCACTTGGGGACACTTTCAAAGTTTTCCCAATTTTTCAGACTGACTGACCTTCATTTCTTAAAGTAATGATGGCCACTCGTTTTTCTTAGCTGCTTTTTTCTTGCCATAATACAAATTCTAACAGTCTATTCAGTAGGACTATCACCTGTGTATCCACCAGACTTCTGCACAACACAACTGATGGTCCCAACCCCATTTATAAGGCAAGAAATCCCACTTATTAAACCTGACAGGGCACACCTGTGAAGAGAAAACCATTTCCGGGGACTACCTCTTGAAGCTCATCAAGAGAATGCCAAGAGTGTGCAAAGCAGAAATCAAAGCAAAAGGTGGCTACTATGAAGAGTCTAGAATATAAGACATACAGTATTTTCAGTTGTTTCACACTTTTTTTTGTTAATTATATAATTCCACATGTGGTAATTCATAGTTTTGATGCCTTCAGAGTGAATCTACAATTTTCATAGTCATGAAAATAAAGAAAACGCTTCGATTGAGAAGGTGTGTCCAAACTTTTGGTCTATAATATATATATATATATATATATATATATATATACACACACACTCACTGGCCACTTTATTAGGTACACCATGCTAGTAAGGGGTTGGACCCCCTTTTGCCTTCAGAACTGCCTCAATTCTTCGTGGCAGAGATTCGACAAGGTGCTGGAAGCATTCCTCAGAGATTTTGGACCATATTGACATGATGGCATCACACAGTTGGCGCAGATTTGTCGGCTGCACATCGCTGATGCGAATCTCCCGTTCCACCACATCCCAAAGATGCTCTATTGGATTGAGATCTGGTGACTGAGGAGGCCATTTGAGTACAGTGAACTCATTGTCATGTTCAAGAAACCAATCTGAGATGATTCGAGCTTTATGACATGGCGCATTATCCTGCTGAAAGTAGCCATCAGATGTTGGGTACATTGTGGTCATAAAGGGATGGACATGGTCAGCAACAATACTCAGGTAGGCTGTGGCGTTGCAACGATGCTCAATTGGTACCAAGGGGCCCAAAGAGTGCCCAGAAAAAATTCCCCACACCATGACACCACCACCACCAGCCTGAACCGTTGATACAAGGCAGGATGGATCCATGCTTTCATGTTGTTTACGCCAAATTCTGACCCTACCATCCGAATGTCGCAGCAGAAATCGAGACTCATCAGACCAGGCAACGTTTTTCCAATCTTCTACTGTCCAATTTCGATGAGCTTGTGCAAATTGTAGCCTCAGTTTCCTGTTCTTAGCTGAGAGGAGTGGTACCCAGTGTGGTCTTCTGCTGCTGTAGCCCATCTGCCTCAAAGTTCGACGCACTGTGCGTTCAGAGATGCTCTTCTGCCTACCTTGGTTGTAACGGGTGGCAATTTGAGTCACTGTTGCCTTTCTATCAGCTCGAACCAGTATGCCCATTCTCCTCTGACCTCTGGCATCAACAAGGCATTTCCGGCCACAGAACTGCCGCTCACTGGATTTTTTTTCTTTTTCGGACCATTCTCTGTAAACCCTAGAGATGGTTGTGTGTGAAAATCCCAGTAGATCAGCAGTTTCTGAAATACTCAGACCAGCCCTTCTGGCACCAACAATCATGCCACGTTCAAAGGCACTCAAATCACCTTTCTTCCCCATACTGATGCTCGGTTTGAACTGCAGGAGATTGTCTTGACCATGTCTACATGCCTAAATGCACTGAGTTGCCGCCATGTGATTGGCTGATTAGAAATTAAGTCTTAACACACAGTTGGACAGGTGTACCTAATAAAGTGGCGAGTGTGTGTGTGTGTGTGTGTGTGTGTGTGTGTGTGTGTGTATGTATGTATGTATGTATGTATGTATGTATGTATATATATATATATATATATATATATATATATATATATATACACACACACACACACACACACACACACACACACACACAGTCATATGTAAAAGTTTGGGCACCCCTATTAATGTTGACATTTTTTCTTTATAACAATTTTGGTTTTTGCAACAGCTATTTCAGTTTCATATATCTAATAACTGATGGACTCAGTTATATTTCTGGATTCAAATGAGGTTTATTGTACTAACAGAAAATGTGCAATCTGCATTTAAACAAAATTTGACCGATGCAAAAGTATGGGCACCCTTATCATTTTCTTGATTTGAACACTCCTAACTACTTTTTACTGACTTCCTGAAGCACTAAATTGGTTTTGTAACCTCATTGAGCTTTGAACTTCATAGCCAGGTGTATCAAATCATGAGAAAAGGTATTTAAAGTGGCCACTTGCAAGTAGTTCTCCTATTTGATTCTCCTATGAAGAGTGGCATCATGGGCTCCTCAAATCAACTCTCAAATGATCTGAAAACAAAGATTATTCAACATAGCTTTTCAGGGGAAGGATACAAAAAGTTGTCTCAGTGATTTAACCTGTCAGTTTCCACTGTGAGGAACATAGTAAGGAAATGGAAGAACACAGGTACAGTTCTTGTTAAGCCCAGAAGTGGCAGGCCAAGAAAAATATCAGAAAGGCAGAGAAGAAGAATGGTGAGAACAGTCAAGGACAATCCACAGACCACCTCCAAAGACCGGCAGCATCATCTTGCTGCAGATGGTGTCACTGTGCATCGGTCAACAATACAGCGCATGCATAACGCCTTTTTGTATGACCAAACAACTCAATCTTTGTTTCATCAGTTCACAGGACCTTCTTCCAAAATGTAACTGGCTTGTCCAAATGTGCTTTTGCAGACCTCAGGCGACTCTGTTTGTGGCGTGCTTGCAGAAACGGCTTCTTTGGCATCACTCTCCCATACAGCTTCTCCTTGTGCAAAGAGCGCTGTATTGTTGACCGATGCACAGTGACACCATCTGCAGCAAGATGATGCTGCAGGTCTTTGGAGGTGGTCTGTGGATTGTCCTTGACTGTTCTCACCATTCCTCTTCTCTGCCTTTCTGATATTTTTCTTGGCCACTTCTGGGCTTAACAAGAACTGTACCTGTGTTCTTCCATTTCCTTACTATGTTCCTCACAGTGGAAACTGACAGGTTAAATCTCTGAGACAACTTTTTGTATCCTTCCCCTGAAAAGCTATGTTGAATAATCTTTGTTTTCAGATCATTTGAGAGTTGTTTTGAGGAGCCCATGATGCCACTCTTCATAGGATAATCTAAAAGGAGAACTACTTGCAAGTGGCCACCTTAAATACCTTTTCTCATGATTTGATGTACCTGGCTATGAAGTTCAAAGCTTAATGAGGTTACAAAACCAATTTAGTGCTTCAGGAAGTCAGTAAAAAGTAGTTAGGAGTGTTCAAATCAAAAAAATTATAAGGGTGCCCATACTTTTGCACCGGTCAAATTTTGTTTAAATGCAGATTGCACATTTTCTGTTAGTACAATAAACCTCATTTGAATCCAGAAATATAACTGAGTCCATCAGTTATTAGATATATGAAACTGAAATAGCTGTTGCAAAAACCAAAATTGTTATAAAGAAAAAAGGTTAACATTAATAGGGGTGCCCAAACTTTTACATATGACTGTATATATATATATATATATATATATACACACATACATACACATACACACACACTATGACTTATCTCGGCTAAGATAAAGCCTAGATCCTCAGGCTACATTCACACTATGGGCGTAGCCAGGATCAAACCTATGGGAGGGGGGGGGGGGCAGAACCTCATACTGTTCTGCAGAATTTCATACCGCACACCTCAGCTGCTGCAGAACCTCATACTGTTCTGCAGAATTTCATACCGCACACCTCAGCTGCTGCAGAACCTCATACTGCAAACCCCTACACTTGAAAATAAAGCCTGCACCTTAAGAAGATGTGGTGATGAATGCAGTCTATTTATTTCAACTATCAGTTGATGTTGATGTTACTGAAGACGAGCAATGCCTGTCCTGGGCGTCCTTTTGGGCAGCTATGAGGTGTACCTGACTGGTGCTAAATAAAAGGAGTGTTAGTCTGTGTGCTTTCATTCTTTTTGGTACAGATATGATATGGATAGACAGATATGGATAAATGGATATATAGATAGAGCAGATTTCTAATCTGCTTTTGCTATTGAAAACATTATCTATGAGCTCAAAAACCTTTCAGGTGATGCGGTTTTTTAAAAAGCTGATCGGCTTTTGCAACTGAAAAGCGTATCCTCAAAAAAAACGCAGCAAAAACGCTGTGTGTGAAAGTACAGTCATGGCCAAAAGTTTAGAGAATGACACAAATATTAATTTTTACAAAGTCTACTGCTTCATTTTTTCTAATGGCAATTTGCATATACTCCAGAATGTTATAAAGAGTGATCAGCTTAACAGCAATTACTTGCAAAGTCAATATTTGCCTAGAAAATGAACTTTATCCCCCAAAACACATTTCAACATCATTGCAGCCCTGCCTTAAAAGGACCAGCTAACATCGTTTCAGTGATTGCTCCATTAACACAGGTGTGGGTGTTGATGAGGACAGGGCTGGAGATCAATCTGTCATGATTAAGTAAGAATGACACCACTGGACACTTTAAAAGGAGGCTGGTGCTTGGCATCATTGTTTCTCTTCTGTTAACCATGGTTATCTCTAAAGAAACACGTGCAGTCATCATTGCACTGCACAAAAATGGCCTAACAGGGAAGAGTATCGCAGCTAGAAAGATTGCACCTCAGTCAACAATCTATCGCATCATCAAGAACTTCAAGGAGAGAGGTTCCCTTGTTGCCAAAAAGGCTCCAGGGCGCCCAAGAAAGACCAGCAAGCGCCAGGACCCTCTCTTAAAAGTGTTTCAGCTGCGGGATCGGGCTACCAGCAGTGCAGAGCTTGCTCAGGAATGGCAGCAGGCAGGTGTGAGTGCATCTGCACGCACTGTGAGGCGGAGACTCTTGGAGCAAGGCCTGGTCTCAAGGAGGGCAGCAAAGAAGCCACTTCTCTCCAGAAAAAACATCATGGACAGACTGATATTCTGCAAGAGGTACAGGGAGTGGACTGCTGAGGACTGGGGTAAAGTCATTTTCTCTGATGAATCCCCTTTTCGATTGTTTGGGACATCTGGAAAACGGCTTATTCGGAGAAGACCAGGTGAGCGCTACCACCAGTCTTGTCTCATGCCAACTGTCAAGCATCCTGAAACCATTCATGTGTGGGGTTGCTTCTCAGCCAAGGGAATGGGCTCTCTCTCAGTCTTGCCTAAAAACACAGCCATGAATAAAGAATGGTACCAGAATGTCCTCCAAGAGCAACTTCTCCCAACCGTCCAAGAGCAGTTTGGCGATCAACAATGCCTTTTTCAACATGATGGAGCACCTTGCCATAAAGCAAAGGTGATAACTAAATGGCTCAGGGAACAAAACAGAGATTTTGGGACCATGGCCTGGAAACTCCCCAGATCTTAATCCCATTGAGAACTTGTGGTCAATCATCAAGAGACGGGTGGACAAACAAAAACCTTCAAATTCAGACAAAATAAAAGCATTGATTTTGCAAGAATGGACTGCTATCAGTCAGGATTTGATCCAGAAGTTGATTGAGAGCATGCCAGGGAGAATTGCTGAGGTCCTGAAGAAGGGTCAACACTGCAAATATTGACTTGCTGCACTAACTCATTCTAACTGTCAATATAACCTTTTGCTACTCATAATATGATTGCAATTATATTTCTGTATGTGATAAAAACATCTGACAAACACACATAAAAACCAGAGGCAGCAGATCATGTGAAAATATAATATTTCTATCATTCTCTAAACTTTTGGCCATGACTGTAGCCTTATATCAGGAATAGAACAGCCATTAATAGGACATTTCATAACTTTACCAAATTCCTATGAAAAAATATTCAGCATATTCTGCATTGAACTACTGTACCCAATTTATTATATATTTTAGGAGTCGGTCCATTTTATACCGACTCCAACTCCACCAAAATGAGCACCGACTCCACAGCCCTGGCGCAGACATTACATTAATTACACTGATCAGGCTCATTGCCCGAGAGGATAATTAAAAGGAATGATTTCTATGCTCCACTTTACAGACGTCGTAATTATCCTCAATTAGATGGCACAGTGAGAACATACCAAGTCTGATAATCATGCACAAGACAGGACGGACAGGTATGCAGGCCCCGCAACCGAGTCATTGACTTGTTTCATGTGCTAATTTTCACATACAAAGTGAAATACCACTACGTCCTAAGGAGGAAGAAAGCTGAAACCGTATTCGTACGGCACATAAATACACTGCTCAAAAAAGGGAACACAAACAACATAACTCCAAGTAAATGAAACTTCTGTGAAATCAAACTGTCCACTTAGGAAGCAACACTGATTGACAATCAATTTCACATGCTGCTGTGCAAATGGAATAGACAACAGATGGAAGTTATTGGCAATTATCAAGACACCCTCAATAAAGGAGTGGTCCTGCAGGTGGGGACCACAGACACATCTCAGTACCAATGCTTTCTGGCTGATGTATTGGTCACTTTTGAATGTTGGTTGTGCTTTCGTGGTAGCATGAGATGGACTCTACAACCCACACAAGTGGCTCAGGTAGTGCAGCTCATCCAGGATGGCACATCAATGCAGGCTGTGGCAAGAAGATTTGCTGTGTCTGTCAGAGTAGTGTCCAGAAGCTGGAGGCGCTACCAGGAGAAAGACCAGTACACCAGGAGACATGGGCCGTACGAGGGCAACAACCCAGCAACAGGACCGCTACCTCTGCCTTTGTGCAAGGAGGAACAGGAGGAGCACAGCCCAGAGCCCTGCAAAATGACCTCCAGCAGGTCACAAATGTGCATGTGTGTGCACAAATGGTTAGAAACCGACTTCATGAGGCTGGTCTGAGGGCCCAACGTCCACAGATGGGGGTTGTGCTCACAGCCCAACACCGTGCAGGACGCTTTGCATTTGCCACAGAACATCAGGATTGGAAAATTCGCCACTGGCACCCTGTGCTTTTAACAGATTTGCTCAGTGTGAACCTGCTTTCATGTGACAGAGTCTGGAGGCGCCATAGAGAGCGATCTCCTGCCTGCAACATCCTTCAGCTTGACCGCTTTGGCAGTAGGGCAGGAATGGTGTCACAAATTTTGACTAAAATAAAATTTGTCATAATTTTCATCTACGCTTCTTTGTCCATTTTTCCTTTTTTTTTTACTATAATACTGCTCCTATGTACAAGAATATAACTGCTATAATACTGCCCCCTATGTACAAGAATATAACTACTATAATACTGCCCCTATGTACAACAATATAACTACTATAATACTGCCCCCTATGTACAAGAATATAACTACTATAATACTGCTCCTATATACAAGAATATAACTACTATAATACTGCCCCCTGTGTACAAGAATATAACTACTATAATACTGCCCCCATGTACAAGAATATAACAACTATAATACTGCCCCCTATGTACAAGAATATAACTACTATAATACTGCCCCCTGTGTACAAGAATATAACTACTATAATACTGCCCTCTGTGTACAAGAATATAACTACTATAATACTGCTCCCTGTGTACAAGAATATAACTACTATAATACTGCCCCCTATGTACAAGAATATAACTACTATAATACTGCCCCCTATGTACAAGAATATAACTACTATAATACTGCCCCCTATGTACAAGAATATAACTACTATAATACTGCTCCCTATGTACAAGAATATAACTACTATAATACTGCCCCCTATGTACAAGAATATAACTACTATAATACTGCCCCCTGTGTACAAGAATATAACTACTATAATACTGCTCCCTATGTACAAGAATATAACTACTATAATACTGCCCCCTATGTACAAGAATATAACTACTATAATACTGCTCCCTATGTACAAGAATATAACTACTATAATACTGCCCCCTATGTACAAGAATATAACTACTATAATACTGCTCCTATGTACAAGAATATAGCTACTAATACTGCCCCCTATGTACAAGAATATAACTACTATAATACTGCTCCTATGTACAAGAATAGAACCACTATAATACTGCCCCCTTTGTACAAGAATATAACTAGTATAATACTGCTCCCTATGTACAAGAATATAACTACTATAATACTGCCCCCTATGTACAAGAATATAACTACTATAACACTGCCCCTATGTACAAAAATATAACTACTATAATACTGCCCCCTATGTACAAAAATATAACTACTATAATACTGCCCCCTATGTACAAGAATATAACTACTATAATTCTGCCCCTATGTACAAGAATATAACTACTATAATACTGCCCCCTATGTACAAGAATATAACTACTATAATACTGCCCCTATGTACAAGAATATAACTACTATAATACTGCCCCCTATGTACAAAAATATAACTACTATAATACTGCCCCCTATGTACAAAAATATAACTACTATAATACTGCCCCCTATGTACAAGAATAAAACTACAATAATACTGCCCCTATGTACAAGAATATAACTACTATAATACTGCCCTCTATGTACAGGAATATAACTACTATAATACTGCTCCTATGTACAAGAATATTACTGCTATAATACTGCCCCTTATGTACAAGAATATAACTACTATAATACTGTCCCTATGTACAAGAATATAACTGCTATAATACTGCCCTCTATGTACAAGAATATAACTACTATAACACTGCTCCTATGTACAAGAATATAACTACTATAACACTACTCCTATGTACAGTACAAGAATATAACTACAATAATACTGCCCCTATGTACAAGAATATAACTACTATAATACTGCCCTCTATGTACAAGAATATAACTACTATAACACTGCTCCTATGTACAAGAATATAACTACTATAACACTACTCCTATGTACAGTACAAGAATATAACTACTATAATACTGCCCCCTATGTACAAGAATATAACTACAATAATATTGCCCCTATGTACAAGAATATAACTACTATAATACTGCCCTCTATGTACAGGAATATAACTACTATAATACTGCCCCTATGTACAAGAATATAACTAATATAATACTGCCCTCTATGTACAAGAATATAACTACTATAATACTGCCCCTATGTACAAGAATATAACTACTATAATACTGCCCTCTATGTACAGGAATATAACTACTATAATACTGCTCCTATGTACAAGAATATAACTACTATAATACTGCCCCTATGTACAAGAATATAACTACTATAATACTGCTCCTGTGTACAAGAATATAACTACTATAATACTGCCCATATGTACAATATAACTACTATAATACTGCCCCTATGTACAAGAATATAACTACTATAATACTGCTCCTGTGTACAAGAATATAACTACTATAATACTGCCCCTATGTACAAGATATAACTACTATAATACTGCTCCTATATACAAGAATATAACTACTATAATACTGCTCCTATGTACAAGAATATAACTACTATAATACTGCCCCCTATATACAAGAATATAACTACTATAATACTGCCCCCTATATACAAGAATATAACTACTATAATACTGCCCCCTATATACAAGAATATAACTACTGTAATACTGCCCCCTGTGTACAAGAAAATAACTACTATAATACTGCCCCTATGTACAAGAATATAACTACTATAATACTGCCCCTATGTACAAGAATATAACTACTATAATACTGCCCCTATATACAAGAATATAACTACTATAATACGGCCCCTATGTACAAGAATAGAACTACTATAATACTGCCCCTATATACAAGAATATAACTACTATAATACTGCTCCTATGTACAAGAATATAACTACTATAATACTGCTCCTATGTACAAGAATATAACTACTATAATACTGCCCCTATGTACAAGAATATAACTACTATAATACTGCCCCTATGTACAAGAATATAACTACTATAATACTGCCCCTATGTACAAGAATATAACTACTATAATACTGCCCTATGTACAGGAATATAACTACTATAATACTGCTCCTATGTACAGGAATATAACTACTATAATACTGCTCCTATGTACAAGAATATAACTACTATAATACTGCCCCTATGTACAAGAATATAACTACTATAATACTGCCCCTATGTACAAGAATATAACTACTATAATACTGCCCCTATGTACAAGAATATAACTACTATAATACTGCCCCTATGTACAAGACTATAACTACTATAATACTGACCCTATGTACAAGAATATAACTACTATAATACTGCTCCTATGTACAGGAATATAACTACTATAATACTGCTCCTATGTACAAGAATATAACTACTATAATACTGCTCCTATGTACAAGAATATAACTACTATAATACTGCCCCCTATGTACAAAAATATAACTACTATAATACTGCTCCTGTGTACAAGAATCTTACTACTATAATACTGCCCCCTATGTACAGGAATATAACTACTATAATACTGCTCCTATGTACAAGAATATAACTACTATAATACTGCTCCTATGTACAGGAATATAACTACTATAATACTGCTCCTATGTACAAGAATATAACTACTATAATACTGCCCCTATGTACAAGAATATAACTACTATAGTACTGCTCCCTATATACAAGAATATAACTACTATAATACTGCTCCTATTTACAAGAATATAACTACTATAATACTGCCCCTATATACAAGAATATAACTACTATAATACTGTCCCTATGTACAGGAATATAACTACTATAATACTGCTCCTATGTACAAGAATATAACTACTATAATACTGCTCCTATGTACAAGAATATAACTACTATAATACTGCTCCTATGTACAAGAATATAACTACTATAATACTGCTCCTATGTACAAGAATATAACTACTATAATACTGCCCCTATGTACAAGAATATAACTACTATAATACTACCCCCTATGTACAAGAATATAACTACTATAATACTACCCCCTATGTACAAGAATGCCATAGGGGAAAACCAGGGAAGAGTCTTGAGGAGATCATTTGCATATTCCCAGTGCCTTCTGGGATAAGTGAAGAGTCTCTGCGAATTTTGGCTCATCTTTCATCGTTTTTAAGAAATCTCAAGATGGAAGAGGCCAGGAGCCATTTGGTGAGCTGCATTTCTTGCTACATGTTCACAGATTTACCAGTGGAAAAGCCAAACTTCACATGCCACAAATGCGGCTCGTGTCCCTGCTGGAGGAAGAGAGGTTAGCTACGTTGAAGATCATTAAGGAAGGTGAAGAGTTCTTGGACAGAGCAGAATTATCTCTTCATGTTACAGAAAGAGAAGAAATTCGAAGTGCACCTGAAGAAACAGAGGAATGGAGACATGTGACCCAGAGAAGCAGGAGGATCAGGAGGCAGTCAGCACCCATACTGCTCAGAAACCAGTACCAGGCTCTCACGCAGGAAAACGATGAAGAAATACATCAGGATAAGACTTTGCCAACAAACAGCAACCTTGCACGCCTTCAGAGTCCTCCTGGATGGAGAAAGAAAAATGTTGTGAAGAAGAAACGGAGAGTGGTGGTCATGGGGGATTCCCTGTTGAGAGGAACAGAGGCCGCTATCTGCAGACCGGATATAACTTCAAGAGAAATGTGCTGTCTTCCAGGTGCAAAAATTAAAGATGTGTCTGACAGGAGATCAGGACTCTTCAGACCTACAGATGACTACCCATTCCTGCTACTACATGTGGGGACAAATGACACCGCAAGAAACGACCTGGAAACCATCTGCAGAGACTTTGAAGACTTAGGCAAGAAAGTGAAAGAACTGGGAGCGCAGGTGGTCTTCTCTTCCATCCTCCCAGTGGATGGCCATGGAACAAGGAGGTGGAATAAGATTCTGCAGGTGAACAACTGGCTACGTCGATGGTGCCGTCAGCAACGATTTGGATTTCTGGATCAGGGAGTGAACTACTTATACGATGGACTACTTGCTAGAGATGGGGTGCACCTTACGAAGACTGGAAAACATGTATTTGGAAGTCGCCTTGCTACACTTGTAAGGAGAGCTTTAAACTAGAACAACATGGGAAGGGAAGCAAAAGACCAGAAAAAGCCATACACCTGACAAATGCTATTGAGAACTCTGCTATTAGAAGTGGAAAGGAAGAACAAAGACGAAAGAATCTAATTAATAAAAATATTGGAGAAAGAGAAACCAATCACAAACTAAAATGTTTCTATACTAATGCACAAAGCATGGGCAACAAACAAGGAGAATTGGAACTACTAACACAGGAAAAGAAATATGATGTCATTGGAATCACTGAAACTTGGTGGGACAATACACATGATTGGAATACAAGACTAGAAGGATACAACTTATTTGCAAGAAACAGACTTGATAAACGAGGAGGGGGTGTCGCATTGTATGTTAGAAACGCGTATATCTGCACAGAGATTGAAGCTTCAGAGACTGGGAGTTCTGTGGAAACTGTTTGGGTAAGAATACAAGGACAGAACAATGGAAAGGACACCATTGTAGGCATTTACTACAGGCCGCCTGTGCAAGCTGAAGCTATGGATGAACTCTTTATGCATCAAATGGCCAAGTTCTCCAAAAAATATGACATAGTTGTCATGGGAGATTTCAACTATCCAGACATTTGTTGGGAATCTCTCTCAGGCAAAACTAACAGGTCAAGGAAATTCTTATCCTCTCTTGCTGACAACTTTATCTTCCAAAAGGTAAGGGAGAAAACAAGGGGAACTGCTACCTTGGATCTAATCCTTATAAACAGGGAGGAAATGGTTGAGGAGGTAAAAGTGGCTGGGACCCTAGGAGGTAGCGACCATGCTATTTTAGAATTTTGGATAACTAGAGGCGGAAGACCTGTGAAGACTCAGACGTCAAGGTTAGATTTCAGAAAGGCAGATTTTAAGGGATTCAGAAAGAGAATTGGAGGGATCCAATGGCTGGATATCCTTAAAGACAAAAATGTCCAGGAAGGATGGGAAATCTTGAAAAATGAAATTCTCAAAGCACAATTGTTAACAATTCCGAAAAGAGGGAAGAATAGGAAGCATTTAAGGAAACCAGGATGGGTGAACACAGAACTTAACCCCTTCCCGACCTGTGACACAGCGTACGCGTCATGAAAGTCGGTGCCAATCCAACCTATGACGCATACCCTGTGGGTCGGGTGACCGGGGTCAATGAAAGGTCACCTGACCCGCAGATACAGGGGGCTTTGTAATTCACCACAGGGGGTGTGGCTTCGCCCCCACATGGTTACGATCGCTCTGATTGGCTTTTAAAAGTGAAACAGCCAATCAGAGCGATAGTAATATTTCATCAATGAAAATTGATGAAATATTACAATCCAGCCATGGCCGATGCTGCTGTAGCATCGGACATGGCTGGAGACACCGATTCGCCCCCCCCACCGGCGATCGCCCCCCCGCCACTGAATGACAGCGGCAATCTGCCGCATGCGCAGTGCACCCGCCAGAATCTGCCGGCTGCAGATTCCGTTATTTCATCTTGATCACTCTCACAGTGATCAAAATGAAATAATAAGTAAATGAACCCCCCGATTATCACCCCCATAGGTAGGCACAACTAATAAAATAAAGATAATATTTTTATTTTTCCATTAGGGTTAGGGTTGGAAAGAGGGTTAGGGTTGGAAAGAGGGTTGGGATTAGGGGTGTGTTGGGGTTAGGGTTGAAGTTAGAATTGAGGGGTTTCCACTGTTTAGGCACATCAGGGGCTCTCCAAACGCGATATGGTGCAACCATTGATTCCAGCCAATTTTGCGTTCAAAAAGTCAAACGGTGCTCCCTCCCTTCCAAGCACCGACGTGTGCCCAAACAGTGGTTTACCCCCACTTATGGGGTATCAGGGTACTCAGGAAAAATTGCACAACAACTTTTGGGGACTAATTTCTCCTGTTACCCTTGGGAAAATAAAAAATAGGGGGCTAAAAAATTATTTTTGTGGAAAAAAATGATTTTTTCATTTTCACGTCTCTGCATTATAAACTTCTGTGAAGCACTTGGGGGTTGAAAGTGCTCACAACACGTCTACATAAGTTCCTTGGGGGGTCTAGTTTCCAAAATGGGGTCACTTGTGGGGGGTTTCCACTGTTTAGGCACATCAGGGGCTCTGCAAACGTAATGACAACTGCAGAGTATTCCATCAAAGTCTGCATTTCAAAACGTCACTACTTCCATTCCGAGCCCTGACGTGTGCCCAAACAGTGGTTCCCCCCCACATATGGGGTAAAAGCGTACTCAGGACAAACTGGACAACAACTTTTGGGGTCCAATTTATCCTGGTACCCTTGTGAAAATAAAAAATTGCTGACTAAAAAATTTTTTTTTTTTGGAAAAAAAAGATTTTTAATTTTCACTGCTCTGCATTATAAACTTCTGTGTAGCACCTGGGGTTCAAAGTGCTCACTATGCATCTAGATAAGTTCCTTAGGGGGTCTAGTTTCCAAAATTGGGTCATTTGTGGGGGAGCTCCAAAGTTTAGGCAAACAGGGGATCTCCAAACACAACATGGTGTCCGCTAACGATTGGAGCTAATTTTCATTTCAAAAAGTCAAATGGCGCTCCTTCCCTTCCGGGCCCTGCCGTTCACCCAAACAGTGGTTTATGACCACATATGAGGTATCGGTGCACTCAGGAGAAATTGCCCAACAAGTTTTATGATCCATTTTATCCTTGTTGCCCATGTGAAAATGAAAAAACTGAGGCTAAAAGAAAATTTGCGTGAAAAAAAAAGTACTTTTTTTTTTCTTACGGATCAATTTGAGAAGTGATCAGTATGCATCTAGCCAAGTTCCTTGGAGGGTCTAATTTCCAAAATGGGGTCACTTGTGGGGGAGCTCCAGTGTTTAGGCACACAGCGACTCTCCAAACACGACATGGCAAGCGCTAAATATTCCAGCATATTTTCCATTCAAAAAGTCAAATGGTGCTCCTTCCCTTCTGAGCCCTGCCATGCGCCCAAACAGTGGTTTATGACCAAATATGAGGTATCGATGTACTCCGGGGAAATTGCCCAACAAATTTTAGGATCCATTTTATCCTGTTACCCATGTGAAAATGAAAAAAATTGATGCTGAAAGAAAATTTGTTTTGGAAAAATTAAAATGTCCATTTTTTTTCTTCCACATTGCTTTAGTTCCTGTGGAGCACCTGAAGGGTTAATAATCTTCTTGAATGTAGTTTTGAGCACCTTGAGGGGTGCAGTTTTTAGAATGGTGTCACTTTTGGGTATTTTCTGCCATATAGACCCCTCAAAGTGACTTCAAATGTGAGGTGGTCCATAAAAAAAAAAAAATGGTTTTGTAAATTTTGTTGTAAAAATGAGAAATCACTGGTCAACTTTTAACCCTTATAACTTACTAACAAAAAAATATTTTGCTTCCAAAATTGTACTGATGTAAAGTAGACATGTGGGAAATGTTATTTAGTAACTATTTTGTGTCACATAACTCTCTAGTTTAACAGAATAAAAATTCTAAATTTGAAAATTGCGAAATTTTCAAAATTTTCGCCAAATTTCTGATTTTTTTCACAAATAAACGCAAAAATTATCGACCTAAATTTACCACTAACATGAAGCCCAATATGTCACGAAAAAAACAATCTCAGAATCGCTAGGATGCGTTGAAGCGTTTTAGAGTTATTACCTCATAAAGGGACACTGGTCAGAATTGCAAAAAATGGCCAGGTCATTAAGGTCAAAATAGGCTGGGTCATGAAGGGGTTAAGCACATGCTAAAAAGGAAGAAAAAAAATGTTTATAAAATGGAAAGAGGGAGGCATATCTAAAGATGAATATAATGCTGTCGGCAGAACCTGCAAGGCACAAATCAGATTAGATAAAGCTGACAATGAATTGAGGCTTGCAAGAGATGTCAAAAGCAATAATAAAGGATTTTGGGGATATGTCAAAAGTAAAAGAAAAAAGTCAAAGATGCTATAGGATTTTTACAGGATGAAAATGATGAAAATGGTAAGACAGGATGTTGAGAAGGCCGAACTTTTAAATTCCTATTTTGCATCTGTTTTCTCTCAGAAAGGAAATGTAACATCAACTGTTCTTCACTGTCCTATTAAGGGAATAGAAGAATCCAGGATATCTATAAACAGAAAGATTGTGAGGAAACACTTAGCTAACCTAAATGAATTCAAGTCTCCAGGTCCAGATGAATTACACCCCAGAGTACTTAAGGAGATAGCAGAAGAAATTTTTGAACCCCTCTCTATTATCTTTGAATATTCTTGGAGAACAGGAGAAGTCCCAGAAGACTGGAAAAGAGCAAATGTTGTTCCTATCTTCAAAAAGGGGAAGAAGGTGGACCCAGGCAACTATAGGCCGGTGAGTCTGACTTCTATACCAGGAAAGATCTTTGAACAAATTATTAAACAACATGTATGCCAGTACCTGGATAAGAATGAAGTGATTAAACAGTGTCAGCATGGGTTTGTAACTAATAAGTCATGTCAGACTAACTTAATTTCCTTCTATGACGGAATCACTGATTGGTGTTAGGAATGAGTCACCGGAGGAGGAGAAAACAAAAATACAAGCTAAGTCCAGAAAACCGGAGAGTTTGGTAGCTATCGGATTGCAGACCCCAGATCCTATACACCACAACTAACAGTAGCCGTGGGGGGTTCCTACGGTGCCCTAGACCCCTCATCACAGCCGGAGAACTACATAAGCCTAAAGAAGGAAAGGGGAAAGCTAAACTGCCCCAGAGCAGACCCCAAAGCAATAGACAGCCCCCAACATGTATTGTCGGTGAAATACAGATGAAAACAGAAACACAGACAGAAAGACAGGCTGAGCAAACGATGGGGCCCAACTAACTAGATAGGACAGGACAGAAAAGATGCTGGCTGCAATCCGCAAAAAACCCTACCAAAAATGTCCCAACCGTCTGATAAGGAAAAAAGGCCCTGAAGTCGCTAGACTTCAAAATCACTATATCAGCACTCAGGTATATTCTGAAAACAGAGCAAAGATCAACTGATCACAGACAAAAATGGAATTCAGCCAGTCCCAACCAGGACTGGCTGAATACAAACACTAAGGAAACCAGATAAAATCTCATGGAATAATAGTAGGGCAAAAACTTAACTTTTAGTAGACAGGAACTAAACTGGATGCAAGAGCTCAGAGCAGAAAGAATCACCAGCAGCCCTGCAGGGCGTCGGCTGCCTTATATCCACTCAGAAATACCAGATGTCCAATCACACTCCGCCTGTTCAGATAACAGGTTCTTCCCATCCCAATCAATTTCACTACCTCTCTTCACCAGCAGAGGGAGTTCATCAGACATCAAAGGTGAAGGGGAGAATGAACTCACAATAGATTGGGTAGATCAAGGAAATGCTGTAGATATAGTACATCTTGACTTCAGCAAAGCATTTGACAAAGTCTCTCATACAATCCTTATTGAAAAAATGACTAAGTATGGAATGGACAAGGCAACTGTTAGGTGGATTCATAACTGGCTTAGTGATCGGACCCAAAGAGTGGTCGTAAATGGCTGCACATCCAGTTGGAAAAATGTCTCAAGTGGGGTACCACAGGGCTCTGTCCTGGGCCCTGTATTGTTCAACATCGTTATCAACGATTTAGATGAAGGAATTGAGGGTAAACTGATTAAATTTGCTGATGACACAAAGCTAGGAGGGATAGCTAATACTAGAGAGGGAAAGGATTCAAAAAGATATAAATAAACTGGAGAAGTGGGCAGCAACTAACAGAATGGTTTTTAACAGGGAGAAATGCAAAGTACTACATCTGGGCAATAAAAATGAAAAAAGCATATATAGAATGGGAGGAATAGGGCTAAGTGACAGCACATGTGAAAAAGACTTGGGTATACTAATAGATCACAGACTGAATATGAGTCAACAGTGTGATGCAGCAGCAAAAAAGGCAAATGCAATCTAGGATGTATTAACAGAAGCATACAGTCTAGATCACGTGAAGTCATTATTGCCCTTTACTCCTCTTTGGTCAGACCTCATCTGGAATATTGTGTCCAGTTTTGGGCACCACATTTTAAAAAAAGACATCAACAAACTGGAGCAAGTTCAGAAAAGAGCGACCAGAATGGTGACCGGTCTGCAAACCCTGTCTTATGAGGAAAGGTTGCAGGATTTGGGAATGTTTAGTTTGCAAAAGAGAAGACTGAGAGGAGACTTAATAGCTGTCTACAAATATCTAAAGGGCTGTCACATTGTAGAAGGATCAACTTTATTCTCATTTGCACAAGGAAAGACTAGAAGCAATGGGATGAAACTGAATGGGAGGAGACACAGATTAGATATTAGAAAAAATTTTTTGACAGTTAGAGTGATCAATGAGCGGAACAGGCTGCCACGAGAAGTGGTGAGTTCTCCTTCAATGGAAGTCTTCAAACGGAGGCTGGACAGACATCTGACTGGGATGATTTAGCGAATCCTGCTTTGAGCAGGGGGTTGGACCAGATGGCCCAGGAGGTCCCTTCCAACTCTACGATTCTATATATTCTGTTCTATCTAAATATCTTGATTATTGGATCATAAAAATGATTAAATGTCTGAGGTTCACATTGTACTACAATAAATTTTTCACTTAAATATAAGCAATCTGTGTGGGAGTCGGAGTCGGAGTTGGAGTAAGGGAAATTGAGGAGTCGGAGTCGGAGTCGGAGTCGCAGGTTTGGCTTACCGACTCCACAGCCCTGGTTAAAACCGCCGCGGAAACGCGAAAAAAACGCCACGTGTGAACTCAGCCTAAATCACCCCTCTTTCAAAACAAAATCACACCTACACACATTAGGTATCGCTGTGTTCAGAATTGGGAGATCAAAAGAACGTATCTGCACAAAATTGGTTTCATTAAAAACAACAGCTCAGCGCGCAAAAAAAATAAGCCCTCACCCGACCCGAGATCACGAAAAATGTTGATGCTACAGGTCTCGGAGAATGGCGCTTTTTTTTTTTTTTTTTAACAAACATTGGAATTTTTTTTCACCACTTAGATAAAACAGAACTTAGAGATGTTTGGTGTCTATGAACTCGTAATGACCTGGAGAATCGTAATGCCAGCTCAGTTTTAGCGTTTAGTGAACCTAGCAAAAACCCAAGTAAAAAACAAGTGTGGGATTGCACTTTTTTGCAATTTTCACCACACATGGAAGTTTTTTCCCGTTTTGTAGTACACATGCTAAAACCAATGGTCATTCAAAAGTACAACTCGTCCCGCAAAAAACAAGCCCTCACATGGCCATATTGACGGAAAAATAAAAAAAAGATATGGCTCTGGGAAGGGGAGCGAAAAATGAAAATGCAAAACCAAAAATACCCCTGGTCGTTAAATATGTTGTCCACTACTTGGACAACTTCTTCTTATACCCCATGCTTGGCTCCCATAAAATAATAAAGCTTATACTCACCTCCCGTGCTGGCGCAATTCATGCGGTGTCGGCACTCGGTCTCTTGTGACATGGGGCGCCGGCACCCAATCAGCGCTGGCGTCACTGTCCCCGCTTCCTGTCTAACGGAGTAGGAAAAGAAAGTCCAAGATCAGCTGCAGCCCGGACTTTCTCTTCATGTTTGATTTGCACGAAGACGGAGACGCTGATTGGGCGCCAGCGTCACGTGTTACAACCAGGGCTGTGGAGTCGGTAAGCCAAACCTGCGACTCCGACTCCTCAATTTCCCTTACACCGACTCCGACTCCCACATATATTGCTTATATTTAAGTGAAAAATTTATTGTAGTACAATGTGAACCTCAGACATTTAATCATTTTTATGATCCAATAATCAAGATATTTAGATAGAACAGAATATATATTGGTGTACTACCCGGTTTTCATTCTTTTTGGTACAGATATGATATGGATAGACAGATATGGATAGATAGAGCAGATTTCTAATCTGCTTTTGCTATTGAAAACATTATCTATGAGCTCAAAAACCTTTCAGGTGATGCAGTTTTTTAAAAAGCTGATCTGCTTTTGCAGCTGAAAAACGTATCCTCAAAAAACACAGGAAAAATGCTGTGTGTGAATGTAGCCTTAGATCAGGAATAGAACAGCCATTTATAGGACATTTCATAACTTTCCCAAACTCCTATGAAAAAATATTCAGCACATCCTGCATTGAATTACTGTACCCAATTTATTATATATTTTAGGAGTCGGAGTCGGTCCATTTTATACCGACTCCAACTCCGACTCCACCAAAATGAGCACCGACTCCGACTCCACGACTCCGACTCCACAGCCCTGGTTACAACAACTACACACAAGCCCTGGGATCACGAATGCTGACACCACAGGAACAGCACCGGCAAGGGAGGGGAGCAGAAGCTTTATTATTTTATCACCAAACATTTTTGTAACGAAAGGGTCGCCCTAGTAGTGGACCTGAATCTGTGCTGCACCTTATATACATGCTTAGTAGTGAGGCAGTGCTGTGGAGTCAGAAGTGAGGGAAATTAAGAAGTCGATACTTTGGCTTACCAAATATTGCCCACTCGCCACCAGGGCAAGTGGGAAGAGCGGAGATTAAGAGCCATCTAATGGACGCGCCATTTCTGGGGTGACTGAGGGCTGATGCTTTTGGTCTGGGAAAGGGACAATATCCATGGCCCCTTCTCAGCCTATTAATATCAGCCCACAGCTGTCTGTTTAGACTCCCCCCCCCCCCCCCCCCCCAAGTCATTTTTTTTTCTGAGGTCTTCAGTAAACATGTCAGTGTGTTTTGCACAAGGACCTTGGGAACACACGGACATGTGCACACACAAGCTGTCTGTGTGTAAGGGTTTCCCTCCTGTTCTTACTCTGTTACCTTCTCTGACAGTAGGGCCATGACCTCCGGTTACATAATACACATACCAACCACTGCTTACTTTTTGGCACATAAGATGGACGTCGTCTTTGGCACATGTGCTGTGTTTCCAGAGAGGTCTTCAGCGTCGTCTCAAGTCCTGGGGGAGCAATACGCTGGAGAAATACATGAGGAAGCCGATATTTCTGATCATCCAAGGACGCTGGAGTCTCCTTCACAAGCGGTAGACGGCAACAAGGTCTGGAAGGTCCAACAATGACGAGTAGAGCTATATGCCCATACGCACCGCTCAGTCTCTGCAGGTCTCACCCACGAGGTCACCGCTGTCTCTCATCTGCCTCTTCTTGTGGCCAAGTCTAAAATCCACCCATCGCGTTATCGTAGCGAGAGTCCTGCCGAGTCATGCACAAAGTCGTGAGCGTCGCCAGCGAGTCGTGAGCGTCAACAGCAAATCTTGAGCGTGCTCTGTCCGCAGCAGCACTCTGCCTAGCACTGTTCTCTCTCCGCTCAGCCTCTGTCGCCCCGGGGATCTCCGCTCAGCCTCTGTCGCCCCGGGGATCTCCGCTCACCCTCTGTCGCCCCGGGGATCTCCGCTCACCCTCTGTCGCCCCGGGGATCTCCGCTCACCCTCTGTCGCCCCGGGGATCTCCGCTCACCCTCTGTCGCCCCGGGGATCTCCGCTCACCCTCTGTCGCCCCGGGGATCTCCGCTCACCCTCTGTCGCCCCGGGGATCTCCGGTCACCCTCTGTCTCCCCGGGGCTCTCCGGTCACCCTCTGTCTCCCCGGGGCTCTCCGGTCACCCTCTGTCTCCCCGGGGCTCTCCGGTCACCCTCTGTCTCCTCGGGGCTCTCCGGTCACCCTCTGTCTCCTCGGGGCTCTCCGGTCACCCTCTGTCTCCTCGGGGCTCTCCGGTCACCCTCTGTCTCCTCGGGGCTCTCCGGTCACCCTCTGTCTCCTCGGGGCTCTCCGGTCACCCTCTGTCTCCTCGGGGCTCTCCGGTCACCCTCTGTCTCCTCGGGGCTCTCCGGTCACCCTCTGTCTCCTCGGGGCTCTCCGGTCACCCTCTGTCTCCTCGGGGCTCTCCGGTCACCCTCTGTCTCCTCGGGGCTCTCCGGTCACCCTCTGTCTCCTCGGGGCTCTCCGGTCACCCTCTGTCTCCTCGGGGCTCTCCGGTCACCCTCTGTCTCCTCGGGGCTCTCCGGTCACCCTCTGTCTCCTCGGGGCTCTCCGGTCACCCTCTGTCTCCTCGGGGCTCTCCGGTCACCCTCTGTCTCCTCGGGGCTCTCCGGTCACCCTCTGTCTCCTCGGGGCTCTCCGGTCACCCTCTGTCTCCTCGGGGCTCTCCGGTCACCCTCTGTCTCCTCGGGGCTCTCCGGTCACCCTCTGTCTCCTCGGGGCTCTCCGGTCACCCTCTGTCTCCTCGGGGCTCTCCGGTCACCCTCTGTCTCCTCGGGGCTCTCCGGTCACCCTCTGTCTCCTCGGGGCTCTCCGGTCACCCTCTGTCTCCTCGGGGCTCTCCGGTCACCCTCTGTCTCCTCGGGGCTCTCCGGTCACCCTCTGTCTCCTCGGGGCTCTCCGGTCACCCTCTGTCTCCTCGGGGCTCTCCGGTCACCCTCTGTCTCCTCGGGGCTCTCCGGTCACCCTCTGTCTCCTCGGGGCTCTCCGGTCACCCTCGGGGCTCTCCGGTCACCCTCTGTCTCCTCGGGGCTCTCCGGTCACCCTCGGGGCTCTCCGGTCACCCTCGGGGCTCTCCGGTCACCCTCTGTCTCCTCGGGGCTCTCCGGTCACCCTCTGTCTCCTCGGGGCTCTCCGGTCACCCTCTGTCTCCTCGGGGCTCTCCGGTCACCCTCTGTCTCCTCGGGGCTCTCCGGTCACTCTCTGTCTCCTCGGGGCTCTCCGGTCACTCTCTGTCTCCTCGGGGCTCTCCGGTCACTCTCTGTCTCCTCGGGGCTCTCCGGTCACTCTCTGTCTCCTCGGGGCTCTCCGGTCACTCTCTGTCTCCTCGGGGCTCTCCGGTCACTCTCTGTCTCCTCGGGGCTCTCCGGTCACTCTCTGTCTCCTCGGGGCTCTCCGGTCACTCTCTGTCTCCTCGGGGCTCTCCGGTCAGTCGCTGTCTCCTCGGGGCTCTCCGGTCAGTCGCTGTCTCCTCGGGGCTCTCCGGTCAGTCGCTGTCTCCTCGGGGCTCTCCGGTCAGTCGCTGTCTCCTCGGGGCTCTCCGGTCAGTCGCTGTCTCCTCGGGGCTCTCCGCTCACCCTCTGTCTCCTCGGGGCTCTCCGGTCACTCTCTGTCTCCTCGGGGCTCTCCGCTCACCCTCTGTCTCCTCGGGGCTCTCCGGTCACTCTGTCTCCTCGGGGCTCTCCGCTCACTCTCTGTCTCCTCGGGGCTCTCCGGTCACCCTCTGTCTCCTCGGGGCTCTCCGGTCACTCTCTGTCTCCTCGGGGCTCTCCGGTCACTCTCTGTCTCCTCGGGGCTCTCCGGTTAGTCTCTGTCTCCTCGGGGCTCTCCGGTCACTCTCTGTCTCCTCGGGGCTCTCCGGTTAGTCTCTGTCTCCTCGGGGCTCTCCGGTCACCCTCTGTCTCCTCGGGGCTCTCCGGTCACTCTCTGTCTCCTCGGGGCTCTCCGGTCACCCTCTGTCTCCTCGGGGCTCTCCGGTCACCCTCTGTCTCCTCGGGGCTCTCCGGTCACCCTCTGTCTCCTCGGGGCTCTCCGGTCACCCTCTGTCTCCTCGGGGCTCTCCGGTCAGTCTCTGTCTCCTCGGGGCTCTCCGGTCAGTCTCTGTCTCCTCGGGGCTCTCCGGTCACCCTCTGTCTCCTCGGGGCTCTCCGGTCAGTCTCTGTCTCCTCGGGGCTCTCCGGTCACTCTCTGTCTCCTCGGGGCTCTCCGGTCAGTCTCTGTCTCCTCGGGGCTCTCCGGTCACTCTCTGTCTCCCCGGGGGGTCGTTATTCAGTCTCAGCTGTCTCTTCTCGGCGTCCTTACCTCTCATTCTTACGTCTGTCTTGTCTCGTCGGTTATTTCCATTTTTCTTCCTCAGCCACCAGAGCTTTAAGACACCAACGTTCAACTGTTAACTAGAGCTCCGTCAACACAAAACTATAAACCATCTCCGCTGTCGGCTCCATCTTGTTGGTGATTTCATATTTGTGACAGTGGAAAACAGTCTTCAGAAAGATGGCGGGCACCGCAAACTGGGGGACAGAAAGCAAGAATACGCATGCGCAGAAGCTGGTCCGACACTAACGGAACAGGAAGAGAGGAGGGCGTGGTCAGTGAGAGGCTTATACTGGAGCGTACCATCTCCGGAGCAGAGGGGAGCGCACGGCGGCCTCAACCATCCTGCAGCGGCTGAGAGGAGGAATGTCTGACGCCAGGTAGATGATATGAACTGACCGGCGTGTAGTGTCCATGTCTGACTTACCGCCTGGGTATCACGGCCCCGCTGTAATGATCCTTACACCCCCCCATTATATCCCCTGTATAATGATCCTTACACCCCCCCATTATATCCCCTGTATAATGGCCCTTACACCCCCCCCCATTATATCCCCTGTATAATGGCCCTTACACCCCCCCCCATTATATCCCCTGTATAATGGCCCTTACACCCCCCCCCCCATTATATCCCCTGTATAATGATCCTTACACCCCCCCCATTATATCCCCTGTATAATGGCCCTTACACCCCCCCCATTATATCCCCTGTATAATGGCCCTTACACCCCCCCCCATTATATCCCCTGTATAATGGCCCTTACACCCCCCCCCATTATATCCCCTGTATAATGGCCCTTACACCCCCCCCCATTATATCCCCTGTATAATGATCCTTACACCCCCCCATTATATCCCCTGTATAATGGCCCTTACACCCCCCCCCCCATTATATCCCCTGTATAATGACCCTTACACCCCCCCATTATATCCCCTGTATAATGACCCTTACACCCCCCCATTATATCCCCTGTATAATGGCCCTTACACCCCCCCCATTATATCCCCTGTATAATGGCCCTTACACCCCCCCCATTATATCCCCTGTATAATGACCCTTACACCCCCCCCATTATATCCCCTGTATAATGGCCCTTACACCCCCCCCATTATATCCCCTGTATAATGGCCCTTACACCCCCCCCCATTATATCCCCTGTATAATGGCCCTTACACCCCCCCCCATTATATCCCCTGTATAATGGCCCTTACACCCCCCCCATTATATCCCCTGTATAATGGCCCTTACACCCCCCATTATATCCCCTGTATAATGACCCTTACACCCCCCCATTATATCCCCTGTATAATGACCCTTACACCCCCCCATTATATCCCCTGTATAATGGCCCTTACACCCCCCCATTATATACCCTGTATAATGGCCCTTACACCCCCCCATTATATCCCCTGTATAATGGCCCTTACACCCCCCCATTATATCCCCTGTATAATGGCCCTTACACCCCCCCATTATATCCCCTGTATAATGGCCCTTACACCCCCCCATTATATCCCCTGTATAATGGCCCTTACACCCCCCCCATTATATCCCCTGTATAATGGCCCTTACACCCCCCCCATTATATCCCCTGTATAATGGCCCTTACACCCCCCCCCCATTATATCCCCTGTATAATGGCCCTTACACCCCCCCATTATATCCCCTGTATAATGGCCCTTACACCCCCCCCCCATTATATCCCCTGTATAATGGCCCTTACACCCCCCCCCCCCCCCCCCTCCCCATTATGCCCCCGTTACGGCCCTGGTGTAATGAGCGGCCTCTGGTCACATAAACTGACAAGGAGAGAAGGCGCCGCCTCACAGTATCATGGGCCTCTACATGTCACAGAATGCAATGTGTGCGACATATATGGAGAGAAAAAGGCAATGTGAAATGTCAGTCATCACTAAAATAAAGAGAAATACTTATTAGCAAGCAGAAAAGAAAATAAAAATGCTTAAATCATAATTCACTATACCAGATATGCTAACAAGCAAAAAATATCCCAGCTATACACGCTAAATTAGCCAGAGTGTATAGGTGGGAGGAAGAGTGCGGTATTTCTCAAAGGGAATCTGTCACCCCAGTTTTGCTCTGCGATGCGACCACTGCCATCAGGGGCTTCTCTCCAGCATTCTGTACTGCATTCTGTAATGCTGGAGATAAGTCCCTGATGGCGGTGCCCGCAGCTGATAGGCCGAAAATGGGGTGACAATCAGCTGCGGGCACCGCCATCAGGGGCTTCTCTCCAGCATTCTGTACTGCATTCTGTGATGCTGCAGATAAGCCTCCGATGTAACCTGAAAGATGAGGAAAAACCTGTCAGATTATACTCACCCGGTGTCCGGTCCGGCGCCTCCATCGTCATACGATGACGTTCTCCTTCTTGCTTCTCCCTCGGCTCCTGCGCAGGCGCACTATATCGGCCCTATTGAGGGCAGAGCAGAGTACTGCAGTGCGCATGTGCCGGACCTCTCTGACCTTTCCCTGCGCACTGCAGTACTCTGCTCTGCCCTCAGTAGGTCAGAGTATTGCACTTGCGTAGGAGCCGAGGGAGAAGCAAGGAGGAGGACGGCATCGTATGAAGATGTGAGGCGCCGGACCGCCCCCCCCCCCGGTGAGTATAATATAACTCGTTTTTCTTATCTTTGAGGTTACATCGGGGGCTTATCTACAGCATTACAGAATGCAGTACAGAATGCTGGAGAGAAGCCCCTGATGGCGGTGGTCGCATCTCAGAGCAAAAGTGGGGTGACAGATTCCCTTTAACAGCCCAAAAAATGGGATATTACCATTTGTAAAGTGCACGCAGTGGGTACGGAAAGTATTCAGACCCCTTTACATTTTTCACTCTTTGTTTCATTGCAGCCATTTGGTAAATTCAAAAAAGTTCTTTTTTTTTTTTTTTGTCATTAATGTGCACTCTGCTCCCCATCTTAACTGAAAAAACAAGTAGAAGTTTTTGAAAATGTATTAAAAAAGAAAAGCTGAACTATCACATAAGTATTCAGCCCCTTTGCTCAGACACTCATATGTAAGTCACATGCTGTCCATTTCCCTGTGATCCTCCTTGAGATGGTTCTACTCCTTCATTGGAGTCCAGCTGTGTGTAATTACACTGATAGGACTTGATGTGTAAAGGCGCACACCTGTCTATATAAGACCTCACAGCTCATAGTGCATGTCAGACCAAATGAGAATCATGAGGCCAAAGGAACTGGCCAAGGAGCTCAGAGACAGAATTGTGGCAAGGCACAGATCGGGCCAAGGTTACAAAAGAATTTCTGCAGTACTCAAGGCTCCTAAGAGCACAGTGGCCGCCACAATCCTTAAATGGAAGAAGTTTGGGACCACCAGAAGTCTTCCTAGACCTGGCCGTCCAGCCAAACTGAGCAATCGTGGGAGAAGAGCCTTGGTGAGAGAGGTAAAGAAAGAACCACAAGATCACTGTGGCTGAGCTCCACAGATGCAGTAGGGAGATGGGAGAAAGTTCCACAGTCAACTATCACTACAGCCCTCCACCAGTCGGGCCTTTATGGCAGAGTGGCCCGACGGAAGCCTCTCCTCAGTGCCAGACATATGAAAGCCCACATAGAGTTTGCTAAAAAAAAAAAAAAAAACACATGATGAGACTGATAGAACTTTTTGGTGATAATTCTAAATGGTATGTGTGGAGAAAACCAGGCACTGCTCATCACCTGCCCATTACAATCCCTACAGTGAAGCATGGTGGTGGCAGCATCATGCTATGGGGGTGTTTTTCAGCTGCAGGGACAGGACGACTGGTTGCAATTGAAGGAAACATGAATGCGGCCAAGTACAGAGATATCCTGGATGAAAACCTCTTACAGTGTGCTCTGGACCTCAGACTTGGCTGAAGGTTCACCTTCCGACAAGGCAATGACCCTAAGCACACAGCTAAAATAACAAAGGAGGGGTGTTTTGAATTCTCTCTCTGGCTTCCCTCTGGTGATTACTGAAGATAGTGGAGCTGGTCAGATTGAGTTCTTTTTCTGGGCTCCCTCTGGTGGTTACTGGAGGTAGTGGAGCTGATCTGATTGACAGAGGCTTGCCACCTGATAATGATGATGACGATTGGAGATCTGGGGTTTCTGATTGGGATTTAAGACAGCTGACTCCCTCTATCCCTGCTGGTGATTTTCTTCCTGTGCCTTCTGATGTCTGATTTCTCCAGCTCTGTCCCTGCATGGTTCAGCTAAGTGGTTCATTTGCTATTCTGTTTGCATTTGATCTGGTTTTGTCGATCTCAGTTTTGTGCAGGCCAGCCAGCTCCGGCTGGGGCTGTGCTGAATCACTGCCCATATGTTACTGCTTGTGTCAGTTTGTTTTTGTCCCTTATTAGATTGGTCTCTTTTTGCTTTGCTTTCAGAATATACTGGAGTGCTGATATAGTGGGTGAAGTCGTGTGACTTAAGTGTTTTTTGCATCAGACATGTTGGACTTTTTGCAGGGTTTTTTGTGTGATTGCAGACAGTGTCTTTCCTGTCCTGTCTAGTCAGTGTGGGCCCCATCATTTGCTCAATCTATTTTTCTGCCTATGTTAGTGTTTTCATCTTGTCTCACCGACAATATATGTTTGGGGGCTATCTATTCCTTTGGGGTCTGCTCCGGGGCAGTTTAGATTTCCCTTTTCTTGCTTTAGGCTTAGTTAGCTCTCTGGCTGTGCCGAGGTGTCTAGGGCATCGTAGGCACGCTCCACGGCTACTGCTAGTTGTGTGGATAGGATCAGAGGTCTGCAATCGGCTTAGTTACCAACCTCTCTAGTTTTCTGTGGCTTAGCCTGGCCTGCTCTCCTCGGTGACCCAATCATAAGAGTGGCTTCAGAACAACTGTGACCATTCTTGACTGGCCCAGCCAGAACCCTGACCTAAACCCAACTGAGCATCTCTGGAGAGACCTGAAAATGGCTGTCCACCAACGTTCACCATCCACCTGACGGAACTGGAGAGGATCTGCAAGGAAGAATGGCAGAGGATCCCCAAATCCAGGGGTGAAAGACTTGTGGCATCATTCCCAAGAAGACTCATGACTGTACTAGCTCAAGACGACAATGGTTTCCCTGAAGAAAATCCAAAAAAGTGCCACTCTTCGTAGGCCCCGTCAGTCCCACAGGCAGGATTAGAAGAGGAAGAATGGAAGGTGGAGTTGCCCCAAGGGAGGCCGAAATGGATCCACCCAGTTTTCTCCTGGCCCACCGGGGAGATCCTGATGCCAGTTTTTCATGGAATGGCGGCAGACCATTAGACAATCGGTAGCTCCTACAAACCATAAGGGACGTGTACAGGATAGACTTCTCCCATCTCCCTTCTCAACGGTATTGCATCACCGACACCAGTCCCTCTCCACTTCCATAAGACTCTTTTGATATGTCAGTAACCACTTAAAATCAGGGGCAGTTGATCCAGTACACCTTTCAGAGATAGGTCAGGGTCACTTTTCTTCCCTTTTCTCCATAAAAATGACTTTGGGCAAATACCGTACCATTATAAATCTAAACCCCCTAAATCAATGGGTTAGGTACAAAAAAAATTCAAGATGGAGACCATAAGATCAAGCATTCAATTGATAGGGTCTGGACAGGAAAATGAAGCCTGAGAGATTCACTGTCATGGTGGACATCCAGCAAGAAACTCAGAATCCAAGGTGGTACTTCGCCATCTTGCTTCATCCGTATTGCCACTGACACAAGCCAGAAAGGATGGGGAGCAGAAGTGGAAGGTCAGTACCTGCAGGGTACATGGTCCCCGGAACACCAAAAGAGATCATCCAATTACAGAGGGTTAAAGGCAGTATGGGAGACACTGCAACAATGCCAAGACGTGGTTAGGAGTCGTCATGTGAAGGGTTTTTGTTTTTTTTTGGAAAACGTCAAGTTTCCATTCTGCGCTGCCGGGGAGGTCCAAGAAGCCAACTTCGACAGGTCTTAGCGGAGCAGATATTTCAGTGAGCAGAGAGAAACATTCTTCCCATCTCTGCAGTTCACTTGAATGGCTCTGGAAACGGAGTAGCAAATTTTCTGAATGGGAGCTAAATCCAGAAGTGCTTCACCAGCTAACCCTGAGATGGGGGGGTTTCGCTTGTAGATCTGTTCGAAACCCGGAGGAATACAAAAGTAGCAAGGATTTTCTCCATAGACCCAAGAGACAACCCAAAAAGTGTAGATGCCCTTTCTCAAAGTTTCAGTTTGCCGATCTGATGTTTTTACTGATACCGTTTTGGTGTGTATAGATGGAGCTCAGGAAGGATGTAATGGAACTAGAGCGGGTACAAAGGAGGGCAACAAAATTAATAAAGGGGATGGGGGAACTACAATGCCCAGAGAGCAAAATTAGGATTATTTAATCTAGAAAAAAGACGACTGAGGGGCAATCTAATAACCATGTATAAGTATATAAGGGGACAACACAAATATCTCTCCGAGGATCTGCTTATACCAAGGAAGGTGACGGTCACAAGGGAGCATTCTCTGCGTCTGGAGGGGAGAAGGTTTCTCCACCAACATAGAAGAGGATTCTTTACAGTTAGGGCAGTGAGGATCTGGAATTCCCTGCCTGAGGAGGTGGTGATGGCGAACTCAGCCGAGGGGTTAAAGAGAGGCCTGGATGTCTTCCTGGAGCGGAACAATATTGTATCTTACAGTGATTAGGTTCTTTAGAAGGACGGAGATCTGGGGACTTATTCTGACGGAATATAGGCTGAACTGGATGGACAAATGGCTTTTTTCGGCCTTGATAACTGTTACCATGCTATGACTATCGGACAGGGTAATGACGACAATGCAGAAAGCCGGTGACTTCAGCCATCTATTCCAAGGTTTGGCATAAATTCTGCATATATGTAGGAGAATCCTTTAGCCATCCCATCCAGATATTCTTAAAATCCTAGCGTTCCTCCAGATAGGATTCGAGAAGAAACTAAGGCCTAGTGTGCTAAAAGTACAGATCTCTGCCCTTAGTTCTTTTCTGGAGTTCTCTATCAGACAATAGGAGGTTTTAGAGCCGTGACTAGGATGAGACCCACAATCCAAGACTTTTCCACCATGGGACTTAAACCTAGTGCTAGGGACCCTAAGCCTCTTCCTGGGGTTCAAAGGGAAGTCTGCAAACATTAATGTTCTCTCCATGAAAACTGCATTCTTGGTGGCAGGCACCTGTACAAAATGGTTCCGGGAGATCCAGGCATTGTCAGTATGGGGTCCTTATCTACAGATCCAAGAGGACCCTCTAATATTTAGGCTCGATCCTTCTTTCCTGTTGAAGGTAGTATCAAAGGCAAATTTGAACCGGGAGATGGTTCTGCCATCTTTTTGTCAGCTCTCAAAGAACGAAAGACTATTCCTCACACTGTATGTGTGATGCGCTATGTGGAGGTCACAGATTCCTGCATCCATCCCGGTGAGGTGGTGGAGGGCCTTTAACCTGTCGCTTGAGGATGAGTAGATCTACCTCCTGTCGTGCTGCCATGATGGACTCTTGGACATACAATTGCCGGTATAACTACTCTTTGGCTAATTTAGCGTGTACTCTTGGGATATGACTTTCTTGTCTGGCTTGTTAGCATACCTTGTATATTTGCATAGTGATTTGTTTTTGTTTTTTTTTTTAAATGGTTTTTAATTTTTTTTTCTTTGCCTTGTTAACCAAAATAGAGAAAAATAGTTATCACTGACATTTCATATTACCTTTTTCTCTACATATACTGTATCTTGCCTCTGGTTACATGTTGTCGGTTGATTCCTCTCTTCTTTGTGTCTTCTGATGTCTCCTATGCAGAGAGGAATCAACCGACAACATGTAACCAGAGGCAGCTCATTGCATAGGAGACATCAGAAGACAAAGAAATGAGCTGCCTCTGGTTACATGTTGGTTGATTCCTCTGTTCTTTCTCTACTTCTTATGATGTCTCCTGTACGGTGAGCTGCCTCTGGTTACATGTTGTCTGTTGGTTCCTCTGTTCCTCCTCTACTTCTTATGATGTCTCCTGTACAGTGAGCTGCCTCTGGTTACATGTTGTCTGTTGGTTCCTCTGTTCCTCCTTTACTTCTTATGATGTCTCCTGTACGGTGAGCTGCCTCTGGTTACATGTTGTCTGTTGGTTCCTCTGTTCCTCCTCTTCTTCTTATGATGTCTCCTGTACAGTGAGCTGCCTCTGGTTACATGTTGTCTGTTGGTTCCTCTGTTCCTCCTTTACTTCTTATGATGTCTCCTGTACGGTGAGCTGCCTCTGGTTACATGTTGTCTGTTGGTTCCTCTGTTCTTTCTCTTCTTCTTATGATGTCTCCTGTACAGTGAGCTGTCTCTGGTTACATGTTGTCTGTTGGTTCCTCTGTTCCTCCTCTACTTCTTATGATGTCTCCTGTACAGTGAGCTGCCTCTGGTTACATGTCTGTTGGTTCCTCTGTTCTTTCTCTACTTCTTATGATGTCTCCTGTACAGTGAGCTGCCTCTGGTTACATGTTGTCTGTTGGTTCCTCTGTTCCTCCTTTACTTCTTATGATGTCTCCTGTACGGTGAGCTGCCTCTGGTTACATGTTGTCTGTTGGTTCCTCTGTTCTTTCTCTTCTTCTTATGATGTCTCCTGTACGGTGAGCTGCCTCTGGTTACATGTTGTCTGTTGGTTCCTCTGTTCCTCCTCTTCTTCTTATGATGTCTCCTGTACAGTGAGCTGCCTCTGGTTACATGTTGTCTGTTGGTTCCTCTGTTCCTCCTTTACTTCTTATGATGTCTCCTGTACGGTGAGCTGCCTCTGGTTACATGTTGTCTGTTGGTTCCTCTGTTCCTCCTCTTCTTCTTATGATGTCTCCTGTACAGTGAGCTGTCTCTGGTTACATGTCTGTTGGTTCCTCTGTTCTTTCTCTACTTCTTATGATGTCTCCTGTACGGTGAGCTGCCTCTGGTTACATGTTGTCTGTTGATTCCTCTGTTCTTTCTCTTCTTCTTATGATGTCTCCTGTACGGTGAGCTGCCTCTGGTTACATGTTGTCTGTTGATTCCTCTGTTCTTTCTCTACTTCTTATGATGTCTCCTGTACAGTGAGCTGCCTCTGGTTACATGTTGTCTGTTGATTCCTCTGTTCTTTCTCTTCTTCTTATGATGTCTCCTGTACGGTGAGCTGCCTCTGGTTACATGTCTGTTGATTCCTCTGTTCCTCCTCTACTTCTTATGATGTCTCCTGTACGGTGAGCTGCCTCTGGTTACATGTCTGTTGATTCCTCTGTTCCTCCTCTACTTCTTATGATGTCTCCTGTACGGTGAGCTGCCTCTGGTTACATGTTGTCTGTTGATTCCTCTGTTCTTTCTCTTCTTCTTATGATGTCTCCTGTACAGTGAGCTGCCTCTGGTTACATGTCTGTTGATTCCTCTGTTCCTCCTCTACTTCTTATGATGTCTCCTGTACAGTGAGCTGCCTCTGGTTACATGTTGTCTGTTGATTCCTCTGTTCTTTCTCTTCTTCTTATGATGTCTCCTGTACGGTGAGCTGCCTCTGGTTACATGTCTGTTGATTCCTCTGTTCCTCCTCTACTTCTTATGATGTCTCCTGTACGGTGAGCTGCCTCTGGTTACATGTCTGTTGATTCCTCTGTTCCTCCTCTACTTCTTATGATGTCTCCTGTACGGTGAGCTGCCTCTGGTTACATGTCTGTTGATTCCTCTGTTCCTCCTCTACTTCTTATGATGTCTCCTGTACGGTGAGCTGCCTCTGGTTACATGTTGTCTGTTGATTCCTCTGTTCTTTCTCTTCTTCTTATGATGTCTCCTGTACAGTGAGCTGCCTCTGGTTACATGTCTGTTGATTCCTCTGTTCCTCCTCTACTTCTTATGATGTCTCCTGTACGGTGAGCTGCCTCTGGTTACATGTCTGTTGATTCCTCTGTTCCTCCTCTACTTCTTATGATGTCTCCTGTACGGTGAGCTGCCTCTGGTTACATGTCTGTTGATTCCTCTGTTCTTTCTCTTCTTATGATGTCTCCTGTACAGTGAGCTGCCTCTGGTTACATGTCTGTTGATTCCTCTGTTCCTCCTCTACTTCTTATGATGTCTCCTGTACGGTGAGCTGCCTCTGGTTACATGTTGTCTGTTGATTCCTCTGTTCTTTCTCTTCTTCTTATGATGTCTCCTGTACGGTGAGCTGCCTCTGGTTACATGTTGGTTGATTCCTCTGTTCCTCCTCTACTTCTTATGATGTCTCCTGTACAGTGAGCTGTCTCTGGTTACATGTTGGTTGATTCCTCTGTTCCTTCTCTACTTCTTATGATGTCTCCTGTACAGTGATCTGTCTCTGGTTACATGTTGGTTGATTCCTCTGTTCCTTCTCTACTTCTTATGATGTCTCCTGTACAGTGAGCTGTCTCTGGTTACATGTTGGTTGATTCCTCTGTTCCTTCTCTACTTCTTATGATGTCTCCTGTACAGTGATCTGTCTCTGGTTACATGTTGGTTGATTCCTCTGTTCTTTCTCTACTTCTTATGATGTCTCTGATAATATGAGCTGCACTTTCTTTCAGGTGAGGGGTTGTCCTTAGTTTACACGATGATTGAAGTTGTTGCTAAGCTGGTCCGCGGGCCCGTCTTCTTGGCCGGTGAGAACCTGGAGTGTGTCGTAGCCTTCACCAACCCGCTGTCTGCGCTGTCGACGTCTGCCAGCAGGTGTGTTCCTCCCGCACATGCTCGTGTTCATCATCGCTCCAGATCTGTTATGTTGTTACTTGCTCCCGGCTTTTCCCAGAACGCTCTCTGAGCTCTGGTTGTCTGCAGTGCTGCTACCGACACCAGAAGAAGTGGTGGAGACTCGGTGGTGGATCCGCCAGGGACAGCAAGGTTTTAGTTTATAACAATCTGCACCCAGGTACTGGGATTTTCTGAGAGGAGACAACCCTTTTAAGTTTTGGGGCTTCACAGAAAGTGTTATATCTAAACCTGTCGGCATCATCCAGGGAAATAAAGGGGCTATGAATGTTCCCAACCTGCGGCGTAAAAGAAACTGTAATCTTATGTGTCTCCCTGCAGCCATATGACCGGTGCAGCGAGCGGGGACACTGCCGGCCTATTGGGTCTCTCCATCTTCATTATGTGCAGCATATTGGGGACATTTGTAAAGGGGTTTTCAGTGGTGGACCATCCATCCAAGTAAAGATCAGGCTGCAAGCAAGGCCAGGAGGAGCCGAGCCCAGTGGCCAAACGTTGCCTCCACAAAGGAGCTGTCATCCCTAGGCTGACTTCCTTTACGGAGGGGAGGTAGGGATTTTTTGGGGTGATATGCTTTTATCCTTTTCACCAAGATATCATTTAGGCTTGAGCAGAATGAAGCTGAGGATTTGACTTATCTCTCTGACCGCTCCTTCAGTGTTTTGTTCTCTGGCTCCACTTCATCTCCTCTTCCTCTCGCTGTTGGGGTACCTCAGGGCTCAGTCCTTGGCCCCCTTCTCTTCTCTCTGTACACGGCCCCAATTAGACAGACCATCAGCAGATTTGGCTTTCGGTACCATCTTTATGCTGATGACACACAACTATACACGTCATCCCTGACCTTACCTCCGCTGTACTACAGAACGCCAGTGACTGTCCGCAGTCTCCAATATCATGTCCGCTCTCTATCTGAAACTCAACCTCTCCAAAACTGAACAACTTCTGCTCCCACCGTCTACTAGGGAACCTGGAACCTGCGGATCTCAGAGAGGAAACCAACGTCTGTGAGTGACCAAGGATGATTATCTGTCACCACTTGTGCAGGGCCCAACTAGAGGGACGGCCCTTCTGGGGTTAATGTTAAGCCACAGGCCAGATAGAATAACAGAAGTACAAGGCGATGGCACCGAGGGAACAGTGACCACAATATAACACAAGTCCACTTGTCCTTCAGTAAGGTGCCCTGGAAGGGGGTCACGAAAACGCTGAATTTCAGGAAGGCAAAGTTTGATCAGCTTAGAGAGGACCTTCGCCGAACTGATTGGGACAATGTCCTCAAAAATAGGAGCACAGAAAATAAATGGGAAATATTTAAATCCGTTTTACACACCCACTGCGAGCTAGCCATACCGTACAGAAATAAAAGGACTAGGAGCAGGAGAACACCAATGTGGCTAAATAAGGATGTAAAAAGGGCAATAAATAACAAGAACAAGGCATTTAGGAAGCTAAAACAAGAAGGCAATGAAGAAGCATTAAAAAGTTATAGAGAAAAAAATAAAATGTGTAAAAAAACAAATACATTTAGCAAAAGTGGAAACTGAGAGACTCATTGCTAAGGAAAGTAAAACAAACCCCAAACTATTCTTTAATTATAAAAACAGTAAAAAGATTAAAATGGATGGTTTTGGCCCTTTAAAGAACAATGAGGGTGAAATCATAGAGAGCGATGTGGGAAAAGCAAATGTTTTAAATACTTTTTTCTCCACAGTGTTCACACAGGAAAAGGATTTGCCAGAGGAAATGCAGAGTGATAATGTAAACTCCCCATTAAGTATTACCGGCCTAACCCAGGAAGAAGCGCAGAACCGCCTTAGTAAGATTAAAATGGACAAATCACCAGGCCCTGATGGCATTCACCCTCGGGTATTAAGGGAGTTAAGTAATGTGATAGACATGCCTCTATTCCTTATATTTAAAGACTCGATAGAAACAGGGTCTGTTCCTTTTGATTGGTGGCAAGCAAATGTGGTACCAATATTCAAAAAGGGGTGTAAAAGGGAACCTGGAAACTATAGGCCGGTAAGCTGAACATCTGTTGTGGGTAACATTTTTGAAGGGTTTCTAAGGGATACCATTATGGAATATCTCAATGTTAATAAATGTTTACCTCCATATCAACATGGATTTATGAAGGATCGCTCCTGTCAGACTAACCTGATCAGCTTCTATGAGGATGTGAGCTCTCAAATGGACCCAGGAGAATCATTGGATGTCATTTATCTCGACTTCTCTAAAGCATGTGACACTGTCCCACATAAAAGATTGGTAAGTAAGAGGAGAAAGCTTGGGCTAGGGGAAAATGTGTGTAGATGGGTAGGTAGCTGGCTTACTGATAGAAAACAAAGAGTGGTTATTAATGGGGCATCCTCAGATTGGGCCAGGGTCACTAGTGGGGGACCACAGGGGTCTGTATTGGGCCCCCTACTATTTAATATATTAATGATCTAGTGGATGGCTTACACAGTAAAATATCAGTATTTGCAGATGATACAAAACTATGTAAGGGAGTTAACACAAAGGAGGACAGTTTGCAACTACAGACAGATTTGAGTAAATTGGAGAATTGGGCTGAAAAATGGCAAATGAGGTTTAACACAGATAAGTGTAAGGTTATGCACATGGGAAGGAGAAACAGAGGCTACAATTACTGACTAAATGGGAAACTGCTGGGGAAATCAGACATGGAAAAAGACTTAGGCATCTTAGTCAGTAAGAAGCTCAATTGGAGTGCCCAGTGTCAGGCAGCTGCCACCAAAGCAGATAGGGTCATGGGATGCATTAGAAGAGGTCTGGGGACACGAGATGAAAACATAATTCTCCCTCTGTACAAATCACTCGTCAGACCACACTTGGAGGATTGTGTGCAATTTTGGACGCCGGAGCTCAAGAAAGACATTACTGAACTTGAAAGGGTTCAAAGGCGGCTACTAAAATGATAAATGGAGTTGGTTCACTACAATACCCAGAAAGGTTATCAAAATTAGGTCTATTTACTCTAGAAAAGAGAAGACTTAGGGGAGACTTAATATATATGTACAAGTATATCAGAGGGCAATACAGAGATCTCTCCAATGAACTGTTTGTACCAAGGACGGTGACAAGAACAAGGGGGCATTCTCTTCGTTTGGAGGAAAGACAATTTCTGCACCAGCACAGAAGAGGGTTCTTCACGGTAAGAGCAGTGAGGCTCTGGAATTCTCTTCCTGAGGAAGTGGTGATGGCCAACTCACTGAATGAATGTAAGAAAGGAATGGAGGCTTTTCTTGTGAGTAACAGTATAGAAGGTTACAAATAACAGAATATTATAGGTAGATAGTTGACCCAGCTTAGGGGAAGGAATTTTTTTCCCTATGGAGAAAATTGGCTTCTACTCTGTGGGTTTTTTTCCTTCCTCAGGATCAACAATGCAGAACAGCTGCACTAAAAATAGGCTGAACTAGATGGACATAAGGTCTTCCTTCAGCCTTCAAAACTATGTTACTATGTTTTATGTTACTAACCTCCCTAAATCTGACATTTCCCTCTCCGTGAGTGGCACCACAATAACACCCCGGCAACAGGCGCGCTGTCTGGGTGTTATGTTTGACACCAATCTCTCCTTCACATCCCATATACAATCTCTTGCCCGCTCGTGCCGCTTACACCTAAAGAACATCTCTAGAATCCGCCCTTTTTTCACCATGGAAACAACAAAAACCCTCACTGTAGCATTGATCCACTCCCGCCTGGATTACTGCAACGCTCTATTAATTGGCCTCCCCGTCACTCGGCTATCCCCTCTCCAGTCCATACTTAATGAAACATCCAGGGTCGTCCACCTGACTAATTGGTACTCGGACGCGTCCGCTCTTCGCCAGTCCTTACATTGGCTGCCCATTCATTATAGGATCCAATTCAAAGCACTTGTTCTCACCCACAAAACTCTCCACGGTGCGGCACCCCCCTACATCTCCTCCCTCATTTCTGTCTATCGGCCTAGCCAATCGCTGCGCTCTGCAAACGACTTTCGACTGACCTCTGCACTAATCCGTACCTCCCACTCCCGACTCCAAGACTTCTCCCATGCTGCACCTATCCTCTGGAATGCTCTACCCCAAGAAATTAGGACTATCCACAATCTGCATAGTTTCAGGCGCTCCCTCAAAACACGTTTGTTCAGAGCGGCCTATCATGGTCACTAATCACAGTCATTCTATGTGCAAGTGTGCGTGTGTAGCCCATTCTCTATCTCCATCCATCCTTCACTCCCTCAAGATGGCTGGACCATCACTGTAAATACACCCCTGTCCTCTGTATCTCCCCCACCTCACTGTAGAGTGTAATCTCTCACCAGCAGGGGCGGCTGATTGTGCTTTAATTATTGTACTGTTAACGTTGTTACTTATGACTTGTGTTTTGAAACTGTTAAACGGTAAAGTGCTGCGGAATATGTTGGCGCTATATAAAGAGATTATTATTACTTGTGTGAGACCTCTTGGCTCCCTCTGGTCGTGGTTGGCTGCTTGGTAGGTGTGGCAGGCCAAAGGCATCTGAAGCTCTCCTGTGTGTCCTTGTAGCACCAGACCCCGGTCACTTGCTGCCGGAAGGGTGTACTTCCCTGAGGCTGGCTGTGAGTGACAGTAGGCGTACAGGTAGCGGAGGATTTGGTGTCTTGCTGGAAGTTGACTTGTGCTGCTGCCGACAGTGATTGTAGGCTGTGGGATCCTAGCGATGCTTCTTTTCTTACCGAGCTGATGTAGTTTTGTTTGCTCTGTTGGCTCCTACAATCTGACCTCCACAGTACAGAGGAATTCCTGTAAAATGCAACGCCTCATAGACTTTATATGAATGTATCTTTTTTTTCTCTTGTCTAATGGATTGCTGCGTGTTTCTCCTGGGAAACTTCTACTCTTTTTTTTTTTTTTTTTTTTTTTTTTTTTCTTAGACTTAGTCACTGGAAGCCACAATAATAACATAGAATCATAGAATCGTAGAGTTGGAAGGGACCTCCTGGGCCATCTGGTCCAACCCCCTGCTCAAAGCAGGATTCGCTAAATCATCCCAGTCAAATGTCTGTCCAGCCTCTGTTTGAAGACTTCCATTGAAGGAGAACTCACCACTTCTCGTGGCAGCCTGTTCCACTCATTGATCACTCTAACTGTCAAAAAGTTTTTTCTAATATCTAATCTGTGTCTCCTCCCATTCAGTTTCATCCCATTGCTTCTAGTCTTTCCTTGTGCAAATGAGAATAAAGTTGATCCTTCTACAATGTGACAGCCCTTTAGATATTTGTAGACAGCTATTAAGTCTCCTCTCAGTCTTCTCTTTTGCAAACTAAACATTCCCAAATCCTGCAACCTTTCCTCATAAGACAGGGTTTGCAGACCGGTCACCATTCTGGTCGCTCTTTTCTGAACTTGCTCCAGTTTGTTGATGTCTTTTTTAAAATGTGGTGCCCAAAACTGGACACAATATTCCAGATGAGGTCTGACCAAAGAGGAGTAGAGGGAAATAATGACTTCACGTGATCTAGACTGTATGCTTCTGTTAATACATCCTAGAATTGCATTTGCCTTTTTTGCTGCTGCATCACACTGTTGACTCATATTCAGTCTGTGATCTATTAGTATACCCAAGTCTTTTTCACATGTGCTGTCACTTAGCCCTATTCCTCCCATTCTATATATGTTTTTTCCATTTTTATTGCCCAGATGTAGTACTTTGCATTTCTCCCTGTTAAAAACCATTCTGTTAGTTGCTGCCCACTTCTCCAGTTTATTTAAATCTTTTTGAATCCTCTCTCTCTCTTCTCTAGTATTAGCTATCCCTCCTAGCTTTGTGTCATCAGCAAATTTAATCAGTTTACCCTCAATTCCTTCATCTAAATCGTTGATAAAGATGTTGAACAATACAGGGCCCAGGACAGAGCCCTGTGGTACCCCACTTGAGACATTCTTCCAACTGGATGTGCAGCCATTTACGACCACTCTTTGGGTCCGATCACTAAGCCAGTTATGAATCCACCTAACAGTTGCCTTGTCCATTCCATACTTAATCATTTTTTCAATAAGGATTGTATGAGAGACTTTGTCAAATGCTTTGCTGAAGTCAAGATATACTATATCTACAGCATTTCCTTGATCCACCCAATCAGTGATACCGTCATAGAAGGAAATTAAGTTAGTCTGACATGACTTATTAGTTACAAACCCATGCTGACTCTGTTTAATCACTTCATTCTTATCCAGGTATTGACATACATGTTGTTTAATAATTTGTTCAAAGATCTTTCCTGGTATAGAAGTCAGACTCACCGGCCTATAGTTACCTGGGTCCACCTTCTTCCCCTTTTTGAAGATAGGAACAACATTTGCTCTTCTCCAGTCTTCTGGCACTTCTCCTGTTCTCCAAGAATTTTCAAAGATTATAGAGAGGGGTTCAAAAATTTCTTCTGCTATCTCCTTCAGTACTCTGGGGTGTAATTCATCTGGACCTGGAGATTTGAATTCATTTAGGCTAGCTAAGTGTTTCCTCACTATCTTTCTGTTTATAGATATCCTGGATTCTTCTATTCCCTTAATAGGACAGTGAATAACAGTTGATGTTACATTTCCTTTCTGAGAGAAAACAGATGCAAAATAGGAATTTAAAAGTTCAGCCTTCTCAACATCCTGTCTTACCATTTCATCATTTTCATCCTGTAAAAATCCTATAGCATCTTTGACTTTTCTTTTACTTTTGACATATCCCCAAAATCCTTTATTATTGCTTTTGACATCTCTTGCAAGCCTCAATTCATTTTCAGCTTTAGCTAATCTGATTTGTGCCCTGCAGGTTCTGCAGACAGCATTATATTCTTCTTTAGATATGCCTCCCTCTTTCCATTTTATAAACATTTTTTTCTTCCTTTTTAGCATGTGCTTAAGTTCTGTGTTCATCCATCCTGGTTTCCTTAACTGCTTCCTATTCTTCCCTCTTTTCGGAATTGTTAACAACTGTGCTTTGAGAATTTCATTTTTCAAGATTTCCCATCCTTCCTGGACATTTTTGTCTTTAAGGATATCCAGCCATTGGATCCCTCCAATTCTCTTTCTGAATCCCTTAAAATCTGCCTTTCTGAAATCTAACCTTGACGTCTGAGTCTTCACAGGTCTTCCGCCTCTAGTTATCCAAAATTCTAAAATAGCATGGTCGCTACCTCCTAGGGTCCCAGCCACTTTTACCTCTTCAACCATTTCCTCCCTGTTTATAAGGATTAGATCCAAGGTAGCAGTTCCCCTTGTTTTCTCCCTTACCTTTTGGAAGATAAAGTTGTCAGCAAGAGAGGATAAGAATTTCCTTGACCTGTTAGTTTTGCCTGAGAGAGATTCCCAACAAATGTCTGGATAGTTGAAATCTCCCATGACAACTATGTCATATTTTTTGGAGAACTTGGCCATTTGATGCATAAAGAGTTCATCCATAGCTTCAGCTTGCACAGGCGGCCTGTAGTAAATGCCTACAATGGTGTCCTTTCCATTGTTCTGTCCTTGTATTCTTACCCAAACAGTTTCCACAGAACTCCCAGTCTCTGAAGCTTCAATCTCTGTGCAGATATACGCGTTTCTAACATACAATGCGACACCCCCTCCTCGTTTATCAAGTCTGTTTCTTGCAAATAAGTTGTATCCTTCTAGTCTTGTATTCCAATCATGTGTATTGTCCCACCAAGTTTCAGTGATTCCAATGACATCATATTTCTTTTCCTGTGTTAGTAGTTCCAATTCTCCTTGTTTGTTGCCCATGCTTTGTGCATTAGTATAGAAACATTTTAGTTTGTGATTGGTTTCTCTTTCTCCAATATTTTTATTAATTAGATTCTTTCGTCTTTGTTCTTCCTTTCCACTTCTAATAGCAGAGTTCTCAATAGCATTTGTCAGGTGTATGGCTTTTTCTGGTCTTTTGCTTCCCTTCCCATGTTGTTCTAGTGTAAAGCTCTCCTTACAAGTGTAGCAAGGCGACTTCCAAATACATGTTTTCCAGTCTTCGTAAGGTGCACCCCATCTCTAGCAAGTAGTCCATCGTATAAGTAGCTCACTCCGTGATCCAGAAATCCAAATCGTTGCTGACGGCACCATCGACGTAGCCAGTTGTTCACCTGCAGAATCTTATTCCACCTCCTTGTTCCATGGCCATCCACTGGGAGGATGGAAGAGAAGACCACCTGCGCTCCCAGTTCTTTCACTTTCTTGCCTAAGTCTTCAAAGTCTCTGCAGATGGTTTCCAGGTCGTTTCTTGCAGTGTCATTTGTCCCCACATGTAGTAGCAGGAATGGGTAGTCATCTGTAGGTCTGAAGAGTCCTGATATCCTGTCAGACACATCTTTAATTTTTGCACCTGGAAGACAACACATTTCTCTTGAAGTTATATCCGGTCTGCAGATAGCGGCCTCTGTTCCTCTCAACAGGGAATCCCCCATGACCACCACTCTCCGTTTCTTCTTCACAACATTTTTCTTTCTCCATCCAGGAGGACTCTGAAGGCGTACAAGGTTGCTGCTTGTTGGCAAAGTCTTATCCTGATGTAACAGCTTATCTTCTATAACGGCACCTGATTGTTGGTTGCACCCTGCACTCATACGTTAAGTTCTTATGTCCCTGCATCTCAGACTGCTGTTTCCTTCAACCTCCACTTTGATTCCTAGCTTTCCTCCCACATGATCCTCCTCTGTGCTCTGCTATAAATCCCATCATGCGTCATAGAATGTTAGCGTTGGAAGGGACCCCCGAAGTCATCGTGTCCAACCCCCTGCTCACTGCAGGAGTCGCTAAACCATCTCTGGACAGATGTCTGTCCAGCCTCTGTTTGAAGACTTCCATTGAAGGAGAACTCACCACTTCTCGTGGCAGCCTGTTCCACTCATTGATCACTCTAACTGTCAAAAAGTTTTTTCTAATATCTAATCTGTGTCTCCTCCCATTCAGTTTCATCCCATTGCTTCTAGTCTTTCCTTGTGCAAATGAGAATAAAGTTGATCCTTCTACAATGTGACAGCCCTTTAGATATTTGTAGACAGCTATTAAGTCTCCTCTCAGTCTTCTTTTTTGCAGCTAAACATTCCCAAATCCTGCAACCATTCCTCATAGGAGCAGTCCGCTCACCATTCTGGTCGATCTTCTCTGAACTTGCTCCAGTTTTTCCATGTCTTTTATGTAATGTGGCGCCCAAAACTGGACACAATATTCCAGATGAGGTCTGACCAAGGAGGAGTAGAGGGCAATAATGACTTCACGTGATCTAGACTCTATGCTACTCTTAATACATCCTAGAATTGCATTTGCCTTTTCTACTGCTGCATCATACTGCTAACTCATGTGCAGTCTGTGATCTATTAATATACCCAGGTCTTTTTCACACGTGCTGTTGCTTGGTTCTATTCCTCTCATTCTATGGATGTAACCTTTGTTTTACTTGCCCAGATGTAGAGTCTTGCATTTCTCCCTGTTAAATACCATTCTATTACTCCCTGGCCCATTCTTCAAGGTTATCTAGATCCTTCTGAATCCTTTCTCTGTCTTCTGTAATATTAGCTATCCCTCCTAGCTTTGCATTGTCTGCAAATTTGATTTAGTTTAACCTTCAGTTGCCTTATCAAGATCATTTATAAAAACTTTGAACAACTCTCTTTTGTCCCATCTCTACTTCTTTGCATCAGGGTGCCACGGCATCCTGACGTGCTCCAATGACATCATTCTACCCCAGTGTAGCCAGTGGCTGGTAGTTTGGATATGTGACTTGACAACGCCGCCTCTGCTCCTCTGATGAATCATGTCTCTACTACAAGTACGACACGCCTGTCTGCTGCATCTGGCCTCCTCTACCAATCCATCTCTATGGCTTCAGCGACGCTCCACCACTAGAACTCCACTTTCCCATTGCATTTGCATCTAGTCTTCACCTCTTTTGCTGGTTTACTCTGCTACATCTCTTCAACTCACCGCATCTTGGACACCACGGAGAGTGACTCATCTGCTCTGCTGCATTAGCACCATCTGTCCGTGATGCTTAAGGTCTGGCCCACATATTATGCATCTCCAGAAGTCTCACATCCTTCAACAATTTCCAGAAACTATCACATTCAAACAATAGTCTGCATTTTTCCACACCATGAGACCACACAGCCATCATACCAGTCAGAAAGGAGATGCGTTCTGTCTCCTGTCCTGTGGATGACTGTACTTTAAGGCTGTGTCCACGTAGCGTTTTTTTAAGCGTTTTTCGGGGTCAAACCGCATCAAAAACGCTTAAAAGAAGCATCCCATTCATTTAAATGCATTTTGGCCTTTTTGTGCCAATGGATGCGGTTTTTTTTACCGCTAAGGAAACGCTTAGTGGTAAAAAATGCAGCATGTTCATTAATTTCCGCTTAGGTCAGCGTTTTTGGCTATTTCCAATAGTCCAAAAGACGCGCGGAAAAAACACAAACGCACGTTTTTGCGCAGAAATCACGGAAAAACGTGCGTTTTCTAGGAAGAACAACCCGTTTCCTGAGCGTTTAAAAAACGCTACGTGGGCACATAGCCAAAAGAGGACCGGGAAATTGCTAAAAAAAAAAAAACCTGTAAAATGCCTTGTAACAATCCCCAACCTCTGTCATTCTGCCGACTCTACTATCTTTTCACGATCTGTCGTTGTATTATAGTATTAATCATGTGCTCAGATAATGCCATTCCATCAATGGCAGCATCTGGGAGGTTGGGGTGAAGGCGCACATGGAAGACGACTCTGGTGAAATGCAACGTTTGTCTGGAAGCAGACACCATTCAAAGCCACAAATGCGCAATGAAGCAGCCTGGGAAGGAAAGGAGCACTTGGGGATATTTACAAGGTATTTACCGTTCTAGAAAGAGACGGGTCCTGTATCTAGAGGTGATCGTACTAATCACCATGGAGCACGCGGCCATCATACCGTTCAGGAAGGAGACGGGTCCTGTATCTAGAGGTGATCGTACTAATTACCATGGAGCACGCGGCCATCATACCGTTCAGGAAGGAGACGGGTCCTGTATCTAGAGGTGATCGTACTAATCGCCTTGGAGCATCCGGCCATCATACCGTTCAGGAAGGAGACGGGTCCTGTATCTATAGGTGATCGTACTAATTACCATGGAGCACGCGGCCATCATACCGTTCAGGAAGGAGACATGCCCTGTATCTAGAGGTGATCGTACTAATTACCATGGAGCACGCGGCCATCATACCGTTCAGGAAGGAGACGTGTCCTGTATCTAGAGGTGATCGTACTAATCACCATGGAGCACGCGGCCATCATACCGTTCAGGAAGGAGACGTGTCCTGTATCTAGAGGTGATCGTACTAATTACCATGGAGCACGCGGCCATCATACCGTTCAGGAAGGAGACATGCCCTGTATCTAGAGGTGATCGTACTAATTACCATGGAGCACGCGGCCATCATACCGTTCAGGAAGGAGACGGGTCCTGTATCTAGAGGTGATCGTACTAATCACCATGGAGCACGCGGCCATCATACCGTTCAGGAAGGAGACGGGTCCTGTATCTAGAGGTGATCGTACTAATCACCATGGAGCACGCGGCCATCATACCGTTCAGGAAGGAGACGTGTCCTGTATCTAGAGGTGATCGTACTAATCACCATGGAGCACGCGGCCATCATACCGTTCAGGAAGGAGACGTGTCCTGTATCTAGAGGTGATCGTACTAATTACCATGGAGCACGCGGCCATCATACCGTTCAGGAAGGAGACATGCCCTGTATCTAGAGGTGATCGTACTAATTACCATGGAGCACGCGGCCATCATACCGTTCAGGAAGGAGACGGGTCCTGTATCTAGAGGTGATCGTACTAATCGCCATGGAGCACGCGGCCATCATACCGTTCAGGAAGGAGACGGGTCCTGTATCTAGAGGTGATCGTACTAATCACCATGGAGCACGCGGCCATCATACCGTTCAGGAAGGAGACGTGTCCTGTATCTAGAGGTGATCGTACTAATCACCATGGAGCACGCGGCCATCATACCGTTCAGGAAGGAGACGGGTCCTGTATCTAGAGGTGATCGTACTAATTACCATGGAGCACGCGGCCATCATACCGTTCAGGAAGGAGACGGGTCCTGTATCTAGAGGTGATCGTACTAATCGCCATGGAGCACACGGCCATCATACTGTTCAGAGAGGAGACGGGTCCTGTTGTGATGTACTGTGTACAACTCATATGGCGTCTTGTGCTTGGGTGTGAGGAAAAACACAGGAGACACAGGTGTGATTAGAAAGGACTTGTATTACTTCATAGAAGTAAGCCAAAAGGGTTCACACAACAGGCCAAAGTAACATTAAGCACAGCAGAACTTCCACAACAGGTTCATGGTCTCTCTGTTACTTCCCTTACAACTGTGGATTTATCAGGCAGCAGGTTTCCAGTGTCCACAAGTGTTCAAAAGTTCCTCAGTAGGAGGCTGGAGTACCAAGTCCAAGACTTCCAGGACCTAGGTCACAGGCTACAGCAGACTTGATTCTGAAGCACTGATGGCTCAGCTGAGGCTACTTAAGAGGCAAGAGGGAGAGAATCAGGGCGGGAACATGAAAGTTGGAAACTCCATATTAACTGAGGGTAAGATAGCTGCAGCAGGACAGAAAGCAAAATGGCCGACGGAAAAAACTGAATTTCAAAAACATGTAAAAAGACTGAGAACCTTACATTACTCCCCCTTAGGGACAGCCTCCGGATGCCCTCAGACAAGGCTTGTCTGGGTACCTCTGATGAAACTGGCGGAGTAAGCGAGGAGCATTAATGTTATTGACTGGTTCCCATGAGTTGCCCTCCACTGGGTAGCCCTGCCATTTAATCAAGTGTTGTAACTGATTTCTGTACAACCTGGAGTCTAGAATTCTTTCCACCACAAATTCTTCCTGACCATCGACCAGCACTGGGTCAGGGCGAGGAGAAGAACGTCCAGGAAACGTGTTAGGTGTTGCAGCCTTTAGTAGGGAAACATGAAAGACAGGGTGGATTCTCATAGATCTAGGCAGCTGAAGACAAGCAACGGCACTTATAATTTTATTGATTTTATAGGGTCCAATGTACTTGTGTCCCAATTTAGATGATGGAATTTTTAACTTTAGATTTCTGGTTGACAGCCAGACTAAGTCTCCTACCTTGAAAGCTGGTGCAGGTTTACAAAATTTATCTGCTGCTTTTTTTATACCTTCCCTGAGCCAATTCCAGATTTTACTTTAGAAGATCAATATTCTTTTGTAAAGACGTGATTCTTTCAGCCACAGCCGGCAAGGGCGTATCTATGGGGAATCGAGGAAGAATTTTAGGATGATAACCTAGATTGGCGTAAAAAGGAGACTGCTTCGTGAAAGCGCTCTTAGAGTTGTTATAAGAGAACTCAGCCAGTGGAAGTAGATCCACCCAATCGTCCTGTAGGTGGCAGATAAAGCAACGGAGATACTGATCCAGGGTCTGATTGGTCCGTTCTGTCTGTCCATTAGTCTGGGGATGAAAAGCAGAAGAAAGGTTTACTTTAATGTCCAATGCGGCACAGAAATTCTGAATTGCACCCCTTGATCCGAAATGACCTCATCCGGTACTCCATGCAAGCGAAACACATTCTGAATAATCAAATCTGATGTCTGTTTTGCAGTGGTAAGCCAACACAGGGAATAAAATGGGCTGCCTTTATTAAGTGATCCACCACCACTAGAATGGTGGTCTTCCCTTGAGAGGATGGTAACTCCACAATGAAATCCATAGCAATGGATCCCCACGGGCGGGATGGGGTGGAAGTGGTTGTAGTGGACCCTTTGGCGAGGAGCGTGGTGTTTTGCATCTTGCACAGACTTCGCATGAAGTGACATAATTTAGAACGTCCTTTCTGTAAGTGGGCCACCAAAAGAAATGAGAGAGAAATTCTTGTGTCTTTAGAGCTCCTCTATGCCAGCTATCGTGGATGAGTTGCAATACACTCAATCTGACCGTTTCGGGAATATACAAGCGTTGTCCCTGTATCTACACACCATTCTTAAATACAAGACTTGCGTCCCTTGGAGGTTTTGCCAACAAAGAATCCGAATGGTATGCTTCCTTGATGTCCTTAAGTAGGTCTTGGTTATGAATCACTCCCAGGAATCTAGAGTCAGGAAGAATAGTCTTAGGAGGAGTTAGTGGACGGGTCTCTGTTGAATGAATCCTAGAGAGTGCATCAGCCTTTCCATTGCGTGATCCTGGCCTATAAGAAATTACAAAATTAAATTTGTTTAGGAAGAGATTCCAACGAGCCAGACGAGGAGTCAGGCACTTAGCTGACCTGAAATTCAAGGTTGCGATGGTCTGTCAAGACTACTATTTGCTGTGCAGCTCCCTGCATAAGGTGTCTCCATTCCTTGAAGGTGGCAATAATGGCCAGCAATTCTCTATTGCCCACATCGTAGTTCCTCTCAGCCGAAGACAACTGCTGGGAAAAGAGAGAACAAGGATGCAAGACATTTTTCTCACCTGTTCTCTGAGAGTATAGCTCCGACGGCACAGTCTGAAGCATCCACCTCTATTATGAAGGCAAGTTTGGGGTTGGGATGCACTAGGATAGGTGCGGTGGTAAATTTATCCTTTAGACGGAGAAAATGCTTCTTGGGCTTGAGGGGTCCAGGAAAACCTAGACTCTTTCCGGGTGAGTTGTGTGATGGGTGACACTACCTCAGAGAAATTCCTAATAAAACGTCTATAGAAATTGGCAAACCTGATGAAGCGCTGCACCTCCTTCACATTCCTAGGAACTGGCCAATCTTTGATGGCTTGGGTCTTGCTTCCATCCATAATAATTCCTTGTGTAGACATTATATACCCCAGAAATTGAATTTCGGTCCTATGGAATGCACACTTTTCAAGTTTGATGTAAAGATGGTTCTGTCTTAGGCGTTCTAAATCCATTCTCACATGTCCATGACGTTCCTCTGTGGAGTTGGAAAAAATTAAAATATCATCCAGATCAATCACCACAAATGTATCTAGGAGATCCTTGAAGATGTCATTCACCAAGCGTTGGAAAGTGGCTGGGGCGTTACACAGACCAAACGGCATGACTAGATATTCAAAGTGTCCGTAGCATGACCTGAACGCAGTCTTCCATTCATCCCCAGGTCTAATACGGACCAAGTTATAGGCCCCACGGAGATCTAGTTTAGAGAAAATTTTGGCATGCCTCACTCCAATAACTCTGGGATCAAAGGCAACAGTAACCTTATTGAGTTCCCGATAGTCTATGCAGGGTCTCAGAGATCCATCCTTCACAAAGAAGATGGGTGCACCTGTAGGAGATGAAGAGTGCCGTATGAAACCCTTGGATAGATTTTCATCTATATAGTCCTTCAAAGCATTTAGCTCTGACCCCGCCAGGGGGTAGATCTTACCAAAAGGTATCTCTGCTCCAGGCAATAATTCAATTGGACTATCATATGGACGGTGAGGGGGAAGCTTGTCAGCGTTCTTCTTGTCACACACATCCGCATAGTCCTGGTATACAGCTGGTAGTTCCGGGACTGACATGGTTCCTTTAGGAACAGAGCAAGCTGAAACTTCTGGACTCCTCTGTTTCTCTGAAAAGTGTAGTTCCTTGGTCTCCCAGTTAATTGTAGGGTTCTGAACCTGCAGCCATGGTAGCCCTAGAATAATGTGAAAGTGGGGAGAAGAGATAAGCATAAAAGGCAAGTTTTTCCTGATGATCTTTACCCATAAGGACCTTCAAAGCCTCCATTTCCTGATCCACTGGTCCAGAGGTCAGCAGGGAGCCATCCATGGTCTCCATCTGTACTAGAGTAGCCTTCTTCACAGAACGTATCCCATGTTTCAGAGCAATGGAGATATCCATAAAATTGCCGCTTGCCCCTGAGTCGATCATAGCAGAGCTAGACACCCAGACAGTCAACCCAGAGTTTCATGGAAAGGAAGCAGTGAGAATTGTTCTTCTTATAGCTCAGCTGGGACACCGCTGAGGAAACTTGAAAAATTGCAGCATTGATACAGTCATCAGCCTCAGAACTAACGGAGTTTAAGTCTGAGAAATCAATATCTATGGCAGCAGATCTCTCTGGAGTCTGAGGCTCGGACATGACAGACCTCCTCTCGCAACACTCACAGTGAATGACTGCCGCAGCAGATTACGAGAACGGCTGGGGCAGTTTATAATGAAGTGCCCTGACTTACCGCAGTAGAAACATAGATTTTCTTTTAGGCGATGTTCCTTGCGTGCATCACTAACCCGTCTCTGTACCAAGTCCACCTGCATGGGTTCAGGTTCTGGTTCCCGTGTGATCCTACTCAAAGGTTCCTTAGCTGGGGAGGAAGGTAGGAAAAAGTTAGTGCGATTTTTCTTTCGAACCATCTCTCCTGTCGTTCAGTAAGACGAGCATCCATACGGATGCAGTAGTTGATAGTCACCTAACGCAGTGGAAAGGTCTGCACGACCAAGTTCATCCTTTATCAGAGGAGACAACCCTTTCCGAAAAATAGATTTTTTTGGCGGAAGTGTCCCAAGTGGTATCGAGAGACCATCTCCTGAAATCCAAGGTATATCCGGCTACTGGGCGCTTACCTTGGCGCAAAGTTAACATGGCTGCTTCCGCTGTTGCACCTCCGTTGGGGTCATCAAACACCTGCCCCATGGCTGAGATGAAAGCATCAAGATGAGTCAAACATTCATCCTCAGTTTCAATCAGGGTTTGCCCACATCAGAGCCTTGTTGGTAAGCAGCATGATTATAGCAAGTACTTTGGATCGTTCAGTGGGAAATTGTGAAGCATGTGCAGAGAAAAACAGGTTGCATTGGTTAATAAATCCCCTGAATTTTTCATGTTCACCGCCAAAACGAAAAGGGGGCAACTTGGGGATCCCAGAACTCGGGATTATGGCTGGAGCCTGAACTCGTTGCTCTAGAGCCTCAATCCTGGCTCGTAAATCCTGAGTAGTTTGTCCAAAAACTTGCAAATTGTGATTAGTAAGGTCCTGCAGGCTTGTAAAGTGGGTTTTTTAAAGTCTGTATATCTGCAAGGATTGTATCAGTCACTCCGCACAACTCCTTTATGCGAGCCTCCATCTTCCAGATCCTTTAAGTCACAAGTACTGGAAGGAGAAATAAAAAACGCACAATAGTATTTACCTGTGGTAACACTCCAGAGTAAAAAGAAGGGAATGTGCTCACCTGGAATGGTTGTGAGAAGTCACAACCACTGTCATCACAGAAGATATAAACCGATATCTGACATCCACGGTCACAACAGACGCGGCCTTCCCAGACCCAGCAGACACCAACGTTGGCTTCAGAATCTTGTGATGTACTGTGTACAATTCATATGGCGTCTTGTGCTTGGGTGCGAGGAAAAACACAGGAGACACAGGTGTGATTAGAAAGGACTTGTATTACTTCATACAAGTAAGCCAAAAGGGTTCACACAGTTTGCAAATACAGAGGCAGGAGACACAGCAGGCCAGAGTAACATTAAGCACAGCAGAACTTCCACAACAGGTTCATGGTCTCTCTGTTACTTCCCTTACAACTGTGGATTTATCAGGCAGCAGGTTTCCATCGTCCACAAGTGTTCAAAAGTTCCTCAGCAGGAGGTGGCTGTAGTACCAAGTCCAAGACTTCCAGGAGCAGGTCACAGGCTACAGCAGACTTGATTCTGAAGCACTGATGGCTCAGCTGAGGCTACTTAAGAGGCAAGAGGGAGAGAATCAGGGCGGGAACATGAAAGCTGGAAACTCCATATTAACTGAGGGCAAGATAGCTGCAGCAGGACAGAAAGCAAAATGGCCGACGGAAAAAAATGAATTTCAAAAACATGTCAAAGACTGAGAACCTTACACCTGTATCTAGAATTGATCGTACTAATCACCATGGAGCACACGGCCATCATACCGTTCAGGAAGGAGACGTGTCCTGTATCTAGAGGTGATCGTACTAACCACCATGGAGCACACGGCCATCATACCGTTCAGGAAGGAGACGTGTCCTGTATCTAGAGGTGATCGTACTAATCACCATGCAGCACACGGCCATCATACCGTTCAGGAAGGAGACGTGTTCTGTATCTAGAGGTGATCGTACTAACCACCATGGAGCACACGGCCATCATACCGTTCAGGAAGGAGACGTGTCCTGTATCTAGAGGTGATCGTACTAATCACCATGGAGCACGCGGCCATCATACCGTTCAGGAAGGAGACGTGTCCTGTATCTAGAGGTGATCGTACTAACCACCATGGAGCACACGGCCATCATACCGTTCAGGAAGGAGACGTGTTCTGTATCTAGAGGTGATCGTACTAATCACCATGCAGCACACGGCCATCATACCGTTCAGGAAGGAGACGTGTCCTGTATCTAGAGGTGATCGTACTAATCACCATGCAGCACACGGCCATCATACCGTTCAGGAAGGAGACGGGTCCTGTATCTAGAGGTGATCGTACTAATCACCAGGGTGCACACGGCCATCATACCGTTCAGGAAGGAGACGTGTCCTGTATCTAGAGGTGATCGTACTAATCACCAGGGTGCACACGGCCATCATACCGTTCAGGAAGGAGACGTGTTCTGTATCTAGAGGTGATCGTACTAATCACCAGGGTGCACACGGCCATCATACCGTTCAGGAAGGAGACGTGTCCTGTATCTAGAGGTGATCGTACTAATCACCATGGAGCACACGGCCATCATACCGTTCAGGAAGGAGATGGGTCCTGTATCTAGAGGTGATCGTACTAATCACCAGGGTGCACGCGGCCATCATACCGTTCAGGAAGGAGACGTGTCCTGTATCTAGAGGTGATCGTACTAATCACCATGGAGCACACGGCCATCATACTGTTCAGGAAGGAGACGGGTCCTGTATCTAGAATTGATCGTACTAATCACCATGGAGCACACGGCCATCATACCTTTCAGGAAGGAGATGGGTCCTGTATCTAGAGGTGATCGTACTAACCACCATGGAGCACACGGCCATCATACCGTTCAGGAAGGAAACGTGTCCTGTATCTAGAGGTGATCGTACTAATCACCATGGAGCACACGGCCATCATACCGTTCAGGAAGGAGACGTGTCCTGTATCTAGAGGTGATCGTACTAATCACCATGGAGCACACGGCCATCATACCGTTCAGGAAGGAGACGTGTCCTGTATCTAGAGGTGATCGTACTAATCACCAGGGTGCACGCGGCCATCATATCGTTCAGGAAGGAGACGTGTCCTGTATCTAGAGGTGATCGTACTAATCACCATGGAGCACGCGGCCATCATACTGTTCAGGAAGGAGACGGGTCCTGTATCTAGAGGTGATCGTACTAATCACCATGGAGCACGTGGCCATCATACTGTTCAGGAAGGAGACGTGTTCTGTATCTAGAGGTGATCGTACTAATCACCATGGAGCACGTGGCCATCATACCGTTCAGGAAGGAGACGTGTCCTGTATCTAGAGGTGATCGTACTAATCACCAGGGTGCACGAGGCCATCATACCGTTCAGGAAGGAGACGTGTCCTGTATCTAGAGGTGATCGTACTAATCACCATGGAGCACGCGGCCATCATACTGTTCAGGAAGGAGACGTGTTCTGTATCTAGAGGTGATCGTACTAATCACCATGGAGCACGTGGCCATCATACTGTTCAGGAAGGAGACGGGTCCTGTATCTAGAGGTGATCGTACTAATCACCATGGAGCACACGGCCATCATGCTGTTCATAATTAATATTTAATACATTTTATTTCTATAGCGCCGACATATTCCGCAGCACTTTACATTTCAGAGGGGACTTGTTCAGACAATAGACATTACAGCATAACAATAATCACATAGATCATAACAGATACCAAGAGGAGTGAGGGCCCTGCTCGCAAGCTTACAGTCTATGAGGAAAGAGGGAGACACGAAAGGTGGGTGGTAACAGTTGCCCTGATTGTATGGACCAGCCATAATGTTAAGTGTGTACCAGTACAGATGCAGAGGGCTAATGGATGCATAAAGCATGTGGGAACATGATACGGGGAACCTGATTATGGTAAAACTTTTGGCTGTGCCACCCAGGGATAGATTAGGTTAATGTGTTGAGGTGATAGGCCAGTCTGAATAAATGCGTTTTTAGGGCACGCTTAAAATTGTGGGGATTGGGGACTAATCGTATTGACCTGGGTAGTGCATTCCAAAGAATTGGCGCAGCACGAGTATAGTCTTGGAGACGGGAGTGGGAGGTTCTGATTATTGAGCATGCTAACCTCAGGTCATCAGCAGAACGGAGGGCACGGGTAGGGTGGTATACTGAAACAAGGGAGGAGATGTAGGGTGGTGCTGAGCCATGGAGAGCTTTGTGGGTGAGGGTAATAAGTTTTATACTGAATTCTGGAGTGGATGGGTAGCCAGTGTAATGACTGGCACAAGGTAGAGGCATCGGTGTAACGATTGGTGAGGAATATGATCCTGGCTGCAGCATTCAGGACAGATTGGAGAGGGAAGGAGACGGGTCCTGTATCTAGAGATGATCGTACTAATCACCATGGAGCACTCGGTCATCATACCGTTCAGGAAGGTGACGTGTTCAGTATCTCGAGATGGCAGATGTTTTCTCAGATGGCAGATATCGTCGGGTTTTCAGAGGCCATGTCTTTGTTGTATTCTCTCAGGCGATGGTGGATGTTGGTGTATTCTCTGAGGTCATGGCGGATGTAGTTGTGGTGCTCTCTGGACGGGCTGGCAGAGGTTGTCTTCTCTGGACATGGTAGTGGATGTCTCCTCTAAATGGGGTGGAAAGTTTCTCTACACTGCAGGTGCATACTTACTGCTGCCCATTAGGTCCCGGCTGGAAGGGGAACATGGTCCACTCTTGGCTGAGGATGTTGATAATTGTAAGTTGTTGTGTTTTTTTTTTTTTTTTTCTTTCCCCTCGTAGTGAGACCTTGGCATGGGCGAGTGCACAGATCCACTGTCAGTTTCATGCTAGTGACAGCAGAGTCCAGCTTCCCGCCAGTGAGGAGCCCCGACAGGACGTCCAGGCAGTGAACGAGACGGTGTTCATCCCTAACAGAGGTGTCTGCCACCCTCCCACAATCCCTGCATTGTCCATCAGTGCCTCCCTAATCTCTTCCCTTTCTTCTTAGGTGAGCGGGGGCAGTGTATCCTTTCCACTCCTCCCAAGATTTTGTTCTGTGACCTGCGGCTAGACCCTGGAGAGACAAAGTCATGTAAGGATGAGATGTGTCCTGGTCTAACAGTTGTATTGTGCAGAGTCTGAGAAGCTGAACTCTGACTTCCCTGTAGGTGACACAGGATGTTTCTCTTGTTTCAGACTCTTACATTGAAACTCTGCCCCTCACGGCGCCTCCTTCTTTTCGAGGCCAGTCGGTGAAATACGTTTACAAGTTGACTATTGGCTGCCAGAGAGTGAACTGCCCGATCCAGCTGCTGCGCCTCCCATTCCGGGTCTTGTTACTGCACGGTGAGAGCAGAGGAGACGGGCCGTTCCCCCTTCCAACAACGAAACGTGCTACTTTCATAGAAGTTTAGTTTTCCTTTTTCTTGTGGGCAAACTATGGCCGATCACACAGTTGTTGGGGGTAACAACGAATTACTGTGGGTTCAGGGGTTATCAGTATCTGGAGTGTTCCCATCTGTGTGTTGCTCAGAGGTCAGCTATAGTCAGTTCCCATGTCTGGGTGGTACTGGAGGCAGCGGTGGTTGGGGTATTTCCATGTCCGTGTTGGTCAGGTAAAGTCCCCATGTCTGGGTGGTACAGGAGGCTGGGGTATTTCCGTGTTGCTCAGATGTCAGTGGTAGTCATTTCCCATATCTGGGTACGAGAGGCGACGGTAGTTGGGGTATTTCCGTGTCCATGTTGGTCAGCTGTAGTCAGTTCACATGTCTGGGTGGTAGTTGGGGTATTTCCGTGTCCATGTTGGTCAGCTGTAGTCAGTTCACATGTCTGGGTGGTAGTTGGGGTATTTCCGTGTCCATGTTGGTCAGCTGTAGTCAGTTCACATGTCTGGGTGGTAGTTGGGGTATTTCCGTGTCCATGTTGGTCAGCTGTAGTCAGTTCACATGTCTGGGTGGTAGTTGGGGTATTTCCGTGTCCATGTTGGTCAGGTAAAGTCCCCATGTCTGGGTGGTACAGGAGGCTGGGGTATTTCCGTGTTGCTCAGATGTCAGTGGTAGTCATTTCCCATATCTGGGTGGTACGAGAGGCGACGGTAGTTGGGGTATTTCCGTGTCCATGTTGGTCAGCTGTAGTCAGTTCACATGTCTGGGTGGTAGTTGGGGTATTTCCGTGTCCATGTTGGTCAGCTGTAGTCAGTTCACATGTCTGGGTGGTAGTTGGGGTATTTCCATGTCCATGTTGGTCAGCTGTAGTCAGTTCACATGTCTGGGTGGTAGTTGGGGTATTTCCATGTCCATGTTGGTCAGCTGTAGTCAGTTCACATGTCTGGGTGGTAGTTGGGGTATTTCCGTGTCCATGTTGGTCAGCTGTAGTCAGTTCACATGTCTGGGTGGTAGTTGGGGTATTTCCGTGTCCATGTTGGTCAGGTAAAGTCCCCATGTCTGGGTGGTACAGGAGGCTGGGGTATTTCAGTGTTGCTCAGAGGTCAGTGGTAGTCATTTCCCATATCTGGGTGGTACGAGAGGCGACGGTAGTTGGGGTATTTCCGTGTCCATGTTGGTCAGCTGTAGTCAGTTCACATGTCTGGGTGGTAGTTGGGGTATTTCCATGTCCATGTTGGTCAGCTGTAGTCAGTTCACATGTCTGGGTGGTAGTTGGGGTATTTCCATGTCCATGTTGGTCAGCTGTAGTCAGTTCACATGTCTGGGTGGTAGTTGGGGTATTTCCGTGTCCATGTTGGTCAGCTGTAGTCAGTTCACATGTCTGGGTGGTAGTTGGGGTATTTCCGTGTCCATGTTGGTCAGGTAAAGTCCCCATGTCTGGGTGGTACAGGAGGCTGGGGTATTTCAGTGTTGCTCAGAGGTCAGTGGTAGTCATTTCCCATATCTGGGTGGTACGAGAGGCGACGGTAGTTGGGGTATTTCCGTGTCCATGTTGGTCAGCTGTAGTCAGTTCACATGTCTGGGTGGTAGTTGGGGTATTTCCGTGTCCATGTTGGTCAGCTGTAGTCAGTTCACATGTCTGGGTGGTACAGGAGGCAGCAGTAGTTGGGTTATTTCAGTGTTGCTCAGAGGTCAGTGGTAGTCATTTCCCATATCTGGGTGGTACGAGAGGCGACGGTAGTTGGGGTATTTCCGTGTCCATGTTGGTCAGCTGTAGTCAGTTCACATGTCTGGGTGGTAGTTGGGGTATTTCCATGTTGGTCAGCTGTAGTCAGTTCACATGTCTGGGTGGTAGTTGGGGTATTTCCATGTCCATGTTGGTCAGCTGTAGTCAGTTCACATGTCTGGGTGGTAGTTGGGGTATTTCCATGTCCATGTTGGTCAGCTGTAGTCAGTTCACATGTCTGGGTGGTAGTTGGGGTATTTCCGTGTCCATGTTGGTCAGCTGTAGTCAGTTCACATGTCTGGGTGGTACAGGAGGCAGCAGTAGTTGGGTTATTTCAGTGTTGCTCAGAGGTCAGTGGTAGTCATCTCCCATGTCTGGGTGGTACGAGAGGCGACGGTAGTTGGGGTATTTCCGTGTCCATGTTGGTCAGCTGTAGTCAGTTCACATGTCTGGGTGGTACAGGAGGCGACGGTAGTTGGGGTATTTCCGTGTCCATGTTGGTCAGCTGTAGTCATTTCCCATATCTGGGTGGTACGAGAGGCGACGGTAGTTGGGGTATTTCCGTGTCCATGTTGGTCAGCTGTAGTCAGTTCACATGTCTGGGTGGTAGTTGGGGTATTTCCGTGTCCATGTTGGTCAGCTGTAGTCAGTTCACATGTCTGGGTGGTAGTTGGGGTATTTCCGTGTCCATGTTGGTCAGCTGTAGTCAGTTCACATGTCTGGGTGGTAGTTGGGGTATTTCCATGTCCATGTTGGTCAGCTGTAGTCAGTTCACATGTCTGGGTGGTAGTTGGGGTATTTCCGTGTCCATGTTGGTCAGCTGTAGTCAGTTCACATGTCTGGGTGGTAGTTGGGGTATTTCCGTGTCCATGTTGGTCAGGTAAAGTCCCCATGTCTGGGTGGTACAGGAGGCTGGGGTATTTCAGTGTTGCTCAGAGGTCAGTGGTAGTCATTTCCCATATCTGGGTGGTACGAGAGGCGACGGTAGTTGGGGTATTTCCGTGTCCATGTTGGTCAGCTGTAGTCAGTTCACATGTCTGGGTGGTAGTTGGGGTATTTCCATGTCCATGTTGGTCAGCTGTAGTCAGTTCACATGTCTGGGTGGTAGTTGGGGTATTTCCATGTCCATGTTGGTCAGCTGTAGTCAGTTCACATGTCTGGGTGGTAGTTGGGGTATTTCCGTGTCCATGTTGGTCAGCTGTAGTCAGTTCACATGTCTGGGTGGTAGTTGGGGTATTTCCGTGTCCATGTTGGTCAGGTAAAGTCCCCATGTCTGGGTGGTACAGGAGGCTGGGGTATTTCAGTGTTGCTCAGAGGTCAGTGGTAGTCATTTCCCATATCTGGGTGGTACGAGAGGCGACGGTAGTTGGGGTATTTCCGTGTCCATGTTGGTCAGCTGTAGTCAGTTCACATGTCTGGGTGGTAGTTGGGGTATTTCCGTGTCCATGTTGGTCAGCTGTAGTCAGTTCACATGTCTGGGTGGTACAGGAGGCAGCAGTAGTTGGGTTATTTCAGTGTTGCTCAGAGGTCAGTGGTAGTCATCTCCCATGTCTGGGTGGTACGAGAGGCGACGGTAGTTGGGGTATTTCCGTGTCCATGTTGGTCAGCTGTAGTCAGTTCACATGTCTGGGTGGTACAGGAGGCGGTGGTAGTTGGGGTATTTCTGTGTTGCTCAGAGGTCAGCTGTAGTCAGTGTTTCCTCTCTCCTCTCATTTTGGTATAGTATTACCGCGCCGCTTTCTAGTTTTGGTCCTCACAAATACGGCGGATTATTGGCACACTGGTCCTGTTCGATAAGTTTATTCCATGTGGGACAGATCTGTGTTTGATTTCTTAGGGCAAGCTACAAATTTTTAGTTTTTAGTCCTAGTTGTAATCCCGCCATGTTCCCGAGCCCTTCCACCATAGCCAGAATCTCCATATGATGTGTGCTGGAAATCTCTCATCCAGTAAGTTCTGATCACTACTTCGACCTCTCAGCTCTGCAGGGTTTCCAGCCATTACATGACGATGAAGTTGCTCCTTCAAATCCTTTCCTTGATGATGATGAGATCTGTAAGAAAGATTTGAGACTCCTAGATTCAGCCATGGAAATCCTCATGACTGTGACGTCAAGAAGAACCTTACGTGAGTCTGCGGTGATGTGGTTATCCTGGCTGTGTAGTAGAACTGTGTCCTGCGTAGCTGTGCCGGGGATGTGTACTCTGTGCCTCTTCTGGTTAATCTTCTCATCCTTCACTCCACAGACCAGTATAACATCAGTAACGCACGCGGTCGTGTTGGAACATTCTGTATTTTTAAGACCGTTTATAAGCTTGGGGAGGATGTGATCGGGACGTTCAATTTCTCTGATGGTGAAATTCCCTGTATTCAGGTGAGAAGCCAAACTGCCAATTTCTGTAATATTGGGATCCTAGCAAATGCCTGTATTTGTGACATAGAACGCCATTATCATAGAATGGTAGAGTTGGAAGGGACCTCCTGGGCCATCTGGTCCGACCCCCTGCTCAAAGCAGGATTCGCCCAATCATCCCAGTCAGATGTCTGTCCAGCCTCTGTGTGAAGACTTCCATGGAAATAGATATCGCCACCTCTCGGGGCAGCCTGTTCCACTCATTGATCACCTCGCTGTCAAAATATTCCCTGATCCCTGTGCCCTCGAGACATCGCACAGTCCCCTGATCACACTGAAGGCTGTGCCCTCGTGACATCACACAGTCCCCTGATCACACTGAAGGCTGTGCCCTCGTGACATCACACAGTCCCCTGATCACACTGAAGGCTGTGCCCTCGTGACATCACACAGTCCCCTGATCACACTGAAGGCTGTGCCCTCGAGACATCGCACAGTCCCCTGATCTCACTGAAGGCTGTGCCCTCGTGACATCACACAATCCCCTGATCACACTGATCCCTGTGCCCTCGAGACATCACACAGTCCCCTGATCACACTGATCCCTGTGCCCTCGTGACATCACACAGTCCCCTGATCACACTGAAGGCTGTGCCCTCGTGACATCACACAGTCCCCTGATCACACTGAAGGCTGTGCCCTCGTGACATCACACAGTCCCCTGATCACACTGAAGGCTGTGCCCTCGAGACATCGCACAGTCCCCTGATCACACTGAAGGCTGTGCCCTCGTGACATCACACAGTCCCCTGATCACACTGAAGGCTGTGCCCTCGTGACATCACACAGTCCCCTGATCACACTGAAGGCTGTGCCCTCGTTGCATCACACAGTCCCCTGATCACACTGATCGCTGTGCCCTCGTGACATCACACAGTCCCCTGATCACACTGAAGGCTGTGCCCTCGTGACATCACACAGTCCCCTGATCACACTGAAGGCTGTGCCCTCCTGACATCACACAGTCCCCTGATCACACTGAAGGCTGTGCCCTCGTGACATCACACAGTCCCCTGATCACACTGAAGGCTGTGCCCTCCTGACATCACACAGTCCCCTGATCACACTGAAGGCTGTGCCCTCCTGACATCACACAGTCCCCTGATCACACTGAAGGCTGTGCCCTCCTGACATCGCACAGTCCCCTGATCACACTGAAGGCTGTGCCCTCCTGACATCGCACAGTCCCCTGATCACACTGAAGGCTGTGCCCTCCTGACATCGCACAGTCCCCTGATCACACTGAAGGCTGTGCCCTCGTGACATCGCACAGTCCCCTGATCACACTGAAGGCTGTGCCCTCGTGACATCACACAGTCCCCTGATCACACTGAAGGCTGTGCCCTCCTGACATCACACAGTCCCCTGATCACACTGATCGCTGTGCCCTCCTGACATCGCACAGTCCCCTGATCACACTGATCCCTGTGCCCTCCTGACATCGCACAGTCCCCTGATCACACTGAAGGCTGTGCCCTCCTGACATCACACAGTCCCCTGATCACACTGATCCCTGTGCCCTCCTGACATCGCACAGTCCCCTGATCACACTGAAGGCTGTGCCCTCCTGACATCGCACAGTCCCCTGATCACACTGAAGGCTGTGCCCTCGTGACATCACACAGTCCCCTGATCACACTGAAGGCTGTGCCCTCCTGACATCACACAGTCCCCTGATCACACTGAAGGCTGTGCCCTCCTGACATCGCACAGTCCCCTGATCACACTGAAGGCTGTGCCCTCCTGACATCACACAGTCCCCTGATCACACTGAAGGCTGTGCCCTCGTGACATCACACAGTCCCCTGATCACACTGAAGGCTGTGCCCTCCTGACATCACACAGTCCCCTGATCACACTGAAGGCTGTGCCCTCGTGACATCACACAGTCCCCTGATCACACTGATCGCTGTGCCCTCCTGACATCGCACAGTCCCCTGATCACACTGAAGGCTGTGCCCTCCTGACATCGCACAGTCCCCTGATCACACTGAAGGCTGTGCCCTCGTGACATCGCACAGTCCCCTGATCACACTGAAGGCTGTGCCCTCGTGACATCGCACAGTCCCCTGATCACACTGAAGGCTGTGCCCTCGTGACATCGCACAGTCCCCTGATCACACTGAAGGCTGTGCCCTCGTGACATCGCACAGTCCCCTGATCACACTGAAGGCTGTGCCCTCGTGACATCGCACAGTCCCCTGATCACACTGAAGGCTGTGCCCTCGTGACATCACACAGTCCCCTGATCACACTGAAGGCTGTGCCCTCGTGACATCACACAGTCCCCTGATCACACTGAAGGCTGTGCCCTCGTGACATCACACAGTCCCCTGATCACACTGAAGGCTGTGCCCTCCTGACATCACACAGTCCCCTGATCACACTGAAGGCTGTGCCCTCCTGACATCGCACAGTCCCCTGATCACACTGATTGCTGTGCCCTCGTGACATCGCACAGTCCCCTGATCACACTGAAGGCTGTGACATCACACAGTCCCCTGATCACACTGAAGGCTGTGCCCTCGAGACATCACACAGTCCCCTGATCACACTGAAGGCTGTGCCCTCGAGACATCGCACAGTCCCCTGATCACACTGATTGCTGTGCCCTCGTGACATCGCACAGTCCCCTGATCACACTGAAGGCTGTGACATCACACAGTCCCCTGATCACACTGAAGGCTGTGCCCTCGAGACATCACACAGTCCCCTGATCACACTGAAGGCTGTGCCCTCGTGACATCACACAGTCCCCTGATCACACTGAAGGCTGTGCCCTCGTGACATCGCACAGTCCCCTGATCACACTGATCGCTGTGCCCTCGTGACATCGCACAGTCCCCTGATCACACTGAAGGCTGTGCCCTCGAGACATCGCACAGTCCCCTGATCACACTGATCCCTGTGCCCTCGAGACATCACACAGTCCCCTGATCACACTGAAGGCTGTGCCCTCGTGACATCACACAGTCCCCTGATCACACTGAAGGCTGTGCCCTCGTGACATCGCACAGTCCCCTGATCACACTGATCGCTGTGCCCTCGTGACATCGCACAGTCCCCTGATCACACTGAAGGCTGTGACATCACACAGTCCCCTGATCACACTGAAGGCTGTGCCCTCGAGACATCACACAGTCCCCTGATCACACTGAAGGCTGTGCCCTCGAGACATCGCACAGTCCCCTGATCACACTGATCCCTGTGCCCTCGAGACATCACACAGTCCCCTGATCACACTGAAGGCTGTGACATCACACAGTCCCCTGATCACACTGAAGGCTGTGACATCACACAGTCCCCTGATCACACTGAAGGCTGTGACATCACACAGTCCCCTGATCACACTGATCGCTGTGCCCTCGTGACATCGCACAGTCCCCTGATCACACTGAAGGCTGTGCCCTCGTGACATCACACAGTCCCCTGATCACACTGAAGGCTGTGCCCTCGTGACATCGCACAGTCCCCTGATCACACTGAAGGCTGTGCCCTCGTGACATCGCACAGTCCCCTGATCACACTGAAGGCTGTGCCCTCGTGACATCACACAGTCCCCTGATCACACTGAAGGCTGTGCCCTCGTGACATCACACAGTCCCCTGATCACACTGAAGGCTGTGCCCTCGTGACATCACACAGTCCCCTGATCACACTGAAGGCTGTGACATCACACAGTCCCCTGATCACACTGAAGGCTGTGACATCACACAGTCCCCTGATCACACTGAAGGCTGTGACATCACACAGTCCCCTGATCACACTGATCGCTGTGCCCTCGTGACATCGCACAGTCCCCTGATCACACTGAAGGCTGTGCCCTCGTGACATCACACAGTCCCCTGATCACACTGATCGCTGTGCCCTCGTGACATCGCACAGTCCCCTGATCACACTGAAGGCTGTGCCCTCGTGACATCGCACAGTCCCCTGATCACACTGAAGGCTGTGCCCTCGTGACATCACACAGTCCCCTGATCACACTGAAGGCTGTGCCCTCGTGACATCACACAGTCCCCTGATCACACTGAAGGCTGTGCCCTCGTGACATCACACAGTCCCCTGATCACACTGAAGGCTGTGCCCTCGTGACATCGCACAGTCCCCTGATCACACTGAAGGTTGTGCCCTCGAGACATCACACAGTCCCCTGATCACAATGAAGGCTGTGCCCTCGTTGCATCACACAGTCCCCTGATCACACTGATCCCTGTGCCCTCGTGACGTCACACAGTCCCCTGATCACACTGATTGCTGTGCCCTCGTGACATGACACAGTCCCCTGATCACACTGAAGGCTGTGCCCTCGTGACATCACACAGTCCCCTGATCACACTGATCCCTGTGCCCTCGTGACGTCACACAGTCCCCTGATCACACTGAAGGCTGTGCCCTCGTGACATCGCACAGTCCCCTGATCACACTGAAGGCTGTGCCCTCGTGACATCGCACAGTCCCCTGATCACACTGAAGGCTGTGCCCTCGTGACATCGCACAGTCCCCTGATCACACTGAAGGCTGTGCCCTCGTGACATCGCACAGTCCCCTGATCACACTGAAGGCTGTGCCCTCGTGACATCGCACAGTCCCCTGATCACACTGAAGGCTGTGCCCTCGTGACATCGCACAGTCCCCTGATCACACTGAAGGCTGTGCCCTCGTGACATCGCACAGTCCCCTGATCACACTGAAGGCTGTGCCCTCGTGACATCGCACAGTCCCCTGATCACACTGAAGGCTGTGCCCTCGTGACATTGCACAGTCCCCTGATCACACTGAAGGCTGTGCCCTCGTGACATCACACAGTCCCCTGATCACACTGAAGGCTGTGCCCTCGTGACATCGCACAGTCCCCTGATCACACTGAAGGCTGTGCCCTCGTGACATTGCACAGTCCCCTGATCACACTGAAGGCTGTGCCCTCGTGACATCACACAGTCCCCTGATCACACTGAAGGCTGTGCCCTCGTGACATCACACAGTCCCCTGATCACACTGAAGGCTGTGCCCTCGTGACATTGCACAGTCCCCTGATCACACTGAAGGCTGTGCCCTCGTGACATCACACAGTCCCCTGATCACACTGAAGGCTGTGCCCTCGTGACATCACACAGTCCCCTGATCACACTGATTGCTGTGCCCTCGTGACATTGCACAGTCCCCTGATCACACTGAAGGCTGTGCCCTCGTGACATTGCACAGTCCCCTGATCACACTGAAGGCTGTGCCCTCGTGACATTGCACAGTCCCCTGATCACACTGAAGGCTGTGCCCTCGTGACGTCACACAGTCCCCTGATCACACTGATCCCTGTGCCCTCGTGACGTCGCACAGTCCCCTGATCACACTGAAGGCTGTGCCCTCGTGATGTCACACAGTCCCCTGATCACACTGATCGCTGTGCCCTCGTGACATCGCACAGTCCCCTGATCACACTGATCGCTGTGCCCTCGTGACATCGCACAGTCCCCTGATCACACTGAAGGCTGTGCCCTCGTTGTATCGCACAGTCCCCTGATCACACTGAAGGCTGTGCCCTCGTGACATCGCACAGTCCCCTGATCACACTGATCGCTGTGCCCTCGTGACATCGCACAGTCCCCTGATCACACTGAAGGCTGTGCCCTCGTTGTATCGCACAGTCCCCTGATCACACTGAAGGCTGTGCCCTCGTGACATCGCACAGTCCCCTGATCACACTGAAGGCTGTGCCCTCGTGACATCGCACAGTCCCCTGATCACACTGAAGGCTGTGACATCGCACAGTCCCCTGATCACACTGAAGGCTGTGCCCTCGTGACATCGCACAGTCCCCTGATCACACTGAAGGCTGTGCCCTCGTGACATCGCACAGTCCCCTGATCACACTGAAGGCTGTGCCCTCGTGACATCGCACAGTCCCCTGATCACACTGAAGGCTGTGACATCACACAGTCCCCTGATCACATTGATTGCTGTAACCTCGTTGCATCACACAGTCCCCTGATCGCTGTGCTCTCGTGACATCACACAGTCCCCTGATCGCTGTGCTCTCGTGACATCACACAGTCCCCTGATCGCTGTGCTCTCGTGACATCACACAGTCCCCTGATCGCTGTGCTCTCGTGACATCACACAGTCCCCTGATCGCTGTGCTCTCGTGACATCACACAGTCCCCTGATCGCTGTGCTCTCGTGACATCACACAGTCCCCTGATCGCTGTGCTCTCGTGACATCACACAGTCCCCTGATCGCTGTGCTCTCGTGACATCACACAGTCCCCTGATCGCTGTGCTCTCGTGACATCACACAGTCCCCTGATCGCTGTGCTCTCGTGACATCACACAGTCCCCTGATCGCTGTGCTCTCGTGACATCACACAGTCCCCTGATCGCTGTGCTCTCGTGACATCACACAGTCCCCTGATCGCTGTGCTCTCGTGACATCACACAGTCCCCTGATCGCTGTGCTCTCGTGACATCACACAGTCCCCTGATCGCTGTGCTCTCGTGACATCACACAGTCCCCTGATCGCTGTGCTCTCGTGACATCACACAGTCCCCTGATCGCTGTGCTCTCGTGACATCACACAGTCCCCTGATCGCTGTGCTCTCGTGACATCACACAGTCCCCTGATCGCTGTGCTCTCGTGACATCACACAGTCCCCTGATCGCTGTGCCCTCGTGACATCACACAGTCCCCTGATCACACTGAAGGCTGTGCCCTCGTTGCATCACACAGTCCCCTGATCACACTGATCGCTGTGCCCTCGAGACATCACACAGTCCCCTGATCACACTGATCCCTGTGCCCTGGTGACGTCACACAGTCCCCTGATCACACTGATTGCTGTGCCCTCGAGACATCACACAGTCCCCTGATCACACTGATTGCTGTGCCCTCGAGACATCACACAGTCCCCTGATCACACTGATCCCTGTGCCCTGGTGACGTCACACAGTCCCCTGATCACACTGATTGCTGTGCCCTCGAGACATCACACAGTCCCCTGATCACACTGATCCCTGTGCCCTGGTGACGTCACACAGTCCCCTGATCACACTGATTGCTGTGCCCTCGTGACGTGACACAGTCCCCTGATCACACTGAAGGCTGTGCCCTCGTGACATCACACAGTCCCCTGATCACACTGATCCCTGTGCCCTGGTGACGTCACACAGTCCCCTGATCACACTGATTGCTGTGCCCTCGAGACATCACACAGTCCCCTGATCACACTGATCCCTGTGCCCTGGTGACGTCACACAGTCCCCTGATCACACTGATTGCTGTGCCCTCGTGACATGACACAGTCCCCTGATCACACTGAAGGCTGTGCCCTCGTGACATCACACAGTCCCCTGATCACACTGATCCCTGTGCCCTGGTGACGTCACACAGTCCCCTGATCACACTGATCCCTGTGCCCTGGTGACGTCACACAGTCCCCTGATCACACTGAAGGCTGTGCCCTCGTGACATCACACAGTCCCCTGGTCACACTGAAGGCTGTGCCCTCGTGACATCACACAGTCCCCTGGTCACACTGAAGGCTGTGCCCTCGTGACATCACACAGTCCCCTGGTCACACTGAAGGCTGTGCCCTCGTGACATCACACAGTCCCCTGATCACACTGATTGCTGTGCCCTCGTGACATCACACAGTCCCCTGATCACACTGATCCCTGTGCCCTCGTTGCATCACACAGTCCCCTGATCACACTGAAGGCTGTGCCCTCGTTGCATCACACAGTCCCCTGATCACACTGATCGCTGTGCCCTCGTGACATCACACAGTCCCCTGATCACACTGATCGCTGTGCCCTCGAGACATCACACAGTCCCCTGATCACACTGAAGGCTGTGCCCTCGTTGCATCACACAGTCCCCTGATCACACTGATCCCTGTGCCCTCGTGACGTCACACAGTCCCCTGATCACACTGATTGCTGTGCCCTCGTGACATCACACAGTCCCCTGATCACACTGAAGGCTGTGACATCGCACAGTCCCCTGATCACACTGAAGGCTGTGCCCTCGTGACATCGCACAGTCCCCTGATCACACTGAAGGCTGTGCCCTCGTGACATCGCACAGTCCCCTGATCACACTGAAGGCTGTCCCCTCGTGACATCGCACAGTCCCCTGATCACACTGAAGGCTGTGCCCTCGTGACATCGCACAGTCCCCTGATCACACTGAAGGCTGTGACATCACACAGTCCCCTGATCACATTGATTGCTGTAACCTCGTTGCATCACACAGTCCCCTGATCACATTGATTGCTGTAACCTCGTTGCATCACACAGTCCCCTGATCGCTGTGCTCTCGTGACATCACACAGTCCCCTGATCGCTGTGCTCTCGTGACATCACACAGTCCCCTGATCGCTGTGCTCTCGTGACATCACACAGTCCCCTGATCGCTGTGCTCTCGTGACATCACACAGTCCCCTGATCGCTGTGCTCTCGTGACATCACACAGTCCCCTGATCGCTGTGCTCTCGTGACATCACACAGTCCCCTGATCGCTGTGCTCTCGTGACATCACACAGTCCCCTGATCGCTGTGCTCTCGTGACATCACACAGTCCCCTGATCGCTGTGCTCTCGTGACATCACACAGTCCCCTGATCGCTGTGCTCTCGTGACATCACACAGTCCCCTGATCGCTGTGCTCTCGTGACATCACACAGTCCCCTGATCGCTGTGCTCTCGTGACATCACACAGTCCCCTGATCGCTGTGCTCTCGTGACATCACACAGTCCCCTGATCGCTGTGACATCACACAGTCCCCTGATCGCTGTGACATCACACAGTCCCCTGATCGCTGTGACATCACACAGTCCCCTGATCGCTGTGACATCACACAGTCCCCTGATCGCTGTGACATCACACAGTCCCCTGATCGCTGTGACATCACACAGTCCCCTGATCGCTGTGACATCACACAGTCCCCTGATCGCTGTGACATCACACAGTCCCCTGATCGCTGTGACATCACACAGTCCCCTGATCGCTGTGACATCACACAGTCCCCTGATCGCTGTGACATCACACAGTCCCCTGATCGCTGTGACATCACACAGTCCCCTGATCGCTGTGACATCACACAGTCCCCTGATCACACTGAAGGCTGTGCCCTCGTGACATCACACAGTCCCCTGATCACACTGATTGCTGTGACATCACACAGTCCCCTGATCACACTGATTGCTGTGACATCACACAGTCCCCTGATCACACTGATTGCTGTGCCCTTGTTACACATGGTTGTGTTATGACCGGTGTCGGGATCACTTTGTCCTTTCTTTTTCCATGTTCAGTATTCGGTGTCTCTTCAGACTGAGGAGAGTGTGCAGGAGGAGTACAGACGCTCCCGTGGACAGCCGCTGTCCGTGAGCACGCACGCTCAGCACCATGAGTCCTGCTTACATACAGCCAGCAGTAACTTCAGCCTTCCGGTGCCTCTTAGCTCCTGTCCTGGCTTCAGCACGAATATCGGTTAGTGGTCTCCTACTTACTGAAATGGGGTCTTGCTGAAGAACCACCTGAGGATGTGATCTGTCAGGTTCTGAACTCTTGTGGTGGCACTGATCCCTGTGTAGCTTTGCCCCCCCGATGTGGAGGGTCTGTGTGCTCCTCCTAGTCAGCATCTCTGAAGACTTTCTCCCTCCTGTCCTGCCTGTCATTGTATGGCTGGGGATAAACGGCGACACTTGTTGTGTGGCAGCAATTCTCAGACCCATCGCCTGACCAGAAACATTTGTGCGACTCGGAGATCTGAATTTCCTGAAGAAAAATGACCAAATCTCAGCGACTGAGAATCCAGCAGGTCCCCACAGACGGACACGACTAGAAGCCATGTTACAATGTGACCCTGCTGCTTCATGTGCCACGTGCCGTCTTGTTTGAATTTTTTTTTTTTAAGCCATAAATTTTGATACAATGTTTGTAATATCCTGGCTGGGCTCGCCCCCACGGTGTGCCGGCTGGGCTCGCCCCCACGGTGTGCCGGCTGGGCTCGCCCCCACGGTGTGCCGGCTGGGCTCGCCCCCACGGTGTGCCGGCTGGGCTCGCCCCCACGGTGTGCCGGCTGGGCTCGCCCCCACGGTGTGCCGGCTGGGCTCGCCCCCACGGTGTGCCGGCTGGGCTCGTCCGCAGGTTTTCTTGCTTTTTTCCTACAACATGGCCGTATGTGGTCGGGTTATTTGTGGGATGAGTTCTACTGTACAGTCTTCTGGGAAACAAGTACTGAGAAATGGTGGAAACGATGCAGTGTGTGCCTAGACGTGTCCTGAAGGCCGAATCTCTGGGTCCGTGCGCCGAGTCCAGACTCGTATAGGGTTATTATTGTTTTGTTTTTCATTATAGTGAAAATATTTTTGGGAATTTTCTGTAATTTTTTTTTTTTTTTATTCCTTCTGTGTTGCCATTTTCAGAGACCCGTCCATTTTTGTCCCTAGCACTTTGTGGCGGCCCGGTGGTATTATTTGGGGAAGTATGCATTGTTTTCTATTGCTTTCCTGATGCTCCCTGCATGGGTTAATTACACACGTTGATTGGCCGCGTCCAGGCTTATTTAATGTCGGTTTCTCTTGTGCGGTCCTCGCCCGATGAGGAGTCTTAGTCCGGGACTTGCGATGGTTTCATCACTTGTTCTTGTGCTGCATTACCAAACTATGGAGGGAACATGGCTGTGACCGCACCTTGCAGCTGCTCCATGGGGCAGAGAAGAATCATGGGAGCACCGGTTCATCAGTGCTTAAGGGGTTAAAGAGCAGCGATTGGCGATAGCTCAGGTCACTTCTGTCCCAGGCAAACACCGACCGCATGCGCCGCTCCATAGGACGTACTGTTCAGTGTGAGACACGATGGAGCCACATCTGTGCAGAGACTGCAAGCTTAGATCCTGGGGTGGTCTCTACAGACGCCTGTGCCCCCCTCTGCTAGCTTCGTCACATCTGTGCAGAGCTTAGATCCTGGGGTGGTCTCCACAGACGCTTGTGCCCCCCCCCCCCCCGCCCCCCTACCTTGCTGGCTCCGTCACATCTGTGCAGAGCTTGGATCCTGGGGTGTTCTCCACAGACGCTTGTGCCCCCCCCCCCCACTGGCTCCGTCACATCTGTGCAGAGCTTAGATCATGGGGTGGTCTCTACAGACGCTTGTGCCCCCCCTTGCTGGCTCCGTCACATCCGTGCAGAGCTTAGATCCTGGGGTGGTCTCTACAGATGCTTGAGCCCCCCCCCCCCCTTGCTGGCTCCGTCACATCTGTGCAGAGCTTAGATCCTGGGGTGGTCTCTACAGACGCTTGTGCCCCCCCCCCCACTGGCTCCGTCACATCTGTGCAGAGCTTAGATCATGGGGTGGTCTCTACAGATGCTTGAGCCCCCCCCCCCCTTGCTGGCTCCGTCACATCCGTGCAGAGCTTAGATCCTGGGGTGGTCTCTACAGATGCTTGAGCTCCCCCCCCCCACTGGCTCCGTCACATCTGTGCAGAGCTTAGATCATGGGGTGGTCTCTACAGATGCTTGAGCCCCCCCCCCCTTGCTGGCTCCGTCACATCCGTGCAGAGCTTAGATCCTGGGGTGGTCTCTACAGACGCTTGTGCCCCCCCCCCCCACTGGCTCCGTCACATCTGTGCAGAGCTTAGATCATGGGGTGGTCTCTACAGATGCTTGAGCCCCCCCCCCCTTGCTGGCTCCGTCACATCCGTGCAGAGCTTAGATCCTGGGGTGGTCTCTACAGATGCTTGAGCTCCCCCCCCCCTCCTGCTGGCTCCGTCACATCCGTGCAGAGCTTAGTTCCTGGGGTGGTCTCCACAGACGCTTGTGCCCCCCCCCTTGCTGGCTCCGTCACATCTGTGCAGAGCTTAGATCCTGGGGTGATCTCCACAGACGCTTGTGCCCCCCCCCCCTTGCTGGCTCCGTCACATCTGTGCAGAGCTTGGATCCTGGGGTGGTCTCTACAGACGCTTGTGCCCCCCCCTTGCTGGCTCCGTCACATCTGTGCAGAGCTTAGATCCTGGGGTGGTCTCTACAGACGCTTGTGCCCCCCCCTTGCTGGCTCCGTCACATCCGTGCAGAGCTTAGATCCTGGGGTGGTCTCTACAGACGCTTGTGCCCCCCCCCCCACTGGCTCTGTCACATCTGTGCAGAGCTTAGATCATGGGGTGGTCTCTACAGATGCTTGAGCCCCCCCCCCCCTTGCTGGCTCCGTCACATCCGTGCAGAGCTTAGATCCTGGGGTGGTCTCCACAGACGCTTGTGCCCCCCCCCTTGCTGGCTCCGTCACATCTGTGCAGAGCTTAGATCCTGGGGTGATCTCCACAGACGCTTGTGCCCCCCCCCCCTTGCTGGCTCCGTCACATCTGTGCAGAGCTTGGATCCTGGGGTGGTCTCTACAGACGCTTGTGCCCCCCCCTTGCTGGCTCCGTCACATCTGTGCAGAGCTTAGATCCTGGGGTGGTCTCTACAGACGCTTGTGCCCCCCCCCCCCACTGGCTCCGTCACATCTGTGCAGAGCTTAGATCATGGGGTGGTCTCTACAGATGCTTGAGCCCCCCCCCCTCCTGCTGGCTCCGTCACATCCGTGCAGAGCTTAGATCCTGGGGTGGTCTCCACAGACGCTTGTGCCCCCCCCCCCCCTGCTGTCTCCGTCACATCTGTGCAGAGCTCGGATCATGGGGTGGTCTCTACAGACGCTTGTGCCCCCCCCCTTGCTGTCTCCGTCACATCTGTGCAGAGCTCGGATCATGGGGTGGTCTCTACAGACGCTTGTGCCCCCCCCCTTGCTGTCTCCGTCACATCTGTGCAGAGCTCGGATCATGGGGTGGTCTCTACAGACGCTTGAGCCCCCCCCTGCTGTCTCCATCACATCTGTGCAGAGCTCTGATCATGGGGTGGTCTCTACAGACGCTTGAGCCCCCCCTGCTGTCTCCGTCACATCTGTGCAGAGCTTGGATCATGGGGTGGTCTCTACAGACGCTTGTGCCCCCCCCTTGCTGTCTCCGTCACATCTGTGCAGAGCTCGGATCATGGGGTGGTCTCTACAGACGCTTGAGCCCCCCCTGCTGTCTCCGTCACATCTGTGCAGAGCTCGGATCATGGGGTGGTCTCTACAGACGCTTGTGCCCCCCCCCCCCTTGCTGGTTCCGTCACATCTGGGCAGAGCTTAGATCATGGGGTGGTCTCTACAGACTCTTGTGCTTCCCCCCCCCCCCCCCCCTTGCTGGTTCCGTCACATCTGGGCAGAGCTTAGATCATGGGGTGGTCTCTACAGACACTTGAGCCCCCCACTGGCTCCATCACATCTGCGCCAGTTTCCGAGACTTGTAGCGTCTCCATTTTTCGTGTTCTTAGGTTGGGTGGGGGCTTATATTTTTTGGGTGCTGATCTGACGTTTTTATTGATACCATTTTGGTGCAGATTCCACCCGCGGCTGTTAGGGACACATCTCAGCTGATCAGATCTGCTGTCATGTTCCGGAAAAGTTGCGGACTCATCGCCAGAGCCTGCACCAAACAGAGGGAGGCGTCCAATGTCGGATATATCCGTCATTGAATGTTAAGGGGTTAACACAGCTTTTCTTCTGGCTTTTGCTTATGTTTCTCTTCATGGTGCCACAACTCCTCTGAGACCCGTCTGTGCTCATTACAGCGCTGCCGCTGGCCAACCTTACAGCGCTGCCGCTGGCCAACCTTACAGCGCTGCCGCTGGCCAACCTTACAGCGCTGCCGCTGGCCAACCTTACAGCGCTGCCGCTGGCCAACATCAGCGTTGGTGACAGTGTAACGTATGAGGGTATTCACACTGCTCCTATGCGGTTGATCGTGGTGGTGACCCCTCATCCAGGGGACGACCATATCTGCTCAGGTGCTAGGAGACATGGTGGTTTGTTTTTTTCTGGTTATTTACTTGTATCTAAATAAAGATACATTTACGGTAAGATGCTCCCTAGATGTCTGCATACATTTTCTTTCTGAGCAGAGCTTACATCATGGTGTGGTCCCTACAGATGTGCTTGTGGCCCTAGGAGAACTAGCTGGAATGGAGCAGTGGCCGTTGCGCTCTGGGTCCACACGTTGGGTTATAGGCTGGCGGTGATCACACCGGAGATTAATCTACGCCACATCTTCTCCATCTGTAATCTCTGGTGTGACCACCGCCAGCTTTTTACCACCAGACGATAACCCAACGTGTGGACCCAGAAGGTGGTGAAACCCGGAGAGCAACGGCCACTGCTCCACACCAGCTTGTCCTCCATCTGTAGAGGATCCACATGGCCGCAGTCCTCGGTGAGGGCAGGTCAGCCTAGCAAAACTCTTCACTGCACAAACCTGATGAAAGTCGTAAAGTGTCAGGACCTCTTCCTTTAATGGAAGACCCCAAAACATTTCTCAGTGTTAAAGGCAAGACCTGCAGCTGGTGGGCTGCACTCGGCGTAGTGTCTGGTGGTGGGCCACAGCGGCTGCTCCTGCCAGGGACAGGGGACCTGGAGTACACAGATGTAAAGCTTCTTGTATCTCCTCCTAGAAGTTTCTTGACCCCTGTCCCCCAGCTGCAGTTTGGAAGAAAACTTCCGCATTCCTCACCCTCCCCAAGTCCAGCACAGTCTCTGGAGCTGCTTCCAGTGATTAGCGGTCAGACAATAACACATGGGTAGACGCGTTGGAGATTCAGCTCCTGACTTGAGAAGGGTGAGGAAAGTAGAGATTTAATTATTTTAAAAAAACCTGCTTTGACCCTCCCCAGGTCCGATATGGAGTCTCCGCTGCTGCTGATGTGTTATTGTCTGCAGTGCTGACCATGTGGCGAGGGTCAAACACTGGGAGCAGCTGGAGAGCCTCGGTGCTTTCCTCACCCTCCCCAGGTCTGATGCGGAGTCTCCGCTGCTGATGTGTTATTGTCTGCAGTGCTGACCATGTGGCGAGGGTCAAACACTGGGAGCAGCTGGAGAGCCTTGGGGCCTTCCTCACCCTCCCCAGGTCCGATGCGGAGTCTCCACTGCTGCTTATGTTATTGTCTGCAGTGATGACCTCGTGGTGACATACACACACTGGGAGCAGCTCCATAGACTCTATGATTTCCTCACCCTCCCCAGGTTCAGCAGAGATTGTGTCTTTTTAATAAATTAGACTCCACCTCGGAGTAGGAGATTTCTGGAGCAGGTAGAACTGCTGACCTCGATGAGCCGCTCACGGTGTGACGCTCGGTGACGGGTCACCATTGCATGTGGTGCTAGTTGAGTCCAGGTCACCCTTACTAGAGGTGTGTGGGTGGTGACCACTGGGGGAGGATATGGGCAGGCGTTGTCGGGTGCTGGTCACTGTGCTGCAGGCTGGAGGCCACGGCTTGTGGGGTGCAGTGCTGCATCCTCGGCTCCTCGTGACAACGCGGGTCCTGATGTTTACCAGCGGTGGTCTCCATGTTATTAAAGCGCCTGAATCTTTTCCCTGTTCTTCCCTCTGCAGTTTCCCTCAAGTGGCGCCTTCACTTTGAGTTTGTGACCGCGCGTGAGCCCGTGGAAGCCCCAACGGTGCCAGAAAACCAAGCGGAGATCATCACGTGGACGGGGGCAGAGCACATTGATGTGGACACGTTCAGCTGGGACCTGCCTATTCGAGTGTTACCCACCAACCCGTTACTGGCCTCGTATGTGTCTCCAGTGTCCTCCTCACACTCCATCTGTATCTGACATGGAAGGCTCGTCCTCCTCATGGTGTGTGGTCCCGAGGAACTAGTTATATGTTGGGTGCATATTGGATGTGCCCCTCTGCCTCGCCCCGCGGGGACGGGTGTCCCCTCTGCCTCACCCCGCGGGGAGGGGTGTCCCCTCTGCCTCATCCCGCGGGGACGGGCGTCCCCTCTGCCTCACCCCGCGGGGAGGGGTGTCCCCTCTGCCTCACCCCGCGGGGAGGGGTGTCCCCTCTGCCTCACCCCGCGGGGAGGGGTGTCCCCTCTGCCTCGCCCCGCGGGGACGGGCGTCCCCTCTGCCTCCTGTGGGCACATGTTCCCTCCTTCCTCTCCTCCCTTCCATCATGCAGGACATGGCTCTGGTAGAATGGGAAGCCTTTATTTAGAAGCACAGCAGCAAGTTACAACAGCCACGTCCAGGGTGAGCACAGTGTTGGCATACAGCATTACTACCGCTTGGAGATGAGCCCCTTCTGGCCGCAGCGCTTCCGTTGCTGGCATCTTCCCGGCCGCTGTGTGATGCGCAGCAGTCGCTCACTCTGAACACATGAAGTGGTTTTTTGGAGAAAGAAGAGAAATGCCGTCCGTGTCCATTAGGGCGTCCATATTGCATGACGGGGTAGTTGGGCTCCTCTAGCTGCCCAGATGGGTGGGATAGACGGTCGATGTGGACGGTTCTGGGGCTCCTGCCGACCCCCACTCATAGTCCGCACTGTGCACACATGGCAGTTTCGGATTGGCTTTCTGCACCACGGATATCTGACATGTTTCGGCGTCGTAACGAGCTTCACACCATGATGGGAAGTCAATGGGGTGCTGCGTTCTGCAAAAAAACATGATATAAAATTATTTTGTGACCACAAATCCAGAAGTCTGAGCCTCATGCAGAACTCCTGGCATTTCCAACCTCATCTGCTGTCACTGAGATTATTAAAGGGGTTGTCCACTACTAGGTCAACGGCTTCTAATTCCTCACGCCTGGCCCCTCTAAAATAAAAAATCCTCTACTTCCCTCCCATGCCGACGCCGGGACCAGTGACATCCCCGATGTGCTCGATGTAGACACGTCTGGAGACACTACAGCTACAGTAGCAGGTTTAGGCCATGCAGGTGGTGTAGTCATGTGGAAAAACATCTCCTGGACACTTCGGAGAGATGTCTGCATCACTGGTGTCACCACCAATCAATGTAACCCTGAGCTGTTAATGACTTTGGAAAAGACATTATAGGGGTCTGACTTCTGGACATTGTTATTGGTAGGTGATTACACAGGAGCTGCCGGCAGTGTCTCCGAACTTGTCTCCATCGAGCACATTGGGGACATCATTGGTCGATGATTACACAGGAGCTGCCGGCAGTGGAACCTGATGATTTGTTTAATCAGCTGCACAACCTTTCTCAGATATCCATTATTGACCTCCTTGACAACACCTGAGGCCGGAGGTGCCGGGACTGTGTCTCCGGACCTTTCTCCATTGAGCACATCAGGGATGTTGTTGGTCGGTGATTACACAGGAGCTTCCGGCATCATCTCCAGACTTGTCTCCATCGAACACATTGGAGACCTCACTGGTGAGTGATTACACAGGAGCTGCTGGCAGTGTCTCCTGACTTGTCTCCATCAAGCACATTGGGGATGTTATTGCTCAGTGATTACACAGGAGCTGCCGGCAGTGTCTCCGGACTTGTCTCCATCGAGCACATTGGGGATGTCATTTCTCAGTGATTACGCAGGAGCTGCCGGCAGTGGAACCTGATGATTTGTGTAATCAGCTGCACAACTTTTCACAGATATCCATTATTGACCTCCTTGACAACACCTGAGGCCGGAGGTGCCGGAACTGTGTCTCCGGACCTTTCTTCATTGAGCATATCAGGAGCTTTCCAGCAGCATCTCCAGACTTGTCTCCATCGAGCACATTGGAGACCTCACTGGTGAGTGATTACACAGGAGCTGCTGGCAGTGTCTCCTGACTTGTCTCCTTTGAGCACATTGGGGATGTCATTGCTCACTGATTACACAGGAGCTGCCGGCAGTGGAACCTGATGATTTGTGTAATCAGCTGCATAACTTTTCACAGATATCCATTATTGACCTCCTTGACAGCACCTGAGGCCGGAGGTGCCGGGATTTCTGCACAAGACTCACAGGATTCAGCCAGAGATTGATACTGGTTTCCATTTTCCACCATTTGTGATGTCTCGTTCACCAGATTGCCTGTTGAATTCCAAAATCTTGGCCACGACTTTGTATATTCTGTATTGTGATTACTAAGGACCCCATGGCGTGCGGGTGCACTACTGAGACGATGTGAGGACACTGTCGGGAGCAGTCATCTTCATCCTGTCAGGTGGACATTGATGTAGACAATGTCTCCATGACCACAATGCTCCTAACAAGCCACAGGGGACATCTCAGTAGTGCAGCCTCAGGCTCTGGGCCTTTAAAGCCTCATTCAGAAAACTGACAATTTGGATTTTTGTTCATTAGTGATTTTCACTTATAAATAAAGGAAATCCTAAGCTTCGATCCAGTAGTGTCCCTTTTATGCTGTAAGGTCATGCAACTTTTTCAACTTGGTTTATGATCCGTGTAGGCCTGCATAGTTGTTTATTTGTTCATTTATGGCCTCCTGCTGTCTTAACGTAGTTGATTGATTGCTAACGAGGTAGCCTCCTACATATTGAGACATAGTAACAATAGAAGTCCCATATAGGCTGCTACAATACCAGGTGGTAGAAACAAAAGTTTGTCCACCCCTGGCAGAGGCCACATCAGCTCCAACAATAAATGAGAGCTAGAGAAGAAAAGACATAGCTTGGGAAAGCATTTATGCAGGGGTTATCATTTATGTACATTTCAACATAGTACTTGGCAGTTATACCATGGCAGTTAGACAGGGCAGGAGACCATAAAACAAACCGAATCGCAGTACATTAGGACTACAACAATAATTTACCATATGCATTTTGTATAATCTGTATCCTGGCTGCTGCACTCACTCACATCCATAGTCCATACATTAACTCTACACTCCATCTTTATTGGCCCCTCAGTCCTCTCTTCTCCTATGTATAGCACTCATGCTCTTTTCACATTGCTAAACAGCACAGATCCATTCAGTCCCACCATCCAACACAAGAGACGCTCTCACAAATCACTTAACCATCTGCTCACTCTTTCTATCCTCCTCCTAGTCGCAGGAGATATCTTTCCTAACCCTGGCCCCTCATGTTATAGCAAGTCAAACCACCCAACTGCTACACTCAGAAAGCCCTCTAATCTTAATATTAGCTGCGTGCCTTCTGTCTCTTTCAATTGTGCCCTTTGGAACTCTAGTTCAGTGTGTAATAAGCTCTCCTTCATCCCTGACCTCTTCCTTTCTAATTCTCTTAACCTTCTGGCTCTTACTGAAACCTGGGTCAAGCAGCCAGACACTACTGCTGCTGCTGCTCTTTCATATGGGGGATTACATTTCTCTCATACCCCAAGTTCAGTCAACAGGAACAGACCAACGCCTCCACCTGCTCTATCACCCAAATGTACCTTTTCAGGTTATCCCTCAAGTACCCTCACTTGTCATCCCTTCTTTTGAGGTCCATGCCGTCACTCTACACCCCCTTCTCCATGCTAGTGGCGGTGGTGTATTGCCCTCTGGGCCTCTCATCAGTTCCTGGATCGTTTTGCCACTTGGCTTCCACATTTTCTCTCATGTGACATCCCTACCCTCATCATGGGCGGTTTCAACATCCCCATTGCTCTTCCACTCTCCCCATCTGCTTCTCATCTTTTATCTCTAACCTCCTCTTTCGGCTTCTCGCAGCTTCCTAACTCTCCTACGCATGAAGACGGAAACTCCCTCGACTTGGTCTTCTCTCGGCTTTGTGTAGTGGATGACTTTACAAACTCCCCTCTCCCGCTCTCTGACCACAACCTTCTATCATTCTCTATAAAGAACTGCCAGGCTGCTCAGGTCACCCCCACTGTCCAGACTTATAGAAATACACAGGCCATTAACACCCAGAAACTTCTGAAGAACTTGCAGTCTTCATTGGCCCCTATCTCCTCCCTCTCATGTCCTGATTCTGCACTGAACCATTACAATGAAACACTTCAAAGTGCCCTGGATGAATTTGCACCTCCTATACATAGAACAATACTACACAACGTGACAACCCTGGCACACCCTGCAAACACGTTTCCTGCAGCGGTGCTCCAGGTGCGCCGAACATCTGTGGACAAAATCCAATCTACACAAAGATTTCATCCATTATAAGTTTATACTTAGAACATACAACACTGCCCTTCACCTCTCCAAACAAACCTATTTCAACACCCTCATCACCTCACTGTCCAATAACCCTAAACGTCTCTTTGACACTTTTCATTCCCTACTCAACCCATGAGTACAGGCCCCAACAACGGAGCTTCGAGCTGATGATCTGGCCAATTATTTCAAAGAAAAAACTGACCATATCCGACAGGAAATTATCTCCCAATCACCTCATACCATGCACTGTCCTCCCTCCCCCACTGCATCTAGCTCACTCTCTGATTTTGAACCAGTCACAGAAGAAGAAAGAAGGCTCCTTGCATCTTCTCGCCCATCCACTTGCACCAGTGACCCTATTCCCTCACATCTCCTCCAGTCCCTTTCCCCTGCTGGCACTGTTCAGCTAACAAAAATATTTAACCCCTCTCCTGGTATCTTTCCCTCATTTAAGCATGCCATCATACATCCACTACTTAAAAAACCATCCCTCGACCAAAACTGTGCCGCTAACTATAGACCTGTCTCTAATCTTCCCTTCATCTTTAAACTCCTGGAACGCCTGGTCCACTCCCGTCTTATCTGCTATCTCTCTGATAACTCTTCTCGACCCTCTCCAATCCGGCTTCTGCTCCTTACACTCTACTGAAACTGCCCTCACTAAAGTCTCTAATGATCTACTAACAGCTAAATCTAATGGTCATTACTCCATGCTAATTCTCTTGGATCTCTCTGCAGCATTCGACACTGTGGATCATCAGCTCCTCCTCACTATGCTCCATTCCATTGGCCTCAAGGACTCCGTTCTCTCCTGGTTCTCCTCCTATCTCTCCGACCGCTCCTTTACTGTATCTTTTGCCGGATCCTCCTCCTCTCACCTTCCTCTTACTGTTGGGGTCCCCCAAGGATCGGTTCTAGGTCCCCTCCTCTTCTCCTTGTACACTGCCCCTATTGGTCAAACAATCAGTAGATTTGGTTTCCAGTACCATCTCTATGCTGATGACACCCAATTATACGCTTCTTCTCCTGACATCACGCCAGCCTTTCTAGAAAACACTGGCGATTGTCTAAACGCTGTGTCTAACATCATGTCCTCACTATATCTGAAACTGAACCTGTCAAAGACTGAACTCCTTGTGTTTCCTCCCTCTACTAATGCACCTATACCCGACATTGCCATTTCTGTGTGTGGTTCCACTATTACTCCCCAGCAACAGGCCCGCTGGCTTGGGGTCATACTTGATTCCGATCTTTCATTTGCCTCCCCACATCCGATCACTGGCTCGCTCTTGCATCTCAAAAACGTTTCTAGAATTCAACCCTTTCTTAATTTCGACTCTGCAAAAACTCTTGGGTATGTGCACACGTTGCAGGTTTGCTGCAGATTCGCAGCGGATTTTCCACAGATCCGCAAGTGGGTGACCAACCAATATAATTCAATAGGGGGAAAAAAAGCTGTGCACATGCTGCTGAAAATTCCGCATGGAATCCGCAGCGGTTTATTTTCTGCAGCATGTCAATTCTTTTTTCGGATCTGCATGCGTTATTACACCCATTCCATTAATGAAATCTGCATGGCTAAAAACGCATGCCAATCTGCAAAGAATCCACACAAAATCCGCAAAAAAAGCGCAGATTTTTACCTGCATTTTCCGCCAAGAGATGCAGAAAATTCTGCAGGCAAATCTGCAGCGTGTGCATATACCCTTACTGTTTTCTCTTATTCATTCTCGTCTGGATGATTGTAACTCTCTTCTAATCAGTCTCCCTCTTACCAAACTCTCCCCTCTCCAATCTGTCCTGAATGCTGCAGCCAGGATCATATTCCTCGCCAATCGTTACACCGACGCATCTACCTTGTGCCAGCCATTACACTGGTTACCCTTCCACCTCAGAATCCACAAAGCACTCCACTGCTCAGCACCACCCTACATCTCCCTCGTCTCAGCCTATCGCCCTACCTGCGCCCTCTGTTCTGCTGATGACCTGAGGTTAGCATCCTCAATAATCAGAACCTCCTGTCTCCAAGACTATACACGTGCTTCGCCAATTCTTTGGAATGCACTACCCAGGTTAATACGATTAAGCCCCAATCCCTACAGTTTTAAGCGTGCCCTGAAAACGCATTTGTTCAGACTGCCCTATCGCTATAAACCTAAATATTCCTCTGTGGCCCATTCAAAATCTTTTACCATAACCAGGTTCCCTGCATCATGTTCCCACAAGCTTTATGCATCCATTAGCCCTCTGTGTCTGTACTGTTACATATTTAGACTGTTAACTGGTTCATGCAGCATCACAGGAACACCCGATTCTTACACTGTGGCTGGTCTGAACAATGAGAGCAACTGTTACCACCCACCTTTCGTGTCTCCCTCTTTCCTCATAGACTGTAAGCTTGCGAGCAGGGCCCTCACTCCTCTTGGTATCTGTTATGATCTATGTGATTATTGTTATGCTGTAATGTCTATTGTCTGTACAAGTCCCCTCCGAAATGTAAAGTGCTGCGGAATATGTCGGCGCTATAGAAATGTATTATTAGTGTTAACCCCACACTGTGCATGGACTGTACATTGGTGGTCTCCGGGTGCTGTCAGGCATTTTCATGGACGCTTAGATTTGTATTGGTAATTTGCATTTGTTACTTGCATCAAAAACAGACAAGCCTCTGAGATTTTTTTTTGTGGACCACTCTGTAAAAAAAAACAAAAAAAAAAAAAAACACACATGGATGTGAAAAGCCACATAGAACATGCAGCCATTATCTTCTATCGGAAAAACTGTTGGAAAGAAAACGTACGCCACGATTTCTTTTAACATGTAATGCAGTGTAAGATCATGTGAACTCTCACATCTCGCAGCATCCAACTCCCACAGGGTGTAGACAGGTGCAGAGCTGACAGTCAAGCCCCAGCCACGATTCACCCAGCCTGTATGTCCTTCCTGCGTAGCGACACGGAGCTGTAAGACAGAGGCAAGAAAATCTCGTCATAGGGCGCATACATGAGGTATCTGCTCTGCTGCTCCAACAGCCTCGTCCCCTGTGCCATCTGTCCTCCCTCCACTGAATGGTCGGGGCTCGTCCCCTGGGCCATCTGTCCTCCCTCCACTGAATGGTCGGGGCTCGTCCCCTGGGCCATCTGTCCTCCCTCCACTGAATGGTCGGGGCTCGTCCCCTGGGCCATCTGTCCTCCCTCCACTGAATGGTCGGGGCTCGTCCCCTGGGCCATCTGTCCTCCCTCCACTGAATGGTCGGGGCTCGTCCCCTGGGCCATCTGTCCTCCCTCCACTGAATGGTCGGGGCTCGTCCCCTGGGCCATCTGTCCTCCCTCCACTGAATGGTCGGGGCTCGTCCCCTGGGCCATCTGTCCTCCCTCCACTGAATGGTCGGGGCTCGTCCCCTGGGCCATCTGTCCTCCCTCCACTGAATGGTCGGGGCTCGTCCCCTGGGCCATCTGTCCTCCCTCCACTGAATGGTCGGGGCTCGTCCCCTGGGCCATCTGTCCTCTCTTCACTGAACGGTCGGGGCTCGTCCCCTGGGCCATCTGTCCTCCCTCCACTGAACGGTCGGGGCTCGTCCCCTGGGCCATCTGTCCTCCCTCCACTGAACGGTCGGGGCTCGTCCCCTGGGCCATCTGTCCTCCCTCCACTGAACGGTCGGGGCTCGTCCCCTGGGCCATCTGTCCTCCCTCCACTGAACGGTCGGGGCTCGTCCCCTGGGCCATCTGTCCTCCCTCCACTGAACGGTCGGGGCTCGTCCCCTGGGCCATCTGTCCTCCCTCCACTGAACGGTCGGGGCTCGTCCCCTGGGCCATCTGTCCTCCCTCCACTGAACGGTCGGGGCTCGTCCCCTGGGCCATCTGTCCTCCCTCCACTGAACGGTCGGGGCTCGTCCCCTGGGCCATCTGTCCTCCCTCCACTGAACGGTCGGGGCTCGTCCCCTGGGCCATCTGTCCTCCCTCCACTGAATGGTATGGGCTCGTCCCCTGGGCCATCTGTCCTCCCTCCACTGAACGGTCGGGGCTCGTCCCCTGGGCCATCTGTCCTCCCTCCACTGAACGGTCGGGGCTCGTCCCCTGGGCCATCTGTCCTCCCTCCACTGAACGGTCGGGGCTCGTCCCCTGGGCCATCTGTCCTCCCTCCACTGAACGGTCGGGGCTCGTCCCCTGTGCCATCTGTCCTCCCTCCACTGAATGGTATGGGCTCGTCCCCTGTGCCATCTGTCCTCCCTCCACTGAATGGTCGGGGCTCGTCCCCTGGGCCATCTGTCCTCCCTCCACTGAATGGTCGGGGCTCGTCCCCTGGGCCATCTGTCCTCTCTTCACTGAACGGTCGGGGCTCATCCCCTGGGCCATCTGTCCTCTCTTCACTGAACGGTCGGGGCTCGTCCCCTGGGCCATCTGTCCTCCCTCCACTGAATGGTGTGGGCTCGTCCCCTGTGCCATCTGTCCTCCCTCCACTGAATGGTGTGGGCTCGTCCCCTGGGCCATCTGTCCTCTCTTCACTGAACGGTCGGGGCTCGTCCCCTGGGCCATCTGTCCTCCCTCCACTGAATGGTCGGGGCTCGTCCCCTGTGCCATCTGTCCTCCCTCCACTGAATGGTGTGGGCTCGTCCCCTGGGCCATCTGTCCTCCCTCCACTGAATGGTCGGGGCTCGTCCCCTGGGCCATCTGTCCTCCCTCCACTGAACTGTCGGGGCTCGTCCCCTGGGCCATCTGTCCTCCCTCCACTGAACTGTCGGGGCTCGTCACCTGGGCCATCTGTCCTCTCTTCACTGAACGGTCGGGGCTCATCCCCTGTGCTGTCCGTTCTCCCTCTACGGAATTGTCTTGGCTCCCACACAGGATCACAACTCGTCACCACACATCTCGTGACCGGAGCACTTAGTTGCACGGCTCATTACCACTCATACCACAGCAGAATAGTGAGTGCAGCTCTGGAGGAGACTGAAGGGTAAGACATGATGTCACAGCAGAATAGTGACTGCAGCTCTGGAGGATAAGACACGATGTAACAGCAGAATAGTGACTGCAGCTCTGGAGGATGAGACTTAATGTAACAGAATAAATACTGACTGCGTCTCTGTAGGATAAGATATGACATAACAGCAGAATATTGACCGCTGCTCTGAAGGATAAGACATGATGTCACAGCAGTATAGTGAGTGCAGCTCTGGAGGAAAACATTTGATGTAACAGCAGAATAGTGACTGCAGCTCTGGAGGATGAGACATGATGTAACAATAAATAGTGACTGCGTCTCTGTAGGATAAGATATGACATAGCAGAATATTGACCGCCGCTCTGAAGGATAAGATATGATGTAACAGCAGAATAGTGTCTGCAGCTCTGGAGGATAAGATATGACATAACAGCAGAATAGTGAGTGCAGCTCTGGAAGATAACATTTGATGTAACCACAGAATAGTGACTGCAGCTCTGGAGGATTAGACATGATGTAACAGAATAAATAGTGACTGGGTCTCTGTAGGATAAGATATGACATAGCAGAATATTGACCGCAGCTCTGAAGGATAAGACATGATGTCACAGCAGTATAGTGAGTGCAGCTCTGGAGGATAACATTTGATGTAACAGCAGAATAGTGACTGCAGCTCTGGAGGATTAGACATGATGTAACAGAATAAATAGTGACTGGGTCTCTGTAGGATAAGATATGACATAGCAGAATATTGACCGCAGCTCTGAAGGATAAGACATGATGTCACAGCAGTATAGTGAGTGCAGCTCTGGAGGATAACATTTGATGTAACAGCAGAATAGTGACTGCAGCTCTGGAGGATTAGACATGATGTAACAGAATAAATAGTGACTGGGTCTCTGTAGGATAAGATATGACATAGCAGAATATTGACCGCTGCTCTGAAGGATAAGATATGATGTAACAGCAGAATAGTGACTACAGCTCTGGTAGATAAGACACGATGTTACAGCAGTATAGTGACTGCCGCTCTGGAGGATAAGATTTGATGTAACAGCAGAATAGTGACCACAGCTCTGGTAGATAAGACACGATGTAACAGCAGTATAGTGACTGCAGCTCTGGAGGATAAGATTTGATGTAACAGCAGAATAGTGACCACAGCTCTGGAGTATAAGACACAATGTAACAGCTGAATAGTGACTGCAGCTTTGAAGGTGACTGGAGGAAAAGACATGATATAACAGCAGACTAGTGACTGCAGCTCTGGAGTTGACTGGAGGATAATGCATGATGTAACAGCAGAATAGTGAGTGTAGCTTTGAATGTGACTGGAGGAACAGAAACTATGTAACTGCAGAATAGTGAGTGCAGCTCTGGAGGATAAGACACAATGTTACAGCAAAATAGTGACCGCAGCTCTGAAGGATAAGACATGATGTCACAGCAGTATAGTGAGTGCAGCTCTGGAGGATAACTTTTGATGTAACAGCTGAATAGTGACTGCAGCTCTGGAAGATAACATTTGATGTAACAGCAGAATAGTGACTGCAGCTCTGAAGGATAAGACACGATGTCACAGAATAGTGACTGCAGCTCTGGAAGATAACATTTGATGTAACAGCAGAATAATGACGGCAGCTCTGAAGGATAAGACACGATGTCACAGAATAGTGACTACAGCTCTGGAGGATAACATTTGATGTAACAGCAGAATAGTGACTGCAGCTCTGGAGGATGAGACATGATGTAACAGAATAAATAGTGACTGCGTCTGTGTAGGATAAGATATGACATAACAGCAGAATATTGACCGCCGCTCTGAAGGATAAGATATGATGTCACAGCAGTATAGTGACTGCAGCTCTGGAGGATAAGATATGACATAACAGCAGAATATTGACCGCAGCTCTGAAGGATAAGACATGATGTCACAGAATAGTGACTACAGCTCTGGAGGATAACATTTGATGTAACAGCTGAATAGTGAGTGCAGCTCTGGAAGATAACAGCAGAATAGTGACTGCAGGTCTGGAGGATAAGATTTGATGTAACAGCAGACTAGTGACTGCAGCTCTTGAGGATGAGACATGATGTAACAGAATAAATAGTGACTGCGTCTCTGTAGGATAAGATATGACATAACAGCAGAATATTGACCGCCGCTCTGAAGGATAAGACACAATGTCACAGAATAGTGACTGCAGCTCTGGAGGATAAGACATGATGTCACAGAATAGTGACTGCAGTTCTGGAAGATAAGACATGATGTAACAGCAGAATAGTGAGTGCAGCTCTGGAGTATAAGACACAATGTAAAAGCTGAATAGTGACTGCAGCTTTGAAGGTGACTGGAGGAAAAGACATGATATAACAGCAGACTAGTGACTGCAGCTCTGGAGTTGACTGGAGGATAATGCATGATGTAACAGCAGAATAGTGAGTGTAGCTTTGAATGTGACTGGAGGAACAGAAACTATGTAACTAACTGCAGAATAGTGACCGCAGCTCTGAAGGATAAGACATGATGTCACAGAATAGTGACTACAGCTCTGGAGGATAACATTTGATGTAACAGCAGAATAGTGACTGCAGCTCTGGAGGATGAGATATGACATAACAACAGAATATTGACCGCAGTTCTGAAGGATAAGACATGATGTAACAGCAGAATAGCGAGTGCAGCTCTGAAGGATAAGATACGACATAACAGCAGAATAGTGACTGCAGCTCTGAAGGATAAGATATGATGTAACAGCAGAATAGTGACTGCAGCTCTGGAGGATAAGATATGACATAACAGCAGAATATTGACCGCAGCTCTGAAGGATAAGATATGATGTAACAGCAGAATAGTGACTGCAGCTCTGGAGGATAAGATATGACATAACAGCAGAATATTGACCGCAGCTCTGAAGGATAAGACACGATGTCACAGAATAGTGACTACAGCTCTGGAGGATAACATTTGATGTAACAGCTGAATAGTGACTGCAGCTCTGAAGGATAAGATACGACATAACAGCAGAATAGTGACTGCAGCTCTGAAGGATAAGATATGATGTAACAGCAGAATAGTGACTGCAGCTCTGAAGGATAAGATACGACATAACAGCAGAATATTGACCGCCGCTCTGAAGGATAAGATATGACATAACAGCAGAATATTGACCGCAGCTCTGAAGGATAAGACACGATGTCACAGAATAGTGACTACAGCTCTGGAGGATAACATTTGATGTAACAGATGAATAGTGAGTGCAGCTCTGGAAGATAACATTTGATGTAACAGCAGAATAGTGACTGCAGCTCTGGAGGATAAGATTTGATGTAACAGCAGACTAGTGACTGCAGCTCTTGAGGATGAGACATGATGTAACAGAATAAATAGTGACTGCGTCTCTGTAGGATAAGATATGACATAACAGCAGAATATTGACCGCCGCTCTGAAGGATAAGACACAATGTCACAGAATAGTGACTGCAGCTCTGGAGGATAAGACATGATGTAACAGCAGAATAGTGAGTGCAGCTCTGGAGTATAAGACACAATGTAAAAGCTGAATAGTGACTGCAGCTTTGAAGGTGACTGGAGGAAAAGACATGATATAACAGCAGACTAGTGACTGCAGCTCTGGAGTTGACTGGAGGATAATGCATGATGTAACAGCAGAATAGTGAGTGTAGCTTTGAATGTGACTGGAGGAACAGAAACTATGTAACTGCAGAATAGTGACCGCAGCGCTGAAGGATAAGACATGATGTCACAGAATAGTGGCTACAGTTCTGAAGGATAAGACATGATGTAACAGCAGAATAGCGAGTGCAGCTCTGAAGGATAAGATACGACATAACAGCAGAATAGTGACTGCAGCTCTGGAGGATAAGACACAATGTCACAGAATAGTGACCGCAGCTCTGGAGGTGACTGGAGTGTAGGACATGGGTTAATGTGCCGAGTATGGGGGACTGTCTCCAGCTGTGACGAGGGGCCGCAGGTACTCACTTTTGGCCTGGAAGTAGCAGCGACTCTGCGCCCATGGAGGCTGCAGCAGGCAGAGGAGCAGGGCCAGGACGGGCAGAGCAGAGGGCACCATGGCTGCAGGCGCTCGGCTCCGGCTTTCTTTGCCGCTTGTGGTTTCTTATTCTTTTGCTCCTCGGATATTTATATGTTTTTGGGGCCAGAACCTGGAAATCCCATAAAACTCATTTCCTGATTAAAAAGGCAGAAAAACAAACCCCAGATGAAGGCGCTTTTGTGTTTAACAAGGTGTGAAAATGTGATTCAGTCCCTCTGAGGGGGTCTGGGCCGGAGCCGTGTTATAGGGGGGTCTGGGCCGGAGCTGTGTTATAGGGGGGTCTGGGCCGGAGCCGTGTTATAGGGGGGTCTGGGCCGGAGCCGTGTTATAGGGGGGTCTGGGCCGGAGCCGTGTTATAGGGGGGTCTATGCCGGAGCTGTGTTATAGGGGGGGTCTATGCCGGAGCTGTGTTATAGGGGGGTCTGGGCCGGAGCCGTGTTATAGGGGGGTCTGGGCCGGAGCCGTGTTATAGGGGGGTCTGGGCCGGAGCCGTGTTATAGGGGGGTCTGGGCCGGAGCCGTGTTATAGGGGGGTCTGGGCCGGAGCCGTGTTATAGGGGGGTCTGGGCCGGAGCCGTGTTATAGGGGGGTCTGGGCCGGAGCCGTGTTATAGGGGGGTCTGGGCCGGAGCCGTGTTATAGGGGGGTCTGGGCCGGAGCCGTGTTATAGGGGGGTCTATGCCGGAGCTGTGTTATAGGGGGGTCTGGGCCGGAGCTGTGTTATAGGGGGGTCTGGGCCGGAGCTGTGTTATAGGGGGGTCTGTACCGCAGCTGGCACTGGTCCTGAAGGAACCTCGCAGGTCCTGTGGTCACAGCAGCCGGTCACTGAGTGTGTGATGGCCACCTGTCCTCTGCCCCGGAGTCACAGCGTCAGCAGGGAGGAGGCCGGGCAGTGTTATATGGGGGTCCTGGGCCCCTGCAGGTGCTGCTGTGTTATATGGGGGTCACTGAGTGTGTGATGGCCACCTTTCCTCTGCCCCGGAGTCACAGCGTCTGCAGGGAGGAGGCAGGGCAGTGTTATATGGGGGTCCTGAGCCCCTGCAGGTGCTGCTGTGTTATATGGGGGTCCTGGGCCCCTGCAGGTGCTGCTGTGTTATATGGGGGTCCTGAGCCGGTCACTGAGTGTGTGATGGCCACCTGTCCTCTGCCCCGGAGTCACAGCGTCAGCAGGGAGGAGGCCGGGCAGTGTTATATGGGGGTCCTGGGCCCCTGCAGGTGCTGCTGTTATATGGGGGTCACTGAGTGTGTGATGGCCACCTGTCCTCTGCCCCGGAGTCACAGCGTCTGCAGGGAGGAGGCCGGGCAGTGTTATATGGGGGTCCTGGGCCCCTGCAGGTGCTGCTGTGTTATATGGGGGTCCTGGGCCCCTGCCGGAGGCCGGGCAGTGTTATATGGAGGTCCTGGGCCCCTGCAGGTGCTGCTGTTATATGGGGGTCCTGAGCCCCTGCAGGTACTGGTCCTGGGCCCCTGCCGGAGGCCGGGCAGTGTTATATGGGGGTCCTGGGCCCCTGCAGGTGCTGCTGTGTTATATGGGGGTCCTGAGCCCCTGCAGGTACTGCTGTTATATGGGGGTCACTGAGTGTGTGATGGCCACCTGTCCTCTGCCCCAGAGTCACAGCGTCAGCAGGGAGGAGGCCGGGCAGTGTTATATGGGGGTCTTGGGGCACCTGCAGGTGCTGCTGTGTTATATGGGGGTCCTGAGCCCCTGCAGGTGCTGCTGTGTTATATGGGGGTCACTGAGCCGGTCACTGAGTGTGTGATGGCTACCTGTCCTCTGCCCAGGAGTCACAGCGTCAGCAGGGAGGAGGCCGGGCAGTGTTATATGGGGTCCTGGGCCCTGCAGGCGCTGTGTTATATAGGGGTCCTGTATCCCAGCAGGTGTTTGGTTAGTGTTATATGGAGGTTTTGTCCCCCCACAGGCTCTGTTATATGGGAGTCTGTGCCCCTATAGGCACTATGTTATATGGGGGTACTGTGCGCCCACAGGCGCTGTTTTATATTGAGGTCCTGTGTCCCCATAAGCGCTGTGTGATGGGGGTCTTGAGCCCCTGCAGGTGCTGTTATCTGGGGTTTCTGTGCCCCCAAAGGCTGTTATGTGAAGCTCCTCTGCCCCAGCAGGCACTATATTATATGGGCCTCCTGTGCCCCCGCAGGCACTGGGTTACATGAGGGTCCTGTGCCGAGTGCATACAGCAGCTTAAAGGACAGTACTCCCAGAGGCGGGGGTGCTGCAGAGTACACACAGCTGCATAAAAGATGTTACTCCCACAGGTGGGGGGCTTCGGAGTACACACAGCGGCTTACAGTACTCCCACAGGCGGGGGGTGCAGAGTACCCACAGCGGCTTACAGTACTTCCACAGGCGGGGGGTGCAGAGTACACACAGCAGCTTTAAGGACAGTACTCCCAGAGGCATGGGGGGGCTGCAGAGTACACACAGCAGCTTTAAGGATGGTACTCCCACAGGCAATGGGTGCACAATACACACAGTGGCTTACAGTACTCCCACAGGTGGGGGCTGCAGAGTACACACAGCGGCTTACAGTACTCCCACAGGTGGGGGGTGCATATTACACACAGCGGCTTACAGTACTCCCACAGGCGGGGGTGCAGAGTACACACAGTGGCTTACAGTACTCCCACAGATGGGGGGTGCAGATTACACACAGTGACTTACAGTAATCCCACAGGTGGGGGGTGCAGAGTACACACAGCAGCTTACAGTACTCTCACAGTTGGGGGGGTGCAGAATATACACAGTGGCTTACAGTAATCCCACAGGAGGGGGTGCAGAGTACACACAGCGGCTTACAGTACTCTCATAGGTGGGGGGGTGCAGAATACACACAGTGGCTTACAGTAATCCCACATGATGGGGGTGCAGAGTACACACAATGGCTTACAGTACTCCCACACGCGTGGGGTGCAGAGTACACACAGCGGCTTATAGTACTCCCTCAGGCGGGGGGTGCAGATTACACGCAGCTGCTTACAGTACTTGCACAGGCGGGGGTGCAGAGTACACACAGTGGCTTACAGTACTCCCACAGGTGGGGGGTGCAGAGTACACACAGCAGCTTACAGTACTCCCACAGGCGGGGGTGCAGAGTACACACAGCAGCTTACAGTACTCACACTTGGTGGGGTGCAGAATACACACAGCGGCTTACAGTACTCCAACAGGCAGGGGGTGCAGAGTACACACAGCGGCTTACAGTACTCTCACAGGCGGGGGTGCAGAATACACGCAGCGGCTTGCAGTACTCCCACAGGTGGCGGGTGCAGAGTACACACAACGCCTTACAGTACGCCCACAGGTGTGGGGTGCAGAGTACACACAGCGGCTTACAGTACGCCCACAGGTGGGGGGTGCAGAGTACACACAGTGTCTTACAGTACTCCCACAGGCGGGGAGGGTGCAGAATACACACAGTGGCTTACAGTACTCTCACATGCAGGGGGTTGCATAATGCACACAGCGGCTTAAGGTACCGTTACACTAAGCGACGCACCAGCGTTCCCGACAATGATACAACCTGGTAAGGATCGCTGGTGCATCGCTAAATGATCGCTAGTAAGCTGCCAAACAGGCAGATTTACCCAATGACGCAGTAGTGATCTCGGCGGTCGTTGGGACCTTGTCAGACAGCAGCGATTCTGACGACTCCCTCCGGCGTCCATGATTTCTGAGTCGCTAACGAGGTCGCTCATCGGTGTCAAACACAGCAATGCATGCTCGCCAGCGGGACACCAGTGATCAAAAAATGGCCCAGGACATTTGAGCACGATCAGCGACATCGCAGCGGGGGCCTGGTCGCTGCTAAGTGTCACACATAACTAGATCGCTGGTGAGGTCGCTGTTGCGTCACAAAATTGGTGACGCTTCAGCGATCTCGTTTAGTGTGAAGTACCCCTTACAGTACTCCCACAGGCGGGGGGTGCAGAGTACACACAGCGGCTTACAGTACTCTCACAGGCGGGGTGTGCAGAATACACGCAGCGGCTTGCAGTACTCCCACAGGTGGGGGGTGCAGAGTACACACATCTGTTGTGAGCTCTCTTGATCCGACTTTTGAGGCAAGGCTCCCTCTGGTAGATACTGCGGGTAGTGGTGCTGGTCAATATGATGTCAACCCAACAGCTGCAGAAGATAATTGGAGGAGTGGTGGTAGTGACTGGGACTACATAAGCGAGCAGACTTCTCTCAGTGACTGCCGGTGATACTCCTTTCTTTGCTTATTGAGGATTTCTGTCTGCTGCCTGATCCTGCATTTTTTCAGCTAAGTGTCATTTGCTAAACCCTTTTCATCTGTTTTTGCCTTGCTGTCAGGGGTCAGCTTGCTCCCCCGGGGTTGCTGGCTCCTGCCCTGTATTTTTGTATCTTGTGTTTGTTTGCTCAGTCCCCTGCTGTATTAGCCTGTTGTTAGCCGCCAGTTCACACCTGAGTGCTTATATAGTGGGGACAAAGTTGTTCAAACCTCAGTATTTTTGTACATCAGTTGTGTTGGATTTATTAGGGTTTTTGTGTGATTGCAGACAGTGCCTTTTCTGTCCTGTCCTATCTAGTCAGTGTGGGCCCCATCATTTGCTCAGTCTATTTTCTGTCTGTGTTTGTGCTTCATCTTGTCTCACCAACAATATATGTTTGGGGGCTGTCTATTCCTTTGGGGATCTGCTCCGGGGCAGTTTAGATTTCACCTTTCTGTCTTTAGGCTTAGTTAGTCCTCCGGCTGTGACGAGGCGTCTAGGGCAACGTAGGAATGCTCCACGGCTACTGCTAGTTGTGCTGTTAAGATCAGGGGTCTGCAATCCGTTGAGCGACCAACCTCTCTGGTATTCTGGTGGCATGGCCTATTGCGCTCTCCTCCTTGGTGACACATTCATAACACACATCGGATTACAGTACTCCCACAGGCAGGGGGGTGTAGAGTACACACAGCGGCTTACAGTACTCTCACAGGCAGGGGGGTGCAGAGTACACGCAGTGGCTTACAGTACTCCCACAGGTGGGGGGTGCAGAATACACGCAGCGGCTTACAGTACTCTCACAGGCTGGGGGGTGCAGAATACACGCAGTGGCTTACAGTACTCTCACAGGCGGGGGGGTGCAGAGTACACACAGCGGCTTACAGTACTCTCACAGGTGGGGGGGTGCAGAATACACGCAGCGGCTTGCAGTACTCCCACAGGCGGGGGGTGCAGAGAACATGCAGCACCTTACAGTACGCCCACAGGTGGGGGGTGCAGAGTACACACAGCTGCTTACAGTACGCCCACAGGTGGGGAGTGCAGAGTACACACAGTGGCTTACAGTACTCCCACAGGCGGGGAGGGTGCAGAGTACACACAGTGCCTTACAGTACTCTCACAGGCAGGGGTTGCAGAATACACACAGTGGCTTAAGGTACCGTTACACTAAGAGACGCACCAGCGGTCCCGACAATGATACAACCTGGTAAGGATCGCTGGTGCATCACTAAATGATCGCTAGTAAGCTGCCAAACAGGCAGATTTACCCAACGACGCAGTAACGATTTCGGCGGTCATTGGGACCTTGTCACACAGCAGCGATTCTGACGACTCCCGCCTGCGTCCATGATTTCTGAGTCGCTAACGAGGTCACTCATCGGTGTCAAACACAGCAATGCATGCTGGCCAGCGGGACACCAGTGATCAAAAAATGGCCCAGGACATTTGAGCACGATCAGCGACATCGCAGCGAGGCCTGGTCGCTCCTAAGTGTCACACGTAACGAGATCGCTGGCGAGGTCGCTGTTGCTTCACAAAATTGGTGACGCTTCAGCGATCTCGCTTGGTGTAGAAGTACCCCTTACAGTACTCCCACAGGCGGGGGTGCAAAGTAAACGCAGCGGCTTACAGTACGCCCACAGGTGGGGGGTGCAGAGTACACACAGCGGCATACAGTACTCCCACAGGCGGGGGGCAGAGTACACACAGTGGCTTACAGTACTCTCACAGGCAAGGGATTGCAGAGCACACACATCAGCTTACAGTACTCCCACAGGCAGAGGGTGTAGAGTACACACAGCGGCTTACAGTACTTTCACAGGCGGGGGTACAGAATACACAGAGCGGTTTACAGTACTCCCACAGGCGGGGGGTGCAGAGTACACATAGCGGCTTACAGTACTCCCACAGGCAGGGGGGAGCAGAGTACACACAGTGCCTTACAGAACTCTCACAGGCAGGGGGGTGCAGAGTACACACAGCGGCTTGCAATACTCCCACAGGCAGGGGGGTGCAGAGTACACACAGCGGCTTACAGTACTCCCACAGGCAGGGGGGAGCAGAGTACACGCAGCGGCTTGCAGTACCCTCACAGGCAGGGGGGTGCAGAGTACACACAGCGGCTTACAGTACTCCCACAGACAGGGGGGAGCAGAGTACACGCAGTGCTTTACAATACTCTCACAGGCAGGGGGGTGCAGAGTACACACAGCGGCTTACAGTACTCTCACAGGCAGGTGGGTGCAGAGTACACACAGCAGCTTACAGTACTCCCACAGGCGGGGGGTGCAGAGTACACACAGTGGCTTACAGTACTCTCACAGGCAGGGGGTGCAGAATACAAACAGCGTTGTGTTTGCAGTCAGAATCCGTCCCTCACTCCAGATCTGTCCAATCACTACACTAATGAAAACATGATGGCGGTGATACTCGTGATCCTTTATACAGGCCGGGTCACAGGCTGAGACAGCCGGTCTCAGCCATGAAAATACTTGACATGACTGTGATGACTCCAGAAGTGCCCACAGTCTTAAAAGATTTTGCATATGCTGCGCTGCAGCCTTTCAACAAGCTTTATTAGACTGGCGAACCCGAACAGGAAGCCAGACATATTGTAAAGAGTCTGTTTTCAGGGTTCAGTACCGGACACTAAGTGCCCGGTACGAACCTCGAACTTTCACCCCTATTTGAAAGTTAGGCTGTGAAAACACATGCGAGGAATATGGCCGAGCCTCACATGTTAATACCCGGCACTGCCGCCGGCACTCGGATCGGAGCGTGAGGCCGCATAGTAATACATGGAGCCACAGGTTCCGCTCCTGAGTGCCAGCGGCAGTGCCGGGTATTAACATGCGAGACTCGGCCGTATTCCTCACATGTGTGATCCCGGCCTTAGGCAACCCAGCCAAGGTGCAATGTGACACTGCTGAATCTGTCCACCACTAGGGTGTGAGTAATAGAGAACATGGAGAGGTGGGTCCAAAGACTTTTTGGAGTATGTAAGGGTTGTAGAAATCTGGTGAGATAGGTCCAGGGCGCTTTGGCTTGGACACATATTCCTTACTGTCTCAATCTATCGTTGGCCAACAAAAATACTTGACCGCAAGTTTAAGAATACTAATAATCCCAGGATGACCTGCTAGAACTGAGCAAATGGGATTCCTGTAGAACTCGTAGACAGAACTGAGGGGAAGCAAACAATTTTTGGGTGGGACCATCATCAGGGACCGACTCTTGGGACCTTGAGATCTCCGCTACAAAATCTAGTGAAACAGAAGACACCACCATACCTTTGGCAACAACAGGAAGTGGTTCGGAGTCATCAGGATGAGATGGACAGAAACTAGGGGAAAGAACATCGGCCCATATATTATATATAGTACCAAAAAGTACAAAATGGAATATTGAAATGAACAAAGCCCGTCTATCTTGCCTAGGGTTAAGTCTCTTAGCTGATTCTAAGGAAGTCAGATGTTTGTGGTCTGTGATAACGGGGATTTTATGTTTGACATCTAAAAGGAAGTGGCATCATTACTTGAAGAACCATTTAATTGCCAGCAATTTGGCGGACAGCCCTCACATACAGCGGACAGTCCCAGATACAGAGGATAGCCTCCAGATGCAGCGGACAGCCCCCAGGATACAGAGGACAGCCCCCAGGATACAGAGGACAGCCCCCAGGATACAGAGGACTCTCCACCAGATACAGCGGACAGTCCACTGGATACAGAGGACAGCCCCCCTAATACAGAGGACACTCCACCAGATACAGCAGGACAGCCCCCGGATACAGCAGACAGCCCCCGGATACAGCAGACAGTCCACTGGATACAGAGAACAGCCCCCGGATACAGCGGACAGTTCACCGGATGCAGCAGACAGCCCCCGGATACAGAGGACAGCCCCTGGATACAGCGGACAGTCCACTGGATACAGAGAACAGCCCCTGTATACAGCGGACAGTCCACTGGATACAGAGAACAGACCCCGGATACAGCGGACAGTCCACCGGATGCAGCGGATAGCCCCCAGATGCAGCGGACAGCCCCCGGATACAGAGGACAGTCCACTGGATACAGAGAACAGACCCCGGATACAGCGGACAGTCCACCGGATGCAGCGGACAGCCCCCAGATGCAGCGGACAGCCCCCGGATGCAGCGGACAGCCCCCGGATACAGAGGACAGTCCACTGGATACAGAGAACAGCATCCAGATACAGAGGACTGTCCACCAGATACAGCAGACAGCCAGGGGTGTGACCAACATTTGCCACGGTGTGCTACATGTGGAGCGCCCGCCAGGGCCCTGGGGTACTCTGTACCGGGCCATTTCTTAAAGGGGCAGTGTTACAGCAGCGGTGACCCGGTCCGTGGCCCTGGGCGTCCAATAAAAGGGGATTATTTACAGGGGAAAAATAAAGAGTTTTTGTATTGAGTGTTCGTGACGCCACCTGTGGTATCCGATCAGAAGTGACCAGCACTGCAATGCAGATCTGCTGGGACTGATGGTGTGATGCAGCAGAGTTGGTATAGCTCCCCACAGGCAGAGCTTTGTCCCAGGGCAGATGAAATTTGTTGAAGAAGATGGTGATATAGTATTTAACAAGAGATGTAGCAGTGCTGAGAAGGTGTTGCAGAAAGAATTCAAAGGACCCAGCATAGTGTAGTTTCCGTTACCTTTTACTGTGGTTTGTAGGTACAGTCCAGGGCTCAAGTTACAGTTGGTACAGGAGTCGATCAGCTTGGAAGCAATTTAGGAAATCTCCTTATTCAGGTGGGTTGTGAGGTCTCCTCTCTAGCACTATTCTCTGAGGTACTTGCGGTTGTGAACTCCACTCAAGTTCCTCTTTCTGTCTGTTACTTAGGTAGAACTCCACTCGCATGACAGGCAGCTGTAGCCTCCTTCCTGAATCACTCCTAATGGCGTCTCTGGCTCACACATGCTGCTATGTCATCGAGTCTCAATTGGGAACAGGGGATCTACTGCCTCCTGTCCTCCGGATTCTACTGTGGGGCCTTTAGCACCCACACAGCCTCGGACTCTGGCATCCGGGTCTCTGACGCTCAAGTCTGGGGGTGAGCTTCTCTACAGCTCCAGACCCCCCAGCTCCTTTTCCACACGTCCTCTCGCTTCCCTGTTCTGGCTTCACCTCTCCCTAACTTCCTCCTCCCAACCAGAGAGAGCAGCTCCCCTGAAGTCGGGTTTAGAGTTCCCTCTGCTGGCCTGGAGCAGGAACTGTGTTGTATGCTGGAACTACCTGATAAAAAGATCCCTTCCTTGCTTCCAGGCATGACATCACTCTCCCTAGGAGGGAGGTAAGGCCACTGTGGCAACCGTACTCCTGGGGTGCCACATTTCCCTAGTACAATTCAGTACTCCTGGACTGAGGAAACATAAAAGAGAAATAAAGCATAAGTATTTACAAGATTTTAACATCATATCTAAATTTCAGCAAAGTCCTGAAATGGGGTGTCCTTTTCACCCTACAAAGTGCAATATGAGAGAACCCGTCTTAAACCCTCAACTTTAGGCCTTGGGCGGGCTACAAGGCATGGCTGGTCTCCCTTTTGGACCACATTTTTGGCCAGACAGTTTTTGTTCTGTGGTCATTAATGCCAACTATTTACAAGCATTATCCTGGTCACTAGAAGTCCAGTGACCCAATTGTCCATAAGAATGCTCAAAAGTTCTTACAGTAGCCTCTGTAGGCACATGTACTTAATGGTTGCAGTTATGAACAGTATTAACTTCTTTACATTTCTCATAGTTTACTTATATGCAGAACCTCATAGGGGGTAGGGCCTTGGTAGTACGGACAGACCGACGTAGCACTGGTGTTGGTGGTGACCATACTGGATTCACTGTGCTAACTACCACTGGTCTAGTGCGCTCTTTACTGGCTACGCTATGGGTGACTCTACATAGCACGGGTATACCTGATTTCCTAGAACCACTTCTGCTCACTGTGGGCACGGCAGACTCACCTCTGGCAGGGCGAGGATTGTCTTGCTCCACTGCTGGTGTGGCATCCGCTGTTTGGACTTGCTGATTTTCAGGTTGGTCTTGAGTCACCTCTCTTTCTGGTACTACCAGTTGGGGACTGGTCAAAACGGGCACTACTATGGCCTGATTTACTCTGGTCCAATTTGAAGGGAACTCGCCGAGTACAGTGCTGACCTTTTCTTATTCTTCTTTTACTGACTGAAGAATGTCCTTATCTCCAATCTTTTCCTTCAGTTGGTTAGGGTACGATTTCAGGTGATCCCTTGACACTGCTGCTGAGGTTTCTCCTCCATCCATGCTGATAAGGCACACCTTGGTATTGTCAAAGTTTGAAGGCATGATGGTATATGGTTCAGCTTTCCACTGATCATCAAGTTTGTGTACTCGCCTCTTTCTTTTGAGTACCTGTTCCCCAGGCGACAAGGGAACTGCAGGTGCGTGCTGATTATAGTTCCTTTCCTGCTTCTGTCTTTCTTGGGCTAGACTCTTCTCTACGCGTTCTTGCACTTTGCCGTATCGTTGCTCAGGGCTGTGGAGTCGGAGTCGTGGAGTCGGTGCTCATTTTGGTGGAGTCGGAGTTGGAGTCGGTATAAAATGGACCGACTCCGACTCCTAAAATATATAATAAATTGGGTACAGTAATTCAATGCAGGATGTGCTGAATATTTTTTCATAGGAGTTTGGGAAAGTTATGAAATGTCCTATAAATGGCTGTTCTATTCCTGATCTAAGGCTACATTCACACACAGCATTTTTCCTGTGTTTTTTGAGGATACGTTTTTCAGCTGCAAAAGCTGATCATCTTTTTAAAAAACTGCATCACCTGAAAGGTTTTTGAGCTCATAGATAATGTTTTCAATAGCAAAAGCAGATTAGAAATCTGCTCTATCTATATATCCATTTATCCATATCTGTCTATCCTTATCGTATCTGTACCAAAAAGAATGAAAACCGGGTAGTACACCAATATATATTCTGTTCTATCTAAATATCTTGATTATTGGATCATAAAAATGATTAAATGTCTGAGGTTCACATTGTACTACAATAAATTTTTCACTTAAATATAAGCAATATGTGTGGGAGTCGGAGTCGGAGTCTCGGAGTTGGAGTCGGAGTCGGTGTAAGGGAAATTGAGGAGTCGGAGTCGCAGGTTTGGCTTACCGACTCCACAGCCCTGTCGTTGCTGCTGCTCTGTATCCCAATCTGCATCTGGCGATGTTACTTCAGGTGTCAAGACTCCCATAGCCAAGTCAATGGGTAACTTGCCAGGTCGTGCTCTCATCAAGTAGGCTGGAGTACAGTTGGTGGAGTTTACAGGGATATGATTGTAGAGATCTACCAGATCTGGCAATCTCTCTGGCCACAGGTTTCTTTCTTCCAAGGGTAAGGTCTTCAATAGGTCAATTACCACTTGGTTCATTTTCTCACACATGCCATTGGTCTGTGGATGGTATGGCGTTGTCTGGATTTTCTTGCAGCCGTACAGATTATAATGGGCCCATATATGATGCTCCAGTGTTCGATGGGCCCATATATGATGCTGCAGTGTATAATGGGCCCCATATATGATGCTGCAGTGTATAATGGCCCCATATAATGCTCCAAACATTAAAAAAATGAAATACTTACCTCTCATTGCTGGCCGCCGTCTTCCGACTCTCTGCACTGTGACTGCTCAGGCAGAGGGCGCACACTAGTGACATCATTGCACCCTCTGATCTGAACGTTACATTCAGGAGATGCGGAAGCCGCCGCAGCGGTGAAGTGGGGAGAGGTAAGTATCGCAAGTGCCGGGGCCTTGAGCAAGCAGGGAAGCCACTCATGGGCGCCGGCACTAACACAGGCACTGGACCCCCATAGCACGCTGGTGTTCCGATGGCGAGTGGGTCTCTCCGCCTGCTCAGTGCCCCGTCACTTGCCCATGTGCTGACACCGGCGCTGCTCACTGTCTCCCAACTTTTAACTGGCCCACAGACTTCGTATCTCCCCCCAGTATAGTCTGTGGTGCCAGTCCAGGCTCCTCCAGATGACAGATAACACAACCGACATCCATGTACCCAGGATCAATATTCCTTAAGAAAATGTGTTAAATCCAGACGACAGATCCCTCAACTATACCAGGGGGGAATCCAGCCCAGCCAGCAACTGATCTCCAAAACTCCGTTGGCCGTCAATCCATCCACCGCAACCTGGATCCTATCCCCTCGAAGTCACACTTCCCACTACATAACTAAATATGCAGATTCTCTCCCCTGGGATTAGCCCCCAGAATGGCAGAAGTCTACACACCCTCCCCCTTAAAAAATTTGCTCAAAGAAAGAAGACTATTCCAGCAACCCATCACCTGGGACTGCATGTGAGACCCCTGTGGTGACGGTCTACAATCCCCATCCACACAATGGGGCTAGGGCTATAAGTACAATGGAACGATGGAGTTCTTTGATTACTAATCTTGGGTCTGGCCTTATGTATACATAAGATCTATATAGAAAAGAAAACAGCCAGCTCACCAATAGTCCAGGTGCCCGGAACTCCGTCCTGATGGGACGTGCACACATGAAAAGAATGAGGTTGTTCCAGCTCCTTTCAAATTATTTCTTCAACTTTATTCCAAAATTTAAAAACAGTAGTAAGCTCCTAGACCATACTATGCAGCATACTGGGACACACAGCGACGCGTTTCGATCGCACCAGCGATCTTTTACAAAGCTTTGGGGGGGTTTTTCAGTAAAGATGGGTGCAGAGTGTACAATAATGAGGAAAAAATGAACTTTTTTGAATTTACCAAATGGCTGCAATGAAACAAAGAGTGAAAAGTTTAAAGGGGTGTGAATACTTTCTGTACTCACTAAATATTGTACTTTGTCTCTTTTGTAAGGTCTTTTGTATTTTTGTAAACACTGCCTATACTATTGGAGTAAACTTATAAAATTTACTAGTTTCATTTTCCTTGCTCTATGAACGAACCATCACGTCCTCTGGGCAAAACTACGCTACCTTGTGGGTTGGCTCCTGACCCGATATTGGTTTTAATGTCAAACGAGGAGCTGGTGGCTACAAAGTGTTCTGGGGGATTTGGGAGACCCTGGCAGTGACGGAACGGAGGTTTATGTGTGTATTTCCTGCCTGAGACTGAGGATATACATACCGCCCTCACTGCAGAGTGCCCAATGGCCAGTACATGGCAAGGCAGCCTTTCTGGAGACTACTTATCCTAGGTGTAGTTCCCTGACTGACCTGAGGGTCAGAGGGGCACCAGAGAGCTGCAAGTTCCGAACCGGAACTGAGAGTGGGATAGACAAATAAATTCCTGACAGGGTACATGCCACTATATATATAGAGAGAGAGACTTTTTCTTCTGGTCGGTGTGACTCTTCAGAATTTCAGCTTAGGGTGCTATAGACCCAGCTGATAGAACACAGGACTGCTTCATTGACCATCACTGAAACCCCAGAGACGTCTTAAAGAATCCAGGTTGGTAAAATCGTTTCACCTGACCATATACCTCACTGCTCTCTGTTAGCTTCCTAACCTTGTTACCTCCTCACGGTGGGGCCCTTCAAAAGTGGGAAGCCACTGGTGGGGGTATGCGACACTGGAAGTGGCTCTAATCCCAGCGAGTCAGAGGAAGGCTGAGACTCTGTAATTTGCACCATCTTGGGTATTTGCTGGGACTGTTCTCTTTGCTATTGTGCGTTGGTTCAATAAATTATTGCCACACTGTGTTTTCTGAGTAGTGTTTTGCCCACAGGGAGAGAGAGCGTGCATTCAATGGTATGAGCCCTGGTCCATGCAGTCTTACTAAAGACAGCCGGGCCAGCGGATAAGGGCACCCACTGACCCTCGTGTCTCCACACTTGGTGGCAGCGGTGGGATGCTACTCAGGCCAGCAGAACCGGGGGAGCTGCAGGGGACTGGTGTTCGTAGATAGTGTCCATGGCTTCTCAACCAGGGAGGCAGACAGACAGACCCAGCAGACCACTGATGAGGCATACACAGTAGGTTTCTGGCACCACCATGTCCAACCCCACCAACTCAGCCTTGGGAAGAGGACCAGAGTGGATGTATAGCCGTTACAAGAAACGACAACTACAGGAGCTGTGCCAGCTTCACCGGATTTAATACCGGACCACGGACTCTCAGTCAGATTTGATCAAGGAATTAGTTTGTTGGGATGCCCAGAACGTTGTGGAGGATGATGAAAACTCTGCTGAGATGGACCCAGAGGAATTGCCAGAGCCATGACCCTGTGCCGGTCTGGAATCAACCCAGTCAGCAGCAGCCCGAATCCAGGAGTTGTTGGTTGCATTGAGACCTGGAGCCTCAAGTGGTGAAAGAGCTTACGTTATGGAAGCAGTTTTGGGAGTTCCAGTACCTCTACAGCCAGCATCGGACCCTAACCCCATGGTAGTCCCCCAACAAGGAACGCAGCTCCGCTACAGAGACGTGCCAATGTTTAATGAGTCCAACACTGAAGTTGATGAACATCTGCAAGAATTTGAGACTTTAATGCTGATGCACCTCATGCCCAGAACTGATTGGGCTAAATACCTGTGGACTAGTTTGACTGGTCGGGCACGGGATGCTGCCCTGTTACTTGTGCCTCAATACTGCCAGGACTATGGAACTATTAAGGACACCATGCTGGCACATTTTACCATCACCCCCGAGAGATATCTCACCAAGTTCTGGACATTGTCTCGCCAGAGGGTTTCCTATGTAGAATTTGGCAGTCAACTCATGAGACACTGACACCGCTGGCTCGACGGTAGGGCTGTCCACTCTGCTGCTGCCCTTCAGGACATGATCATGCTTGAGCAACTTATCGAGAAAATGGCCTCAGAAATTCGAAAGTGGGTAGCCGACTGGAAACCCGACACTCCAGAGCAAGCAGCCCAATTGGCTGATGACGAGTTTACAGCCAACCAGCCCCACTGGAGACCCGATAAGCCCACGGATCCAAGAGGACCCTTCAACCAAAGATTTGACCGACCACCAGCACAAAGGGTTATCAACCCGTGGCGCTGCTATACATGCGGGTGCCTTAGAAAACAACAAACACAAATATCCTAAAATAAAAAATTAAAAAACAAACTGCAAATAATGCATGAAGGTAGTAATAATAATAAGGGTATTTAGTAAATATAATTTTGATCAAAATGATGTATAAGCCATCCCGTCATGTCAAGGCAACCCTTGTGGGACAGTCCTAACTCTAGTATTTAAAACCTTTCAACTAAGTGACGTGAATGTGAACAAGGATTGAGGGACTGAACCACCAGTAATAGTATAGGCTAGGCAGGATGGATTTCCCAGCTCAGAAACAGGGCGGTCACACCCTTATATGCACAATGAAATGAATACAAAACTGGAGTCTGAACTGAGAAAGTAAGTTAGTGTATGCAAAGTGTAAGTGCATATTAACACATGACCATTACTCAGAGAAAACAAAAACACAAATATCCTAGAATAAAAAAAATATAAAATAAACTGCAAATAATGCATAAATGTAATAATAATAAGGTGTGGTGTAGTGACCACTGTGTCCGCTAGGGGGCGCTGTGTGGATGTCTGAGGATGAATGGCAGAGTCATGAATGACCATTATGTATCTCAAGGTGGGTGGCCTTGAGATGGAGACTGATGTGTGTGTTGATCAGCAGTGATACTGCTGACATGTTGCGTCAATGTGTCCGGGAGAATTCTCCAGGTAGCTGGGGAGACGGGCGGCCCAGTTACCTGCAAACCCACCCAGGGGGTGTGTTTAAGAATGCTGTTGCAAAGTGTGTGTAAAGGGTTCAAGGACCAGTGATGAGGTCATAGCCATGTGACCCGGTGGGCGTGGCTACGGACCATATAAGGTGGCCAGGGTAGGTCACATGTGGTGAATGCAGGGACCTGGTTGGTCCGTTGTGAAAGGTCCCGCTGGGAGATGTGTCTCCTGGCTAACAGCATGTGGAGTGGCTGTGTGTAATGGCTGCACATGCCTGGTGATTCCCGGGAGGGAATGGATGTCTGCAGCATGGAGAAACAGCCATGAGGAAACCCGGACGTGGGTGAGATAACTATGAGGCTGAAGAGCCTGTGTATGCCAAACTGTGTGACCACAGGGAGGACAGAGAGAAGTTCTGTCAAGGACGCTATGCTGATATGAACTTTATGTTGCTTGCTTTGGTTTATGCTGCACAAATAAACCGCATGGACTATAATGGTTTTATGGAAGCCCATGCCGGATCGGGTTTTGTGGCGGCTAAGCAAGTGATCCCCTATGTGCATGACAGCGCTACCTCACAATTGGTGGATTGCAAAGGGCAATATTGTAGCCTTGTTGCTGGCAGCAACGGAAGAGGGCTGCAAAATTCGGTGGCTAAGGGCAACGTTGAGCCAGGAGGGCTGACGGTTGAGAAAGTCGTGTAATATGCTGACCGGCCACGTGTGTGAGCAGAGCCTGTGACGGCCTGCATTTGGGGAAGCCACTGCCTGGCAGTGGTTCTGGAACCCTGGGGCGGCCTAGTGAGTAAGGCACTGTCCGGATCGGTGAGCCCAGTGCGGCCGCTTACTCTGGATAAAGACTGGTGATTGCTAGGGTGCCTCTACGGAGAAGAGGTACCCGAGGACCTGTGTGGCTGACACAGGTAACGGACAGGTGTTCGAGTGGTACTGACCTCCGTCAGTGAGTAAGACTGTGAACCTGGATGGTTCAGTGAGGAAAGGTCGTGGAGGGTCAGTGTTGGCAGATTCTAGGAGAAAGAATCAGATTGCGGGAGCACGTGGTGTGACCTTGGACCTGGTGAGGCACGAGTGTTGGGCAGTCTCAAGCGGAGACGGATGTCCTGGAGAGCACCCGCCGAGCCCCTGGACCTGGTGAGGCCGGTGTGTGTGTGGAGACCCTGGGAGGAGGGTCGCTCCCTGAATCGCACCCGGTGCGCCCTTTGTGTTGGATGGTCTCAGGCGGAGACGGAACGTCCTGAATAGCACACAGACAGGACACGTGAGTTTTGTGTGGTGTGTTTTATTTCTTTTCTCCACTCAGCCTGCGGTGGCTCAGTGGGAGTCAAAAAGGTGACAAGCGGCTTCCTGTAACTCGGCGGGTTTACGAAGGGGACAAGCGGCTTCCAGTAACTCGGCGGGGTTACGAAGGGGACAAGCGGCTTCCGGTAACTCGGCGGGGTTTCGAAGGTGACACCAGCAGCTGTGTGTGAACGGCAGCCGGTGGTGTCGAAAATCGGTGACAGCAGGAGCTGTGGTGGTGCCAACAATGACTTGTGTGGTATCGTAAGAGACATAAACTGTGTGGTGTGAACTGTGGTCTGAGAAAACCGGTATAGCGGACATGGGGAAATCCCGAAAGGGGGCGGTGGCCCAAATCGGGGTGGTAGCCCAAAAGGGGGTGGAGTCCCAAATCGGGGTGGTAGCCCAAAAGGGGGTGAAGTCCCAAATCAGGGTGGTAGCTCAAAAGGAGGTGGAGTCCCAGAGGTGGGCAGTGACCCAAATTGGGGTGGTGGTCCAGAAAGGGGCCGGTGTGGCAAAAGAGAAATCGCAGTGTTCCTGTATGTTGTTTCCAGAATGTGGGATATTCTTTCCGAATGATGACTGGCCGCAAGTGTGTACGGTGATGCTGCACCGGGAAGGAATCTCGGGATGGTTGGACTCAAAGAGTCAGGTGACTCTGTTAGGAACTCCTCTCACTTTCTGTCTGACCGAGAAAATGGTCCAGGTTCGCTGTAAACATGGGGTCACGGTGAACTGTGCAGTAGACAGAGTAATGTTTGAGGGGATCAGAGGCAGTGAGTGCCAAGGTGGCCGTATACCACCAGACTTAGTGTATGCCTTGGAGTGGGGCCGGGACTTTGTCAGGTTTGATGACATATCCCTGGAGGGTGGAGACGTTCCTACGGTTGGGCTAACCGATACTAAGACGGTGACGGCTACTGACGTGGAGAGGTCAGAGGTAGAAGTGACCGGGAAAAGGGGTACATCGGCCCAACATCTCGTGACAGGACTGACGTTGACCTGGTTGATAAAACGGCTGGAGTGTTCGCACGGTTAATGGGTAACTGGAGGGATTGCTCGGCAGGTCGGGGTGACTCAGACTCTGGGGGTGACTGTGGCTCTGAGAGAGACAGGGAGCACAGACTAGAGGAGCTAGAAAAAGAAGTCTCTGAGCTCAAAGGTCACATGGTAACGTGGCAAGGATTGAATAAGGCTCTCAGAGACGAGGTAGAAGAAAATGTTAAACGAGAAAGAGTCTTGAGACAAACGGCCGAGCACAGGGTCGAGGAGCTCGAGAAATAAGTCTTGGAGCTCAGAGGTCACCTGTCCACCTGGCAAAGTGTGAACAAGACCCTTAGGGAAGAGATGGAAGAACTCAAAGAAGCTGTAAGAGATCTTCGGCAGTAGAGGAAGTTGGACGAAGACTTACCGCTGGTGAGCGCGAGTGACAACAAGACGGAACTGCCAGTACCAATCGTGGCAAATGGTCATGAAGAGCTAAACTCTGGTGAAGTTTGTGAGCTAAGGACTGAAGAAAATAGTCACCAAGTCGGGTCAACTGTAGTGAGGGAAGTGTTCGTGGTAAAGCCAGTCTTATGTCCAGGAAGAGAGCAAGACCATGACCTTCAAATCTGTAATCGAGGTACCCGAAGACATGCAAGAAGCCTGTGCACAGAAAGGTGTACATGAGGCTTTCAAAGTGGCGGTCAAGGCGTGTAAGGTGCACTGGGCACCTGAGACTCGGCAGTTGTTGATAATATCAGCCAGGGAAGATACAGCAAACCAGGTAGCTGTCCTGAAAGAGATGCATTTACAATGTCTCCACGCCAAACAGCTGGTCAGGCGGAGTAATATGAAAGCTGCTCGACGCCTAGAGTTAGCGAAGGAGGCTATGGATCGGCTGGGTTTGCGGAAAGATGTGGTTCCGGTACCCAAAGCTCTGATTGGGAGGATCGTTGGAAGACTCGGGAAGGTAATGCAAGACCTTGTCAATATCTCCGGTGTGGTGAGGGTGAGGATCCCTCCTGATGGTGAAGACCAGGTATCCAGAGAAGTGGGTAGGATTCCCATCATGGTGGTTGGCTCCGTGGAGAGCATGAGAGACTTTCGGATGCTCGTGGAGTATCGAGTGGGGTACCTGCAAGAGATTGAGCAGTTGAGGCGGGCCCGTCGGCGAATCAATAAAGAGGTACGGAACACCAGGTGGCGGCCGCCTTCAACCCAAGATGTAAGGACCCGAATGGTTCCTCCAAGAAGTGACATGGCAGATGGCCGAAGAATGTCAGCAAGTGGTAGTTCAACTGGCAGGATGACGTTGAGAGACCAAAGTTCCTGTGAGACGTTGAATGAGTCAGACTCAAGCCAGACAGTGGGCGTAACTAAGACTTATGACTGTATTGACCGGGGGAGCTGGTCGGGGAATGGAACAAAGGAATGGGTGAGGAATGTGGTGACTAAACAGTGTCTGATGACGCAGACAGGCTGTGACTGGAGGGCCAAAGATTAGAGCCGATATTCTGACTGCTGGGGGCGGGGGAGGCCTAACGTAGGAATGAGGCCGTATGACAGATGGAGACGGTTCTCTCGACCTGGGGGGCAAGGTGTAGTGAGTGTCCGGTCTCGAGATCCTGGGGTTATGCTGTATGTTCAACCCCACTGGTTTGAACAGTGGGGGGAGGTATGTGGTGTAGTGACCACTGTGTCCGCTAGGGGGCGCTGTGTGGATGTCCGAGGAGAGCGGATGAATGGCAGAGTCATGAATGACCATTATGTATCTCAAGGTGGGTGGCCTTAAGATGGAGACAGATGTGTATGTTGATCAGGAGTGATAATGCTGACATGTTGTGTCAGTGTGTCCGGGAGAAGTCTCCAGGTAGCTGGTGAGACGGGCGGACCAAGTTACCTACAAACCCAGTGTTATGATTGAGTCACCGAGGAGGAAAAAACAAAACACATGCTCAGCCCAGAAAATCAGAGAGGTTGGAAACTAGCGGATTGCAGACCCCTAATCCTATCACACAACTAGCAGTAGCCGTGGAGTGTTCCTACGGTGATCCTAGACACCTCGTCACAGCCGGAGATCTACACAAGAATGCAGAAACTGCTTCTCTTCCTGACATGACTTGGAAACAAGTTTTGTTAGCGCTTACTGGTGTCACCGGGTCATGTATCGTGTGGACATTCTCAACTCTGGCATGACAAGAAGTATGATTATGGAAACATGAATGATAAATGACTTTATCCTGTCCAGGTAGACACATTACCTTGGAAACAAAATTTAAGCATGACGAAATGTCTAATTGTTCAATGTTTGTACCATCAAATGCAAAATCTGTGTACTGTAATTGATAATATAACAATTGTGTAGGGCTGACAGGAATTCCCAGAACACCTATAGGAACCAGGGTTTCTTCTCTTCCTGACACTGGAATCAGTGATGTTCCTACACAAATGTTCTGTTCACATCCTAACCACTTATTTACCCACAAATCTGTATGGTTTAACGCAAAGTTATATTCTATGGGCAAATTTCTTATTAGCCCTAAAGGGGTAATTCCACTTTGTAAGGCTTGTGCAATCATTTTCAGATTGGTGGAATATTCAATCTGAATTTCTAGACATGTTTTGGCCACTTGAGATTCCTGTTCACTTTCCATTAAAGCTAAAGTAGCATCTTGAAGATGTGATACAGAAGATCCCAATACAGTAGCAGTGTTCAAAACCATCTTTTCAAGGACTTGATTCAAGCTTTTCTGAATCTTTACCCCTTTTCCTCCAATATACCCAATATTTTCCAGATCTGATTTAAGTGTATGAATGTCCATAGTGTTAATTAAACTTCCCACTGTTCCTAATCCCCCCAAAATACCTTCAAACACTCCCCTCTTACTTCTAACCTGTGTTGAAGTTCTTTTCCCAAACCATTGTTCTATTCCCATCTCCATGTTAGTGAGATGTGGTTGACACTGGGGATATCTAGAAGAGATTTTCCAGTTAGACATGTTAAAGGTCCATACCATGGTCAGAAACACTCCATCTCGTAACAGAGGTTTAGTTTGGAACTGATTGATCTGAAAAGGAGTAGATGGTTGAAATCTTGTCTGTGTGCATACATTATCTACTGCTGACCATATATTTACCTTTACATCTCTACATTGTTTGTAGTTATATTTCGTTAAAATGCAACATTGGTAAAGTCCAGAATCCTTAGGAGATGGATTATCTACAGAAAAAATAAAATCCTTATTTAACCATCTCATGTTACCGGATTGACCTCTGTGTATAACATTTGTTGGACCATTTGAAAAACTTCCCAAAAATGATTTATCTTTGGTCCATATTAACAAAGATTCTGAAGGTAGCTCTAACCTCGTGCTGCATTTTAGTAATAAAGGAGACATATTTTCTTGACTATATACTGCTTGTGGTGTAACCCTTACTTCTGGAGCTATAGTATTTGAAACTGTAAAAACTACAGATACCTGTACTTGTATTGGTTCTCTGGTTATCTGAAAATTCCATGTTTTTACCCAATCCTCGTCTCCTTCTGTAATAGAAAGAAATGCAGGATCTAAAACTTTCCCAAATAGTTGTGTCCTTAACCAAGCATCTGTTTTGGATGTTTCAACTTTCCCTTTTGCGATCATATCATTTGTAATATCTCCTGACCACACAGCTCTCTCTTCACCTCTTATCTCTATATTCCAGAATAACACATCTGTAGGACTACATTCCCATGTGCCTGTCTTATTATTGTGTATATAATCTCCTTGTAACTGTGTGAACTTCGTCTTAGGTCCTGTGGCTGCGTGTAATATTATGTCAGTGTCATGTATGAAGTGTAGCTCAATACAGCATTTTGCACCAAAACCCATGCAAATGTTTCCAGTAATATCTACTGAATCGTCCGGTATGTCCTCATCTATTAAGCTTTGTAGATTCGTTCCTCTTGGTTTCCTTGGATGTAAAGTTCCTTTGAAAAGTTCCTTCACTTCACTAGTATTTGTTCCATGGTGTGAAATATCTTCAGCGTAGATCACAGTTGAAACAGTACAAAACAGCAGAAATGTGATTCCCATCAGATAGTAGCTTTTCCTGGGAAATGTCTTTTTCTCCTGAAGGATTGGTGTTGAATCCCTTCCATCAAGGACGTGGAGTTTCGTATTCCAGTTCTTATTGGAATCCATTTCTTCCTAAAAGAAATGCAGTATCATTATTTTGCAATATACAGTTTGCATTGATCAACATGTACCCACAATCTTTGTTGTCTGCGGGTATTTTTAACCACCTTAGATGCTCGTTGCACAAGAATCATCACTTGTCCCATGGTTTCGATAATTTCAAAGGGACCTTCCCAATTACTTTCCCAAGGTCCATTCTTCCTGAAAGTTTTAATCATCACTAGAGCCCCTTTCTTGAATTTGGATACGTATGGTGGCTCCATTCTCTGCATTCTTGATGCAGCATGTGGAAGAATTGTTTTCAAATTTTCCTGCAACAATTGCAACCATTTGGACCTTGCAACAGCATCTTTTTGTGGTGTAGACAAAAATGGTTCATGAGGAAAAATCAATGGCATTTTTCTTCCTGTCATCAGTTCAAAAGGAGTAAACTGAGTTGTGGCAGAGGTTGTTCCTCTTACACTCAACAGTACAAAAGGTACTGCATCAACCCAAGTATTGCCTTTGTCCAATAACATCTTGGCAATTCTGGATTTTATTGTTCTATTCATCCTTTCCACAATACCAGCAGACTGTGGATGGTAGGGTACATGAAACTGCTGCCTTACCCCTAGAATAGCACAAACGGCTTGCATGATTTTTCCTGTAAAGTGACTTCCTCGATCAGAGGTGATCATTCTTGGGATCCCCCAAGTACAAAAGACATGATTCACTAATGCTCTAGCTGTAGACAAAGCATCATCTTTCCTGACAGGTAAAACTTCAACCCACTTAGAAAAAACATCTACTACAACCAATGCATACCTGAGACCATTTTTACCTGATGGTAACGGTCCAATGTAGTCGATTTGCAACGTAGACCATGGACCCTCTGCAGGTGCGATTCGGAGTAGTGGCGGTTTCTGTCCTTTTGGTCTTGGATTAATTTGGGCACAAATGAGACATGATTGAACAACACTTTGCACTGTCTCTTCCATCTTTTCCCAGTAAAATTTCTCTCTGAGAATGCCTAACAATTTTTGTTGGCCCAAATGACCCAAACTTTCATGATTGTATTTTGTGAACTCAACCTGTAGATGTCTTGGGACAACAGGACGCAACTCCCCGTTTAAGTCATGACACAAAACCCCGTTTTCACAAACAAAGGGAGGTTTTGGATCAACCCGGGAAGCAACAAGAGATGAGTCTTTTTCTTGTTCTTCCGCAAAAGAAGGGATATGCGTGTCTGTTCTTTGAACTGCTGAAACCTCGAGAGGTTCAGGTTCAAACACCTCTTCTCCTGTCAGGGCTGCCTCTTTGGCTAGCATATCTGCGGTTGCATTTCCAACAGATAATTCATCATCAGATTTTTTATGGGCCGGAACCTTGACAATAGCAAAACCATTAGGGTTTTTTGATGCTATCCTGAAAATTGTCTTCAGTGTGTCACTGTGAACAAGTCTTATTAGATGAATCTACATAACCTCTTTTTTCCCAAACTGACAAGTAATCTGTCAGTGATCTTACAACATAAGAGCTATCACTGTAGATCACAATGGGACACTGATCATCTGCTTCATTCAGCTGTAGTACCATTTTTACTGCTTCTAGCTCTGCTTTTTGAGCTGAAAAATGACTCGGTAATTTGTGCTTCACAACCTGTCCTCTTTTGGGATAAAAAATGGCATATCCTGAATAATAGTGCCCATCTGAATAGAATCTGGAACCATCTACAAAAATTGGTTCGTCTGTTACCTCTGCTTTCCGTCTGAAAAGTGATGGACTTGGATCCTGAAAAGACTGTAAACAATCATGAGTTTGTCCTTCATATTGCATCAGCTGAGGAAGAACATATTTGGCCTTGTAATCTACCTCAATTTGTTTGGGAGACAATGACAATAACCAATGAGCAAATCTCTGATGTGACACACCTGGGATATTATTCTCAAAGAGAAGTTTTAGTGTAGAGTGAGGAGTTTGCAAAATGATTTTGTTGAACCCGACAATATGTTCGGTTGCTTTGACTGCAAAGTACACACCTACCAAGTGTCTTGCACAGGTCTCAAAACCTTTTTCAACAGGTGAGAGAAGTTTTGAAAAATAGCCCAAAATTCTCCACTCTTCTCCCTGTAATTGCAGTAATACAGCAGAAACAGATGTTCCTGATGTATGCACTTGCAAAGCAAATGGAGCCGAAGGATCTACTGTGGACAAAGCAGGTGCATTTTGTAAATTCATTTTCAATTGTTCAAATGAGGTTTGCTGTTCATCACCCCAAGGACCAAAGTAATCACTGTTTTCACCTTTCAAAAGATCATATAAAGATCTGGCCTTATCTGCAAAATTCTCAATGAAATCCCTTGAATAATTCATAAGACCTAAAAAATGTCTCAATGCCTTGTGTGATGTCGGAATTGGTAGGGAAGCAATTGCCTCAATTCTTTCCTGCAGTGGCTGCCTTTTTCCTGGACTCAACAGCACCCCTAAAAATCTGACCTCAGTCTGCATTAATTTGACCTTTTTGGTGTTCAATTTCAACCCTGCATCATGCAGCAACTCAAACAATTCTGTCAGAAGAGAAACATGTGTCTCTTTATCCTCTGTAGACAATAAAATATCATCCACATATTGCAGAATGCAATCAGGCCTCGAAAATCTGGATAATACCTTTGCCAATGCCTGATGAAAAACACTAGGTGACAAATGTGCTCCTTGAGGTAACCTGCAAAACAGATATTGCTCGTCCAAGAAAGTAAATGCAAACTTATACTGACAACTCTTTTCAAGAGGTATACTGAAAAAACCATTGCTAATGTCCAGTACAGAGAAGTATTTGGCCTTTGCATTTAACCTTGCCATCATGTCATGAGTATCTGCCACAATTGGTGCGACATTGGGTGTATGCTTATTGAACATCCGTAAATCCAATATCATTCGATAAGAACCATCAGATTTCAAAACACACCACAAAGGATTGTTACTTACAGAATTAGCCTTTCGGATAACACCTTGATCTAACAATTCCTGTATGATCTTTGACATAGAGTCAATTGATTCTGGAGGCAATTTATACTGACGCTGTGGCGGGGGATCACGCCCCTCCACATTCACGATAACGTCTTTCATTGTTCCAACCTGATTCCTGAACTGAGCCCAAAGAGAAGGAAAAAGCTGTACAATTTCTGTTAATACCTTGTCATCATTAGTGTCAGGCCACAAATGGTCAGATGACACCACATCATTCAAGCAAATACTTCCAACATGGCTATAATCATTAGGATCAATGACTACCGGTTTACAACCATTGGAATCTTTCCAGATCACTTGATTTCCTAGGTCAACTACCCATCCGAATTTCTGCATAAAATCTGTGCCAAGTATATTTTCAGAATCACGACAATACCAGATGTCAATTTCTGTTTTGAAAGAACTAGGTATTTCCAAAATTACATTGGGAACTAAGGTCGCTTTAGTTCCACCTTTTCCACTGAAACCGACAATTGTACAAACTGGTGAATCTGGGTTTAGCTTCAAATCAAGGTTTGTAACACTTAACTGAGCTCCTGTGTCAATGAGGAATACAGCATTCTGTCCTGCTAAACTTACTTTCATAAATGGTCTTCCACAGTCATCCAATGTAACTCGAGTCACAAATTCCAATGGATGTGGTTCAGGAATAGTCTGTGATTGTCAGAAAGATGAAGGAGATGGGAGAAGACCTGTGTCCTTTTTAAAAGACCTTGGAATTCTATCCCTTGACTCTGTTTCCTTCACTGTCATTTCTCTGATCTGTCTGATTAATGGTGCATATGGTGACTGTGTTTGTCTGTTGGCAGTATGAGCAGGTGCAGATAATTGTAATGCAGGTGCGGAAGGTGTGGTGTATGATTTTGGCATGAGTCCGTTTTCCCTTCCAAGCTTACCTGTTCCTTGTGTACCCATCTCTGATTCTGCTCTCAAAAATTTCCTGCACTGCCACTTCAAGTGTCCAGGTATACCACAAAAATAACAATGGATATTGTTCCTTTGTGTAGTATTTTTACCTCTATGCTCAATGTAATCCCTGCTCTTGGAGAATACTGTGGCTCTAGGTTTCAGCTGACTGTCTTCCTTCTCATGAACTACCGCTATTTTAGCCTTGACCTGATTTTGTTTCATGGATCTCCTTATTCTGTCAATAAAAACTGTTGCTTCTTGCAATGATGGCTGAGTGTTAGCCAATTGCACTGAGGCAGGATCTAAGTACTTGAACTTCTTTACAAAAAATTTGATCATGGATGCCGGCTCTTCGTGAGGCCCGAGATCCATTACCATCCTATAGGCCTGTTCAAACTTTACCAAAAAAGAGAATGGGTCTTCAGAAATATTTGTTTGTAAACTCCCTAAAATATCAACTGTAGGCATGTCTTCTCCAGTTGTGAACAATACTAATTGTCTAAGTCTGTCTTCTTTTGTACTATGTGCCATTTCATTCTCATCATTTAATCTGGGTGTGGTCTGTAATCTTTTTCCCATATGTGAAGGTAACCAAACTTTGAATATTTTATTCTTTTGTTCATCATTCAGATTGTATTTGTCTGTGTTTGATTCAAAAGTGTCCGCATTATAAAAGGCATCCATCTTATCATTGTAATTTGGAATGTCTTTTACAATTTTCATTAGCTGATCGTGTATTTTCAGATTAATGCGTGCTGCTCTGTCATGTAATTTTTTCCGTTGTAATTCTACTGCCTCTAATTCCTCTACTGAAGCATCTGGATCCTGCATATTTGGTACAAATGATGAGGCAGCAACACCGTCCTCCTGTTTACCTGTTGATCTTGTGTTAGCAGAAACCCTTTTTATATCTTGTCGTAATTTAGACAATAACTCTGTCCTGGTATCTATTTGATCTTCCAATTGTTCTATATGCTCTGACAAAATCAAACAATTTGGACAATCAAAGTAATCCCCGTCAGACTCTTGTGTGTCACCTGGTGTGTCAGTGTGATTAATGTCTTGTGTGACAATGCATGTTTTATAGGTGTTAGGTTCAGTTTTCTCAAAGACTAGGCTATTATACACATGAACTAGCTGCATAACATTCTGAAGTTTCCTTTGTAATTTTCTTACTGAGAAAAACCTTTTGTCAATTTTAACATTTTCTGCCTCACATTGATTATACAAACTAGACCATAATTGGGCATCCGTATGATTATGAACAAACTTGATATCTATATTACTTTTCTTAGCATAATCATATATAAAATCCATTATATTTTTTTCTCACCTATTGAGAGTCTTTCCCGTCAATGGATGGTCCTCTGTGTCCTTATGCAATCCTCAGATCTCCGTCTGGATGAGACGCATGCAGCTCTTTACGATCCTCACCCGTCGTCTTCAGGTTCAGTGTGATCCTTTGTGCCGTGAAATAGTGGAATTCCTGAGGAAGCTTGTACAACAGGTGGTTTTTTAGCAGAGTTCGTGCTCCCCCCTTGCACAATCGAGGAAGGAATGCCAGCCAAAATTAGCACAAAAGATCAATCTGGCTAAGGCTCGCCAAAATGTAGAAAAATATATATATATATCTTCTTGCACGGTTGAGAATCAAAAGTAAAGGCAATGTTGAATTGAGGATAAAACAAATCTTGTTTTTAATTGTTCATTTCAAAAAGTGATTACAAAAATGAAGAAAAGTAAGTTCATGACATGCAGTAATTATTTGAAGAGAAAACGAGCATTGTTCTTACATATAGTCTTGAGCAGCTGTCTGGGTGTTCGAGAGTCTCAAGGGATATGAGATCTCCTGAACAAGAGTTAGACCGGCTTTATATACTATTCTGACCTATAAACTACAACCACATATGGTGGCTTGCCACTATGTTCATAAGTTCTTCCATATTAAGTGAACCGTAGTTATTTTAACAATATGCATACAGTTATTTATGCATTACCTTAGTCTGAGATATTTAAGCCTAAAGTCTGAGATCTTTAGAACCATTCATTATCTCTAAATAGTCACATTTTGACAGCTTTGACTATTTTGACCTATACATTTGACAAGAGAGACAGCTGTGTGAGCCAAGGCACTCAGAATAAGTCAGTCACTTCTCTAAAGTAAGCAAAGCCTGTTAGCTAGATTCTGTATGAGAGAATTAATCCATATATTTTTTATTATAGAAATACTGATATTTTACAAAGCCTAAAGAGATAAAAGAGAAAAACTGACTGCCCCAGAGCAGACCCCAAAGCAAAAGGCAGCCCCCAACATATAATGACGGTGAAGCAAGATGAAAACACTAACACAGATAGAAAGATAGGTTGAGCAAACGATGGGGCCCAAGCTAACTAAAAAGGACAGGACGGAAAAGCTGCTGTCTGCAATCCGAGAAAACCCTGCCAAAAAATACTACCAACACAACTGATAAGCAAAAAGGACCCTGAAGTCACTAGACTTCAAACCCTATATCAGCACTCAGAATATTCTGGAAGCAGAGCAAAAGAGAACACTGATCAAGGAAAAAGAATCCAGCACACCCCCGGCCGGGGATGGCTGAACTCAAAAAACAAGGTAAACAAAACCAAAACTAATAAGTACAATAGCAGAGCAAAAACTTATCTTTGGGAAGCAGGAATCAGACTGGTCTCCAAGAATCCAGCAGAGAAATCACCAGCGACTCAAAAGGGCGTCGGCTGCCTTATATCCAGTCTGTAGTTCCCGTTACCCAGTCACGATCCACCTGATCAGGTGTTTGGTTTCTTTCATCCAAATCAGCCTCACTACCTTCCTTCACCAGAAGAGGGAGATCCTCGGACACAAAAGATGAACAGATGAGCTCACAACAGTACCTCCCCCTTGAGGAGGGGTCACCGAACCCTCATCCAAGCCCCCAGGCTGATCAGGATGAGCCCGATGAAAAGCACGTACCAATCATTCGGCATGAATATCAGAGGCAGAGACCCAGGAATTATCCTCCTGACCATAACCCTTCCACTTAACCAAATACTGGAGTCTCCGTCTAGCCAGACGGGAATCCAGTATGTTCTCTACCTCATATTCCATGTTACCTTCAACCAACACAGGGTCAGGAGGTGCCACCATAGGAACCACTGGTTCAACAAACCTCTTCAACAAGGACTTATGAAACACATTATGAATCTTAAATGTGACAGGAAGAGCCAACCGAAAAGAGACTGGATTAATAATCTCCAAAATCTAGTAAGGTCCAATAAATCTAGGCTTAAACTTTGGAGAAGCCACTTTCATAGAGATATTCTTTGATGAACCAGACCATATCACCCACCTTAAACCGGGGACCAGGGGTGGATTAAGGGTAGCCAGGGCCCGGGTGTCATGATCACGTGTGTCAGGACGCAGATGTTTCCGCAAGGCGGACCCATAACACACGTGACCCTGGATACACCGCCTCCAGTGGGGCGCATTTAAATAATAATACGTGCAGGTGGATACGCCGCCTCCACCTGGCGAATTTAGGTATTACACGTTAATAAACATTCTGGAAACCCCGCCTCCAGTATGGCGAATTTAAATAATAAGGGGGACCTGGGAAACATTAACAATGGTGGGCCCTGCAATAGGGAAAAGGGAATTGGAGACCTCCTGAGCTCCCCTGAGCCAGTGTCCCTGCACTCCTAACGTTCCCTATGCCGGTTTCGCACCGGGCGCCGCACGCGTACCTCAACGCCCTAGCTCGCCCTGACCCTAAACCCTCACTAGGGAATAGGTCGGTGCGGAAACTAATCCCACCACTGCACTAATAACACACATGAGGAAAGAGACAATACAGGGGAAACACCACTTAGCTTTGCTCTGTTGCGTGCGCTCCTAGCAACAGAGCCCTCCACCTGAGTGCATCTTCTCCTCCACCTGGATCCATCACCATAACAGGATCCTTCACCTTAGTGCAGCCTCGGAGCAGAGTCCAACACCAGTTGCAGCTGCTTAGTACCAGAGTCCCAAGGAAGTGTTCAGCTGCTGACACGAAGTCGAGCATGCTTGAGTCCAGCTCAGCGGCCAAGTCCCACATGGTGAGCGCCACTCTCCATAGTCGCCACTCCACCAGCCCATGCAGACACTTCCCGCTGACACCATCACTGCGACCCCACCACGCCATGCCAGCCCTTCGTCCAGACACCATAGCTGACACTCTTCCCCCCCTGGCTAAGCTGCGCATGACTCCTCACCAGCTCCATCCTTCATCCAGGCTCTCCAAACTCAGAGTGAACACAAACTCACAATATCACAGGCAGTGATTGCACACCTCTAGCACACCTTTATAGGGTGTAACACCTGATCCCTAATTAAGTGCACAAAAAACTAAAGTGCAATACTGCTAACCACCACCGGGGAAAGTCAAGACACCTTGGAACTTTCCAAAGTAAAAAAAGTTCACCCAGTGCAATTTAATACCACCAGATCCAACACTGGATCATGACACCGGGGCAGTTCAGACTCTGTGGGCCCCCCTCGTCACGTGACGGGGGTCACGAATCGTAGAGCCACACTCTACATAGAGAATAATGGGGCCTCCAGCACCGACCTCCACCCGCAGAGCCACACTCTACATAGAGAATAATGGGGCCTCCAGCACCGACCTCCACCCGCAGAGCCCCACTCCACATAGAGAATAATGGGGCCTCCAGCACCGACCTCCACCCGCAGAGCCGCACTCTACATAGAGAATAATGGAGCCTCCAGCACCGACCTCCACCCGCAGAGCCGCACTCCACATAGAGAATAATGGAGCCTCCAGCACTGACCTCCACCCGCAGAGCCCCACTCCACATAGAGAATAATGGAGCCTCCAGCACCGACCTCCACCCGCAGAGCCTCACTCCACATAGAGAATAATGGAGCATCCAGCACCGACCTCCACCCGCAGAGCCACACTCCACATAGAGAATAATGGGGCCTCCAGCATCGACCTCCACCCGCAGAGCCGCACTCCACATACAGAATAATGGAGCCTCCAGCACCGACCTCCACCCGCAGATCCGCACTCCACATAGAGAATAATGGAGCCTCCAGCACCGACCTCCACCCGCAGAGCCACACTCCACATAGAGAATAATGGGGCCTCCAGCATCGACCTCCACCCGCAGAGCCGCACTCCACATACAGAATAATGGAGCCTCCAGCACCGACCTCCACCCGCAGAGCCGCACTCCACATAGAGAATAATGGAGCCTCCAGCACCGACCTCCACCCGCAGAGCCGCACTCCACATAGAGAATAATGGAGCCTCCAGCACCGACCTCCACCCGCAGAGCCGCACTCCACATAGAGAATAATGGGGCCTCCAGCACCGACCTCCACCCGCAGAGCCGCACTCCACATAGAGAATAATGGGGCCTCCAGCACCGACCTCCACCCGCAGAGCCGCACTCCACATAGAGAATAATGGGGCCTCCAGCACCGACCTCCACCCGCAGAGCCGCACTCCACATAGAGAATAATGGGGCCTCCAGCACCGACCTCCACCCGCAGAGCCGCACTCCACATAGAGAATAATGGAGCCTCCAGCACCGACCTCCACCCGCAGAGCCGCACTCCACATAGAGAATAATGGAGCCTCCAGCACCGACCTCCACCCGCAGAGCCGCACTCCACATAGAGAATAATGGAGCCTCCAGCACCGACCTCCACCCGCAGAGCCGCACTCCACATAGAGAATAATGGAGCCTCCAGCACCGACCTCCACCCGCAGAGCCGCACTCTACATAGAGAATAATGGAGCCTCCAGCACCGACCTCCACCCGCAGAGCCACACTCCACATAGAGAATAATGGAGCCTCCAGCACCGACCTCCACCCGCAGAGCCGCACTCCACATAGAGAATAATGGAGCCTCCAGCACCGACCTCCACCCGCAGAGCCGCACTCCACATAGAGAATAATGGGGCCTCCAGCACCTACCTCCACCCGCAGAGCCGCACTCCACATAGAGAATAATGGAGCCTCCAGCACCGACCTCCACCCGCAGAGCCGCACTCCACATAGAGAATAATGGAGCCTCCAGCACCGACCTCCACCCGCAGAGCCGCACTCCACATAGAGAATAATGGAGCCTCCAGCACTGTTAAATATTAATAATCCGTTAATTTCTTATAAGACCCAGTTCTGTAGAATGCTTTAGCTTACATGACATAGGCTATTTTTAAGCTTGGCTCATGGTAGAAAGACAGCTCCATATATGTAGAGATCACGTGTTTCAAGAGACGTATATAATTCATGGCTAACTGTAGAGGGTGCTGTCTTCTTCCCTCACCATCATGAGAGACGGACACGAAGATGTTGCCTGTGTTGGGCCATGACACGACATAACAGCTGGTATATTACTTGACGGGGATGTGAGAAGCCGAACTGAGACACAGCAGCCATTTGCTATTCAGGATCTCGGAGAGAAGAAGAATACATGCTGCTTTGCTATGAACAATGGACAATTTCTCTTTCACCTATTTTTATTCACCTGTTTTTCTGTAATAACCTTTCTTTGATGGAAGAAACCAAATAAACCACTATATTTTTATCTGGTAACTAGTCCTGAGTATTTTACAGGATATGCATTATTTTACATTGGAGAGCCAGCCAGATCTGAATTTTTGTACTTTTTTGCGGATTTCCTTCAACTTGCACACACGGGGGATTGGACTTTGCTAACGTCAAATCATATGTGCAAGTTATCGGGAATTCCACTACTTACAAGAATCACATGGAACCTAGAAGTAAGAAGTACCAGATAGATTGAGAAGTACTACAAGTGCCAAAAGTACCAGACCTAAGCCAGACGTGTGAAGACAGGAACCCAGCGTTGTCCATCAAAGGAGCTGAGACATTTCAAGGTAAGATAAAATGGATGTCATTAATTGTCTTGCTAAGCAGAGTAAATTGAAATTTAAGTCTGTAGACAATTCTAATTCAGAAGTTTTATGGTTAAGTTTATATGCCGAGTGTGAACTCGAGAATCAGAGGTTAGATTCTAAGTTTTTCAATAGAGAAAGAGAGAGATTAAAAAATATTCTACAGATGGTAGATATATTTCATAGATCTGTGTCAGAGAAATCTAAAAATGATTGTGTAGAGGATAGTGATATTCCCGAGATTCACTGTAATGTGGAGAAACAGTTACAAGTAGCAGTCATTGAAGGTGACCTTGCAGACGTGGAACAAGATGGAGAAGTAGGAGGAGACTTCAGAACTGACGTAGAGGACGTACAAGGGAAAGACGTACCACTAAAAATAGAAGACTCACAGGCCCAAACCCGAAGTAGCGTGAGGAAGAATTTGATAAAAATATGCCAAATAATTCCTCCTTATGACAACAAAATAGATGTTTATAGAAACTCTGAGATCTTTGAAAGTTGTTCTGATAACTTTGATTTATCTAACGAGGAGAAGAATCAGTTGTTCAAAATGTGGATCCCTGTAAATTTTGCAAGGAGATTGTCTTTAAAGTTATCTGGTGAGACACATGAGAATTTAACTGATAAAGACAGATTAAAAATTCTCATTTTTTGTTCATCAAATGAAAATCATCCAGATATTGATATTCTTCAAAAATTAAGGATTGGTCGGAAGGAATGTATTTTTACGTTCATGTCCATATATGAACGTTTGTACAAAATGCTGAGTGAGAATGTCAAAACACCGTCCCTCATAAGGAGTTTTGTAAGCAAATTTTGGTTTCTAAATCCTGCATCTCGTGTTATTGCGTCACAAAAAGATTCTTTGTTTGAATGTGCGCAATTTCTTGATTTTGCCAGGAAACACGAGAATCGTGAAAGGAAAATAAATTGTGCTAATTTTGGAAAGACAGGCAGAGTAAAATCTTATCAGAAGCCTGTATTAGCAAAACCTTCTAAAATGAGTTTTCCCCAAAATCAAATCTACGAAGAAAGAAAAAGAAAATCACATGTTTGTTATAAACCATATGGAATGATGCAAAGGAACACCGAAAAGACACAAATTGAATTAAGAAAAATGATGAGTTCTGATTTTCTTTCTGTAACAAAGATGGCCGAATTTAACAGACAGAAACAGGTGGTGAGTGACATCATGGCCTGTAAACTGAATACTCTGCTCCAAGAATCTATCAGCTTTAAAATGGCAAGAACCTTTCAGGATATTTTTTGCAGAGAAATAAGTATGGGTGTAGGAATTGGTTAGAAAAAGTAATATATATATTGTGTAACAGTGTTATACAATTAGTGAGTTATAGAGTATAATCCTGTAGTTTTATGGTTTGTGGATATATACATAGTCATACAGTATATATATAGAGTGTTTGTAGAAGTAGAAATAGTAGAACTGTATTTTTTAATGAAAATTAAAATCTACATCAGTAATAATATTTAGAATAAGAATATGATATTAATCTTATTTTTTATGTTTCCTTAGAATTTTCATTTCAAAGCAGGACTTAATCGAGAAAAATTCTCTTCCAAGGATTTATGCCTTTATTTACACAGGATGTTGCAATAATTGCATGATTTTATATATCTAACCCTTAAAAGGAAATAACTAATTGCTTTTTAAAATGTTCTGGGTGTGTGTTTTTTTACTGCATGGTTTGAATGACAACCTCAACAGGTGAAAATTTCAACCTTGTTCTAATAATAAGTATACCATACCAGTATACTATGTCCCTGTTCCTTAGGAAAAGAATTTTAAAGGGGGTCTCAACTTTTGCAAAGCAATGGAATTTTTTCCAGGCCTAAATGTCAAGTATAGCTATACATATATATTTATGTCATGTGTATTTGGGGAATATTCAAAGAAATATTAAGAGACTAAATTGAAATAGTTTACAATGCATTGATAATTAGGATAATTTGGGTTAAAATACGTGTATTCATCACACTTTCATATGTGAAACTTAATATGTGACACAGTCTGAGTGACAGTGACTGAGTGTATGAGCAGCTGCTGAGCGAGTAATGTGATACGTTTGTGAGACCTCAGGATCCTGAATGCATGAGAGAAAGAAAAAAAAAAAAAAAAAACCCCAAAGCTTTTATCTTTAGGAAATTATTAGAATATTAAGATACATAATGAAATATTATCTATACAAACATATATTTCTATATTTCTATAGTAATTATTATTTCTTGATTTAGTTAATTGTGGATAAGTGCAATCGCACAACAAAATAGAAAATAGTTTAGGAAGAAAATCTATTCTTTCCTTATCAGCTTTAGCTCTTTTAAACAGGCACCAGCACAGAGCCTGGTATTCACCAGCTGCATCTGGGAATAGTGGACCTTCCTTCTCTGTCCAAGTGTGTTACATTTAAATTAATTTTTCCAAAGGATAATTTTATGATATTCAAATTAATTTTGATGGTTACACATCTTCAGACAAATAATGGTATAAGCAGGTATAAATTCACATAATTTATACATTAATTATTTTTAATTTTGGTTTTGATAAATGAATTATTTCATGAAACAATATTTTTTGGTATTAAGGGAGAAATATGTTTTTTATCCTGACTACATAATCACATTTGATTAATACTTCTTCTTCACACATTTTAATAGGAAAAAAATATTAATAAGGTACAATGGTATAAGTATTGGGTATAATAACAAGTATTATAAAGAGTCATTTCTTTACACTAAGAGGAATTACATGCAAAGTTGCATAATTTGAAGACATAACTACTCTGCATCAACATAAAGGCCTTATTCTTATTTTTATTTTTATTCTTATTTTTCATTATTTTTAATTCTTTCACCAATATTTAGTAAAGTAATATCTACTGAGAATATTGCTTCATTAAATATAGCAATTATATGGTTCTATTACTAAGGAAAATGTTTCACTTCTGAGTTATATGCAACAATTCTTTTATTCATTCATTCGCTCACTCATATATTCTTATTTTGGTTCATGGCTATACATTCCTACATATTATTAGTATAATAAATATATTCCTTATTAATAAAGATGAAAACACTGGTTACATAAAACACAGTGACACCTATGGGTTGAAAAAGGTAATTACACCTATGACATAAAAATGTTCTATCACATGAAAAAAATGGATAATAATGTATTATCACTTATTATTGGTTTATTATTTCAAATATTGAAATCCATATACAGTACAAATTCTGATAATAATTATATGGATATTACTGATTGCTATGGTACGCTGTGATATTATGGGATAGGGAAATTACCAGATTTGGTATAGAATAGGGAATGAAGACTTCAAGCAAGATACTGAAATTATGTTAATAAAGACTTTTCACATTTCTAAACTTCATTGATTTTTATCAGTTGCAAGAAGAAGAATGCCGCGATCCAGAAATCCCAGAAGGTAACAAAGCTATGATTACTGAGTAATAGACTGTGTTAATTACAAATGCAGTATCCACCACTGACAGTCACAAGTGCAGTATCCACCACTGACAGTCACAAGTGCAGTATCCACCACCGACAGTCACAATTAAAGTGTCTAACCTGACAACCAGAGGACGATGATCCTATGATGCTGAGATGAACGGTGTTATCACGTTCTTATCAAGTTCCAGAGGTTTTCAATCACCTGAAAAGCTTCGATGAAAGCTGGTGAACAATGAAGGTAATTATCAGGAAGCTACAACCCTGACATATGTCCTGTGCATTAGGACAAGGACTGGTTATGGTGCTATGTTTAGCAAGGAAGAGTCATTTTAACCCTTGCTTTGCTGACCAAAGACGTCACACCTGTTCAAAGACCAGTACCGATGGAGGATTCCAGAATATCCAAGGCGAGCCAATGTAAGCCCAGGTTTTTAAAGATAACACTGCACAGATATTAAAGCTGCATAGACTTTGTTTTCGTATTAACATTTGAAATTATGGACTTTGATTTGATACACAACACATCTATATGCTATAAGAAAACTGTATTTTTAAAAGAACCAAGAAGAAGACAGAAGACATCAAAATGAAGACCAGATGACATCAGATGATGATGACTGGACCTGAGATGCTTCAATTTAGACTTAGGGAAGTATAATTATACATATTTTATATGAATATTGTTCACGACTTACCATAACATGAATTCACATCAATTATGTCATTGAGTACTTATAACGGTAATCTAATATTATTATTATTATTATTATTATTATTATTATTATTGATATTAAATTATTTTGTCAAAGAAGAAGAAAAGAAGAAAGAAGATCTTGTTATATTTGAGGGTTCCAATTAATGTCTGTCTCCCTCAAAAGGGGGAATTGTTAAATATTAATAATCCGTTAATTTCTTATAAGACCCAGTTCTGTAGAATGCTTTAGCTTACACGACATAGGCTATTTTTAAGCTTGGCTCATGGTAGAAAGACAGCTCCATATATGTAGAGATCACGTGTTTCAAGAGACGTATATAATTCATGGCTAACTGTAGAGGGTGCTGTCTTCTTCCCTCACCATCATGAGAGACGGACACGAAGATGTTGCCTGTGTTGGGCCATGACACGACATAACAGCTGGTATATTACTTGACGGGGATGTGAGAAGCCGAACTGAGACACAGCAGCCATTTGCTATTCAGGATCTCGGAGAGAAGAAGAATACATGCTGCTTTGCTATGAACAATGGACAATTTCTCTTTCACCTATTTTTATTCACCTGTTTTTCTGTAATAACCTTTCTTTGATGGAAGAAACCAAATAAACCACTATATTTTTATCTGGTAACTAGTCCTGAGTATTTTACAGGATATGCATTATTTTACAAGCACCGACCTCCACCCGCAGAGTCGCACTCTACATAGAGAATAATGGAGCCTCCAGCACCGACCTCCACCCGCAGAGCCGCACTCCACATAGAGAATAATGGGGCCTCCAGCACCGACCTCCACCCGCACTCCACATAGAGAATAATGGGGCCTCCAGCACCGACCTCCACCCGCAGAGTCGCACTCTACATAGAGAATAATGGAGCCTCCAGCACCGACCTCCACCCGCAGAGCCGCACTCCACATAGAGAATAATGGGGCCTCCAGCACCGACCTCCACCCGCAGAGCCGCACTCCACATAGAGAATAATGGAGCCTCCGGCACCGACCTCCACCCACAGAGCCGCACTCCACATAGAGAATAATGGAGCCTCCAGCACCGACCTTCACCCGCAGAGCCGCACTCCACATAGAGAATAATGGAGCCTCCAGCACCGACCTCCACCCGCAGAGCCGCACTCCACAGAGAGGATAATGGAGCCTCCAGCACCGACCTCCACCCGCAGAGACGCACTCCACATAGAGAATAATGGAGCCTCCGGCACCGACCTCCACCCGCAGAGCCACACTCCACATAGAGAATAATGGAGCCTCCAGCACCGACCTCCACCCGCAGAGCCACACTCCACATAGAGAATAATGGAGCCTCCAGCACCTACCTCCACCCGCAGAGCCGCACTCCACATAGAGAATAATGGAGCCTCCAGCACCGACCTCCACCCGCAGAGCCGCACTCCACATAGAGAATAATGGAGCCTCCGGCACCGACCTCCACCCGCAGAGCCACACTCCACATAGAGAATAATGGAGCCTCCGGCACCGACCTCCACCCGCAGAGCCGCACTCCACATAGAGAATAATGGAGCCTCCGGCACCGACCTCCACCCGCAGAGCCGCACTCCACATAGAGAATAATGGGGCCTCCGGCACCGACCTCCACCCGCAGAGCCGCACTCCACATAGAGAATAATGGAGCCTCCAGCACCTACCTCCACCCGCAGAGCCGCACTCCACATAGAGAATAATGGAGCCTCCGGCACCGACCTCCACCCGCAGAGCCACACTCCACATAGAGAATAATGGAGCCTCCAGCACCGACCTCCACCCGCAGAGCCGCACTCCACATAGAGAATAATGGGGCCTCCAGCACCGACCTCCACCCGCAGAGCCGCACTCCACAGAGAATAATGGAGCCTCCAGCACCGACCTCCACCCGCAGAGCCGCACTCCACATAGAGAATAATGGAGCCTCCAGCACCGACCTCCACCCGCAGAGCCGCACTCCACATAGAGAATAATGGAGCCTCCAGCACCGACCTCCACCCGCAGAGCCACACTCCACATAGAGAATAATGGAGCCTCCAGCACCGACCTCCACCCGCAGAGCCGCACTCCACATAGAGAATAATGGAGCCTCCAGCACCGACCTCCACCCGCAGAGCCACACTCCACATAGAGAATAATGGAGCCTCCAGCACCAACCTCCACCCGCAGAGCCACACTCCACATAGAGAATAATGGAGCCTCCAGATCCGACCTCCACCCGCAGAGCCGCACTCCACATAGAGAATAATGGAGCCTCCAGCACCGACCTCCACCCGCAGAGCCGCACTCCACATAGAGAATAATGGGGCCTCCAGCACCGACCTCCACCCGCAGAGCCGCACTCCACATAGAGAATAATGGAGCCTCCAGCACCGACCTCCACCCGCAGAGCCGCACTCCACATAGAGAATAATGGAGCCTCCAGCACTGACCTCCACCCGCAGAGCCGCACTCCACATAGAGAATAATGGAGCCTCCAGCACCGACCTCCACCCGCAGAGCCGCACTCCACATAGAGAATAATGGAGCCTCCAGCACCGACCTCCAACCGCAGAGCCGCACTCCACATAGAGAATAATGGAGCCTCCAGCACCGACCTCCACCCGCAGAGCCCCACTCCACATAGAGAATAATGGAGCCTCCAGCACCGACCTCCACCCGCAGAGCCGCACTCCACATAGAGAATAATGGAGCCTCCAGCACCGACCTCCACCCGCAGAGCCGCACTCCACATAGAGAATAATGGAGCCTCCAGCACCGACCACCACCCGCAGAGCCGCACTCCACATAGAGAATAATGGAGCCTCCAGCACCGACCTCCAACCGCAGAGCCGCACTCCACATAGAGAATAATGGAGCCTCCAGCACCGACCTCCACCCGCAGAGCCGCACTCCACATAGAGAATAATGGAGCCTCCAGCACCGACCTCCACCCGCAGAGCCGCACTCCACATAGAGAATAATGGAGCCTCCAGCACCGACCTCCACCCGCAGAGCCGCACTCCACATAGAGAATAATGGGGCCTCCAGCACCAACCTCCACCCGCAGAGCCGCACTCCACATAGAGAATAATGGAGCCTCCAGATCCGACCTCCACCCGCAGAGCCGCACTCCACATAGAGAATAATGGAGCCTCCAGCACCGACCTCCACCCGCAGAGCCGCACTCCACATAGAGAATAATGGGGCCTCCAGCACTGACCTCCACCCGCAGAGCCGCACTCCACATAGAGAATAATGGAGCCTCCAGCACCGACCTCCACCCGCAGAGCCGCACTCCACATAGAGAATAATGGAGCCTTCAGCAACGACCTCCACCCGCAGAGCCACACTCCACATAGAGAATAATGGGGCCTCCAGCACCGACCTCCACCCGCAGAGCCGCACTCCACATAGAGAATAATGGAGCCTCCAGCACCGACCTCCACCCGCAGAGCCTCACTCCACATAGAGAATAATGGAGCCTCCGGCACCGACCTCCACCCGCAGAGCCACACTCCACATAGAGAATAATGGAGCCTCCAGCACCGACCTCCACCCGCAGAGCCGCACTCCACATAGAGAATAATGGAGCCTCCAGCACCGACCTCCACCCGCAGAGCCTCACTCCACATAGAGAATAATGGAGCCTCCAGCACCGACCTCCACCCGCAGAGCCTCACTCCACATAGAGAATAATGGAGCCTCCGGCACCGACCTCCACCCGCAGAGCCACACTCCACATAGAGAATAATGGAGCCTCCAGCACCGACCTCCACCCGCAGAGCCGCACTCCACATAGAGAATAATGGAGCCTCCAGCACCGACCTCCACCCACAGAGCCTCACTCCACATAGAGAATAATGGAGCCTCCGGCACCGACCTCCACCCGCAGAGCCACACTCCACATAGAGAATAATGGAGCCTCCAGCACCGACCTCCACCCGCAGAGCCACACTCCAGAGAATAATGGAGCCTCCAGCACCGACCTCCACCCGCAGAGCCACACTCCACATATATGGCTGCTCTCAGTGCTCTGTGCTGTGCGCACAGGACCTGTGATGAGGTCACAGGAGGGGAGGAGACAGGGGTCACATGATCGCAGGCCCTGACACCTTCCCTCCTGTGATCTCATCACAAGCCTTTGCACACTACCAGCAGTATCAGCGTTCAGGCTACTTGTAGATGCTGCTGGTAGCAGAGCACATAATGCCGCCCCCACGGTCACTCACTTTTAGGTGGGGAGAAGATGGAGTGCCATTGCAGCAGCCAGCAGGAATGTGGTGGGGGCCCCCTTAGAAGCTCTTGTGGTGGGGGCCCCGGGGCTGAAGCCCCGCCTGCCCTGCCTATAATCCGGCCCTGCACGGTGGCGGATTATAATGGGGCAATTTACTGGCCTGGGCTGTGGGCCCCTTAACCCCACTGGGCCCGGGGCAACTGCCCAAATTGACCTCATTATAATCCGCCACTGCCGGGGACCAATGGTCCTATGTCGGTTAGAAAACCGCTGGGCCTTTTCCTGGGAGAGAGACAACTTATCCACCACTTGGTCCCAGATCTGGTGCATTCTCTCCACCACAGTGTCAACACCTGGGCAGGCAGAAGGCTCCACCTGCCCTGAAGAAAATCGAGGATGAAACCCAAAGTTACAGAAAAAGGGTGACATCAAAGTGGCAGAACTAGCTCTATTATTTAAAGCAAAATCGGCCAAGGGTAAAATTGAGACCCAATAATCCTGATCAGCAGATATAAAACATCTCAAATACGACTCCAAAGTCTGGTTTGTTCTCTCCGTCTGCCCATTGGTCTGAGGGTGAAATGCAGAGGAGAAGGATAACTGAATTGCCAACTTGGAACAAAAGGTCCTCCAGAATCTAGACACAAACTGAACTCCTCTGTCCGATACAATGTTCTCAGGAATCCCGTGCAAGCGAACCACCTGTTGCAAAAACAAGGGCACCAACTCTGAGGAAGATGGCAACTTAGGGAGTGGTACAAGATGAACCATCTTAGAGAATCTATCACAAATCACCCAGATAACAGTCATCCTCTGAGAGACAGGCAGGTCAGAAATAAAATCCATTGAAATATGGGTCCATGGCCTCCTGGGCACCGGCAAAGGCATCAACAACCCACTAGAATGAGAACAAGGCTTAGATCGGGAGCAAGTCCCACAGGACTGCACAAAATTTCTGACATCACGAGACAAGGCAGGCCACCAAAAAGACCGACTCACCAAATCTCTAGTACCAAAAATACCTGGCTGACCAGGCAACGCAGAGCAATGAACCTCAGACATCACTTTCCTCCTCCACTGGTCAGGAACATATAACCTACCACTGGGACAACGCTCAGGCTTATCCTCCTGAAACTTCTCCAGAGCACGTCTCAAATCAGGCGAGATGGCAGAAAGAACCACCCCCTCACCTAAGATGGTAGCAGGCTTGGTCACAATTGGAGAATCAGCCAAAAAACTCCTAGAGAGGGCATCAGCCTTAACGTTCTTAGTGCCCGGAAGAAAGGAGACCACAAAATCAAAACGTGTGAAAAACAAGGCCCACCTGGCCTGTCTCGGAATCAAGCGTTTAGCCGACTCAAGGTAGATCAAATTCTTGTGGTCAGTGAGGACCACAACTTGATGTCTAGCTCCCTCCAGCCAATGTCTCCACTCCTCAAATGCCCAATTCATGGCCAACAGTTCTCGATTCCCCACATCATAGTTGCGTTCCGAAGGAGAGAACTTTCGGGAAAAGAAGGCACAGGGGTTCATTTTAGATGTTACAGGATCTTTTTGGGACAAAACAGCTCCTGCACCAGTCTCTGAAGCATCCACCTCCACCTGAAATGGAAGTGAGACATCAGGTTGTCGCAAAACCGGAGAAGAAGTGAACCTCCGCTTCAACTCCTGAAAAGAAGAAACAGCCTCTGGAGACCAATTCAGCAAATCAGCGCCCTTCTTAGTTAAATCAGTCAATGGTTTGGCAATAAAAGAAAAAATTGGCTATAAACTTACGATAAAAATTAGCAAAACCCAAAAACTTCTGGAGAGCCTTCAAAGAAGTGGGCTGCACCCAATCATAAATGGCCTGTACTGTACCTTGGCCGGGTCCATTTCAATAGTTGACGGAGACAAAATAAATCCCAAAAATGAAATCCACTGTACACCAAAAAGACATTTCGATCCCTTAATATACAGGGAGTTTTCCCTCAAAATCTGGAACACAGTCCGAACATGTTACACATGAGAGTCCCAATCCTTGGAAAAGATCAAAATATCATCCAGATAGATGATCAGAAACTTATCCACAAAGTCTCGGAAAATGTCGTTCATTAAGCACTGGAAGACAGAAGGGGCGTTAGTGAGCCCAAAAGGCATCACCAGGTACTCAAAATGTCCCTCCGGAGTATTAAACACTGTCTTCCATTCATCCCCATGCTTAATGCGAATAAGATTATACGCCCCCCTGAGGTCAAGCTTGGTAAACCAGCAAGCACCTTCAACTCTAGAAAATAGGTCAGAAATCAAGGGTAACGGATACTGATATTTAACAGTAATTTTGTTGAGGGCACGATAGTCAATACAAGGCCTTAATGAACCATCTTTCTTGGCCACAAAAAAAACCAGCACCCAAGGGTGAAGAGGATGGTCTAATATGACCCTTCTCCAACGACTCCTTAATATAGGATCGCATAGCCTCGTGCTCGGGTACAGATAAATTAAAAAGTCAACCCTTGGGAAATTTACACCCAGGGCTCAACTCAATTGCACAGTCATAACTCCTATGAGGAGGCAAAGACGCAGACTAAGGCCGGGGTCACACTAACCAACACAAAATACGGTCAGTATTTTACATGCGTAATACGGATGAATGGCTCCTAATCAGTGCTCCGTATGTCATCCCTAATCAAGGTGTGGTCACGTATTTTGCGCATGTAAGCATCCGTATGTAATCCGTATGGCATCCGTAATGCGAGATTTTCTCGCCGGCTTGCAAAATGGACATATAATGGAGCCCTATGACAGGGTTTATAACAGAAACCAAAGAATAGATATAGACACATAGAATACATATATATATATATATATATATATATATATATTCTATGTGTATATATCTATTCTTTCGTTTCTTTATTAAACCTGTCAGTGTGAGTTTACTGTATCGCGCACTGAATTGCCGGCTTTGCTAAAAGACACCTGGTGCATATTTCTAGCAAGTCACATGTGTGGTCCGTGTGTAATCCGTATTTTTTGCGCACCCATAGACTTGCATTGGCGTACTACGGCCGTAGTACGCTGACAATCGCAGCATGCTGCAATTGGCACGGACCGTAGAATACGGATGAGAATTATACGGCTGGTGCGAGGGACCCCATAGAGAATCATTGGTCCGTGTGTAATGCGTGCTTTTAGCGCCTCTCACTCGGCCGTATTCCTCGCCAGTGTGACCCCGGCCTTACTCTCACTAAACACACATAAAAATCAGCCAAATAGTCAGGAACCTCATGCGACTGGGGAGAGGTGGAGAAAACAGGAGTGTCACTAAGAGCACACCGACAACCCCAACTCACCACAGACACAGATTTCCAATCCAAAACTGGATTATGGATTTGCAACCAGGGGAACCCCAGAACAATGGTATCATGCAAATTATGCAACACCAAAAATCTGCAATTTTCTTGGTGGTCTGGGGCGACCCGCATTACCACCTGGGTCTAAAACTGAGGTTTATTCTTCGCCAAAGGAGTAGCATCAATACCTCTCAAAGGAATAGGTGTCCGCAGGGGTATCATAGGAAAACCACAACGTTTAGCAAAATCTAAATCCATTAGGTTCAAGGCCGCTCCTGAATCCACAAAGGCTTTAGCAGAAAATGTGGACAGGGAGCAGATCAGAGTAATTGCCAGAAGAAACTTAGGTTGAACACCACCTACAGCAAATGTGTGTGCAAAACGTTTCTCTCGTTTAGGGCAGACAGAAATAATGTGAGAGGCATCTCCACAGAAAAAACACAGCTTATTACGCCTTCTAAACTCCTGACATTGCGCAGAATCGTCAAGACCAGAGGGAACAGGAAATCCCACCATAGTATCTTTTGCAGTTTCTGACAAACCCTTCCGAAAGAGAGCTGCCAAGGCATTATCATTCCAGGTAGTAAGGACCGCCCACTTTCGGAATTTTTGACAGTATAACTCTGCAGAATCCTGACCCTGGCTCAATGCCAACAGGGTCTTTTCAGCTTGATCAATAGCATTGGGTTCATCATACAACAACCCCAAGGCCTGAAAAAATGCATCCACATTAGCTAGAATAGGATCATCTGGTACTAAAGAAAACGCCCAATCCTGGGGATCGCCGCGCAGCAAGGAGATGACAATTTTAACCTGCTGCGCAGAGCTCCCTGATGAGTTAGGCTTCAAGGCAAGAAATAATTTACAATTATTCTTAAAATTCAAAAATTTAGACTGATCCCCAAAAAACACATCAGGAGTGGGGATTTTTGGTTCAGCAGCGTGTGAATGAGCAAGATAAGCGGAAATTCCTCGCACTTCTGCAGCAAGCTGCTCCACACGATCAGACAATTGCTTAAACTCCATCAGAAAAAAAATATTCCTCCTACGACCTCAGAGAAAAAGAGGAAAAAATATCCACACAAAAAAAAATTCTGACACCTTTTTTTTTTTTAAACAATTCCTTCCTGCTTTTGAGTACCCTAGAATCTGCGGTATGGCTGGTGATTCTGTTATGATTGAGTCACCGAGGAGGAAAAAACAAAACACAAGCTCAGCCCAGAAAATCAGAGCGGTTGCAAACTAGCGGATTGCAGACCCCTAATCCTATCACACAACTAGCAGTAGCCGTGGAGTGTTCCTACGGTGATCCTAGACACCTCGTCACAGCCGGAGATCTACACAAGCCTAAAGAGAGAAAAGAGAAAAACTGACTGCCCCAGAGCAGACCCCAAAGCAATAGGCAGCCCCCAACATATAATGACGGTGAAGCAAGATGAAAACACTAACACAGATAGAAAGATAGGCTGAGCAAACGATGGGGCCCAAGCTAACTAAAAAGGACAGGACAGAAAAGCTGCTGTCTGCAATCCGAGAAAACCCTGCCAAAAAATACTACCAACACAACTGATAAGCAAAAAGACCCTGAAGTCACTAGACTTCAAACCCTATATCAGCACTCAGAATATTCTGGAAGCAGAGCAAAAGAGAACACTGATCAAGGAAAAAGAATCCAGCACACCCCCGGCCGGGGATGGCTGAACTCAAAAAACATGGTAAACAAAACCAAAACTAATAAGTTCAATAGCAGAGCAAAAACTTATCTTTGGGAAGCAGGAATCAGACTGGTCTCCAAGAATCCAGCAGAGAAATCACCAGCGACTCAGAAGGGCGTCGGCTGCCTTATATCCAGTCTGTAGTTCCCGTTACCCAGTCACGATCCACCTGATCAGGTGTTTGGTTTCTTTCATCCAAATCAGACTCACAACCATCCTTCACCAGAAGAGGGAGATCCTCGGACACAAAAGATGAATGAACAGATGAGCTCACAACACCCAGTTACCTACAAACCCACCCAGGGGGTGTGTTTAAGAACGCTGTTGCAAAGTGTGTGTGAAGGGTTCAAGGACCTGTGATGAGGTCATAGCCATGTGACCCGGTGGGCGTGGCTACGGACCATATAAGGTGGCCAGGGTAGGTCACATGTGGTGAATGCAGGGACCTGGTTGGTCCGTTGTGAAAGGTCCCGCTGGGAGATGTGTCTCCTGGCTAACAGCATGTGGATTGGCTGTGTGTAATGGCTGCACATGCTTGGTGATTCCTGGGAGGGAATGGATGTCTGCAGCATGGAGAAACAGCCATGAGGAAACCCGGATGTGGGTGAGATAACTATGAGGCTGAAGAGCCTGTGTATGCCAACCTGTGTGACCAAAGGGAGGACAGAGAGAAGTTCTGTCAAGGACGCTATGCTGATATGAACTTTATGTTTCTTGCTTTGGTTTATGCTGCACAAATAAACCGCATGGACTATAATGGTTTTATGGAAAACCCGTGTCGGATCTGGTTTTGTGGTGGCTAAGCGAGTGATCCCCTATGTGCATGACAGCGCTACCTCACAAAGGGTATTTAGTAAACATAACTACTGTGCCTTAGACACATTGCAAAAAATTGTTCCCAGGGCCAGGTCTCCATGCCTAGAGAGCATCTGCCAGCTCAGCCAGTCAACATTTGCCAAAATGAGACAGCAGGGTCAGAGGGATACTATTCTCAGGATACACCAGCAACAATGATATATCCCATCCTTACTACACAGTGTATTGGCCACCCTACACCAGCCAACCTCCTACGCCATATCAAGGTCGGTGGTATCCAGGCCCAGGTACTTTGGGACAGTGGGTCCTCCATCACCCTAGTCAGCCCAGATATTGTCCCACCTGAACACTATTTACCAGGTCACCAAGTGACCATCTTTCTGGCTTGGGGGTCAGTGCTCGGGCATTCCTCTAGCCCGTGTGCAGCTGGACTGGAGTACTGACCAGGGAGAGATCGAAGTGAGACTCAAGGACGGCCTCCGCTCACTTGTTGTTTTGGGGAATGACCTTGGACAAAGACTGTCCAGCCAATTTGTTATTGTCGTCACGCAAAGCAAAGCCAAAGAACACCCTGATGTGGATCCTTCTGCACCCATCTCCAGGATAACCAACACTCCAAGCCTCCATCAGCCTCCTTTGAGCCGACGGCAGTGAGTACACTTGACCAGACTGTTTCCTTTGACTGTGGGAGACAGATCGCAAGTTTAGGGAAGCCCAACTCACCGACCCCACCCTAGAATTTGCCCGCAGTACGGCCGCTCGACCTGGGGAAAGAAATTAGGAGGAGGTGTATAGATGGGAGACTGGACTGCTATATAGGGATAAGCCTGCATCATGCCCAGAGAAACCCTGGACCCGTGTCCATCAGCTTGTGGTGCCTCAGCAGTATCGGCCCCAACTCCTGCGCTTTGCACATGACGTTCCAGCAGCTGGGCACTTGGGGGTGAGAAAGACCCGGGCTCGTCTGCTGCATAGTTTCTTTTGGCCAAAGGTCACTAAAGAGGTGCGGAAATACAGAGTCTCTTGTCCGGTTTGTCAGCGGATGGGGGAGCACCCTGTCGTGCCCCAATCCAATCCATGCCCTTAATAGGTGAACAATTTCAAAGGGTTGCCTTTGATTTAGTGGGCCCTTTAGCTATCAGCCGCAGCGGAAAGAGGTTCATCCTCACCCTGGTCGTAGTGTTGGTGCCCAAGAAAGACAAGAGTATTCGCTTCTGTGTGGACTATAGGCGACTCAATGAGGTCACTGTTGCAGACCCATGCCTCGGGTGGATGTACTTGAGCAAGGGATACTGGCAGATCCTACTCACAAAAGAGGCTCACGAGAAGTCTGTATTCATCACCCCTTTTGGCCTTTGTGAATTTTCCAGCATGTCATTTGGGATGAAGAATGCCCCGGCTACTTTGCAAAGGATGGTGGACTAGTTACTAGAGGGATGTCAGGGGTAGACCCATGTGTCACAGGTGCTGCAGAGGGTAGCAAAAGCCCAACTTACCATCCGATCCGACAAGTTCCAGATGGGGATGGCCGAGGTACTATACCTTGGACATCGGGTAGGAAGTGGGTGCATTGCTCCCGAACCTGCAAAAGTAGAAGTCATTACCTAGTGGCCTCGCCCAGCCAACCAAAAACAGGTACGCGCCTTTCTAGAGACCGCAAACTACTATCAAAAGTTTATCCCCAATTACAGTACAGTTGCAAAGCACCTCACTGACCTTACCGCCAAACGATATGCCCGCAATCTCATCTGTTTATATAGAAAACTTGGCACACATCAAATGCTATAGTGTATAGCTTTAATAGGATCAAAAGGTAGATACATACAGAACCAGATGTTTCAGTCAAATAGACCTTCCTCAATGTACTACAACTGAAACAGAAATATATAGGAAAATAAATCAAAATAAAATATATACAGAATGTACAATAAGTACCATAATTGGGTCAAGTGTATGTCAGGGAGCAAAATAGTGTATGTCAGGGAGCAAACCCTTCATCATTAATCAAAAAAAGGTAACAAACCAAATTTCCGTGTATATTGAATGGAACCATATACATGCACATAGCATAGGACCAAAAAATTGTGGAGGACATGTGGTGTAGTGACCACTGTGTTCCCTAGGGGGCGCTGTGTGGGCGTCCCAGGACGGGTGTACAGGCACATTCAGTGTGGTAACAGGAGCAGGGTCCTAAATGACCATTATGGGTCTCAAGGTGGGTGGCCTTGGGATGCAGGCTCGAGTATTGATCAGCAGAGGTACTGCTGATCTTTCTGTTACACTTTGTCAGGGAAGCCTGTGTGTGTCTGTGTGCAATAGAACCTTTAGTGATGTCATAGCCATGTGATCACCTGTGGGTGTGGTTACAGGGCTATGTAATTGAGGTGTCTGGCACATGTGAGAGAGTGTGAGTCTGTCAGAGTGTGGACAGACGTCCCTGTGTCCAGGTGGGACATTACAGAGAGTGTATATGGGGAGGACTACACCTCCCAGCATGTGCTGAGACTCTCGGTCCGAGTCTGAAGCCACGGACGTGTATGATCTTTTGGCCTAAGCTAGAGGCGATGTTGGTGATATGCTGAGTTATGGTTTATGAAGCAAATAAACCTCATGGACTTTGGGAAAACCTGCCTCATAATTGTCTCCCGCTGCACCTGAGCGAGTCAAAACCCTACAGACAAGAAAATTGTATAAGACGATGGAGACATAGAGAACAAGGTGGATGGGAGGAGGTAAGTGATAAATGGAAAAACGGACCGACCCGAATGGTAATGAGTGAAATTGTGGGGATCCCCCTGCAAAGGCAATAACCTTATGTGGGTGAGAAATGTGTAACAGTGGTCAATTGTGCTTAATGAGATATAATTAATAGATGTGCCGGTTATGTACAGTGGGGATAAAGTATTTAGTCGCCACCAATTGTGCCAGTTCTCCCACTTATAAAGATGAGAGCGGCCTGTAACTGACATCATAGGTCGACCACAACTATGAGAGTCACAATAAGAAAACACATCCAGAAAATCACCTTGTCTGATCTGGTAAGATTTATTTTGTAAATTATGGTGGAAAATAAGTATTTTGTCATTAACAAAAGTTCATCTCAATATTTTGTTCTATATCCTTTGTTGGCAATGACAAAGGGGAGTGTAAGGGAGAAGACCGGTCTGCGGGTACCTGCTTGCCAGGACCATATCTGTTGAGGCTGCATCCCCTGTTTCCTGGGGGAAGGAATAGGGGACCGGACAGGCCCCATGACACAGGAAGAGGGGGCATGTTTAGTCAGAGAACATGGCCGGAAGCTGAGGTAGAAAGCGCGCAAAGCTGCAGAGAAGCCCCCCGCCATCAGCATGCAAGCAGCAGGGCAGGCAGCGCGCTCCACACCTGAACCGCCGGTGCTGAAACGGTCTGCAGCAGGCAGACCCGCTGGCCTACAGACAGTTTTGGTGCGGGTAGGCGGTGTGCAGCAGGCTGAGAGGAGTGCTCTGTCCCCAGAGCACCGGTACTGCGCAGGCCTGCATCCGTTAACCCCCGCCGCCAACCACGGGGAATTGAGAAAGAGAGGTGCAGGGTGCCCGGTGACTACCAGAGAGCAAGGTGCCGTACGTTCTGTGTCCGTGAGTACAGCGCACATGCCACATAAGGGAAACCGGGTACAGGACAGACACTTGTGCTCTGATTTGCCAGTTTACATTTGCCGGTCAACATTGGACCCGGACGGCGCTGCGGCCTTAATTGTCTCGGCCGCATCAACTTATGGACTAGCAGTGGCGTAGCTACAAAGTTATGGGCCCCGGTGCGAACTTTCAAATGGGGCCCCCCATGCCAAAATACACACACATCTCCGCTCCGTACACCTCGTACACGCGTGGTTCCTTTCCGTACACCTGCGGCTCCGCTCCGTACACCTCGTACACACACGGCTCCGATCCGTACCCCTCGTACACGCGCGGCTCCGCTCCGTGCACCTTGTACTCACCCGACTCTGATCCATACACCTCGTACAGACAGCTCCGCTCCCTACACCTTGTACACACATGCTCTGCTCCGTACACCTCATACACACACAGCTCTGCTACATCCACACTGTAAACCCCTCCTGACCCCACACATAAACTGACCTTCATCCAGCACCATGACAACCAGCACAGCAGAGTCCTGCATACACTGAGGCCCCTGATCATGTGACCCCTGACTCCTCCGCTCCTGTGACCTCATCACAGGTCCTGTGCACAAAGAACAGCCATCATGCGCTCCTGAATGCGCGCCTTCCTCCTGCACTCTGTAGTCACAGAGCTCCATGTGACTGGTCACTAAGAGGTGTCGGCAGCAGGTCTCATCCTCCATCACCTGAGACACTGGGGGGTGGAGTGCAGAGCTCAGGAGGAGGATTAACCGAGTCCATGCTGGAGGAAGGGGTGCAGGACTTGATGGAAGCCCAGGTCCCACATGAAGCCAGCTGCTTCTTTGCTGGACTGGGCAGGCCCCTAAGCACTCCGGGGCCCTGCAACCTCAGTACTTATGCCCCTGTGGACTAGGGGCTCAGTGGAAGGTACCGGAGAACGACCGCTGCCAGAAGACGGATCCTCGTTGCCTACAGAACCTTCTTGGACAAGCACCGCGGTAGCCGTTGTTGGCGCTATTGACTTCACAACCTGAGGAGGAATTACTGACAAATTAAGTGATTCACAAGAACTGCCGTTACCTAATTCATTGTCTCTTAACTCTGCATATTCTTTGCGAACTGAACTGTTCGTTCCCTCATTTAACTGTTTACCTCCCTGTGTGGAGTATCTCAGTGTTAATTAAAATTGTTATCCCTTGCTCTGCCTCCTGTCCGTCAGTGCATCCCGCAACGTGTTTCACACAGTCACCGGGATCTCGCCTCAGCATAAGATCCCAGCCCTTCACAGGTCACCATGTAACTGACTCGGCCAAAAACATGAGTCTATTGTCCTGTATCCTGGGATCAGCCCATCCATGTGGGAGGTTCACACAAACTTTTTAACATGTGGCTACATTGAGAAGTTTCCAGAAGCTACCAGCTCCGTTCTGTCTTACAGGTTTGTGTATTGGATGAGTCGCATGCTGAGAAGAACAAAGACAGAATCCCCCACTAGATGCAGTACAAGTGAGGTGGACCTAGGCCTGATTACATTACAGTCCAGGAACACAGGCCGGGAGAGGGACACGCTGTTACACCCTCATCTGGAGATGATAGGTGTCCTCAAAAAGAAGGAAGTAAGGACTAATGAAAGAAGGTCACAGAATAGGTCAATCTGATCAGGATCCATCCCAGAGGACGTGAGGAAGCGGCGTACCGATTGTATACCCTGTGCATGTGGTATTGACGTGTATAGATCCTTAACATCAAAGGATACCAGGAGAGATTCCCTTGGAGCTGAACCCAGATTTGTGAGCCTCTGTATCAAGAAAAAAAGAGGTAGTTTGTTTGATAAGCGGTGTAAAGCTCCTTTCTAGGTAAATGGAAATCGATGGATTTGGTGGATGCTGCTTTTGGCCTCCTGGGTGGGATTTCCAGGTTTTTATGTATTTTCATCCAGACATCAGAGTGCGAATCCGCATTCCTCCAGTTGAAAACCCAACTAGCCCAAAGCCCTGTCCTGACTGCTCCTGACTGCCGCCGTCCGTTCATTGTCCAAACAGACGCATCGGACACTGGATTGGGATCCGTACTCAGTCAAGTGGTGGACGATGGTCAGGAACATCTGGTAGGTTATGTTTCCCAGAAACTGTTGGACTGGGAGAAAGCATATGCCACAGTAGAAAAAGAATGCTTTCTTAAAGAAATTGCAGTCCTACCTCTACGGCAAGGAATTCACGGTCATAATCGACCATAGAATCATAGAATCATAGAATCGTAGAGTTGGAAGGGACCTCCTGGGCCATCTGGTCCAACCCCCTGCTCAAAGCAGGATTCGCTAAATCATCCCAGTCAGATGTCTGTCCAGCCTCTGTTTGAAGACTTCCATTGAAGGAGAACTCACCACTTCTCGTGGCAGCCTGTTCCACTCATTGATCACTCTAACTGTCAAAAAGTTTTTTCTAATATCTAATCTGTGTCTCCTCCCATTCAGTTTCATCCCATTGCTTCTAGTCTTTCCTTGTGCAAATGAGAATAAAGTTGATCCTTCTACAATGTGACAGTCCTTTAGATATTTGCAGACAGCTATTAAGTCTCCTCTCAGTCTTCTCTTTTGCAAACTAAACATTCCCAAATCCTGCAACCTTTCCTCATAAGACAGGGTTTGCAGACCGGTCACCATTCTGGTCGCTCTTTTCTGAACTTGCTCCAGTTTGTTGATGTCTTTTTTAAAATGTGGTGCCCAAAACTGGACACAATATTCCAGATGAGGTCTGACCAAAGAGGAGTAGAGGGAAATAATGACTTCACGTGATCTAGACTGTATGCTTCTGTTAATACATCCTAGAATTGCATTTGCCTTTTTTGCTGCTGCATCACACTGTTGACTCATATTCAGTCTGTGATCTATTAGTATACCCAAGTCTTTTTCACATGTGCTGTCACTTAGCCCTATTCCTCCCATTCTATATATGCTTTTTTCATTTTTATTGCCCAGATGTAGTACTTTGCATTTCTCCCTGTTAAAAACCATTCTGTTAGTTGCTGCCCACTTCTCCAGTTTATTTAAATCTTTTTGAATCCTCTCTCTCTCTTCTCTAGTATTAGCTATCCCTCCTAGCTTTGTGTCATCAGCAAATGTAATCAGTTTACCCTCAATTCCTTCATCTAAATCGTTGATAAAGATGTTGAACAATACAGGGCCCAGGACAGAGCCCTGTGGTACCCCACTTGAGACATTCTTCCAACTGGATGTGCAGCCATTTACGACCACTCTTTGGGACCGATCACTAAGCCAGTTATGAATCCACCTAACAGTTGCCTTGTCCATTCCATACTTAGTCATTTTTTCAATAAGGATTGTATGAGAGACTTTGTCAAATGCTTTGCTGAAGTCAAGATATACTATATCTACAGCATTTCCTTGATCCACCCAATCAGTGATACCGTCATAGAAGGAAATTAAGTTAGTCTGACATGACTTATTAGTTAGAAACCCATGCTGACTCTGTTTAATCACTTCATTCTTATCCAGGTATTGACATACATGTTGTTTAATAATTTATTCAAAGATCTTTCCTGGTATAGAAGTCAGACTCACCGGCCTATAGTTGCCTGGGTCCACCTTCTTCCCCTTTTTGAAGATAGGAACAACATTTGCTCTTCTCCAGTCTTCTGGCACTTCTCCTGTTCTCCAAGAATTTTCAAAGATTATGGAGAGGGGTTCAAAAATTTCTTCTGCTATCTCCTTCAGTACTCTGGGGTGTAATTCATCTGGACCTGGAGACTTGAATTCATTTAGGTTAGCTAAGTGTTTCCTCACTATCTTTCTGTTTATAGATATCCTGGATTCTTCTATTCCCTTAATAGGACAGTGAATAACAGTTGATGTTGCATTTCCTTTCTGAGAGAAAACAGATGCAAAATAGGAATTTAAAAGTTCAGCCTTCTCAACATCCTGTCTTACCATTTCATCATTTTCATCCTGTAAAAATCCTATAGCATCTTTGACTTTTCTTTTACTTTTGACATATCCCCAAAATCCTTTATTATTGCTTTTGACATCTCTTGCAAGCCTCAGTTCATTTTCAGCTTTAGATAATCTGATTTGTGCCCTGCAGGTTCTGCAGACAGCATTATATTCTTCTTTAGATATGCCTCCCTCTTTCCATTTTATAAACATTTTTTTCTTCCTTTTTAGCATGTGCTTAAGTTCTGTGTTCATCCATCCTGGTTTCCTTAAATGCTTCCTATTCTTCCCTCTTTTCGGAATTGTTAACAACTGTGCTTTGAGAATTTCATTTTTCAAGATTTCCCATCCTTCCTGGACATTTTTGTCTTTAAGGATATCCAGCCATTGGATCCCTCCAATTCTCTTTCTGAATCCCTTAAAATCTGCCTTTCTGAAATCTAACCTTGACGTCTGAGTCTTCACAGGTCTTCCACCTCTAGTTATCCAAAATTCTAAAATAGCATGGTCGCTACCTCCTAGGGTCCCAGCCACTTTTACCTCCTCAACCATTTCCTCCCTGTTTATAAGGATTAGATCCAAGGTAGCAGTTCCCCTTGTTTTCTCCCTTACCTTTTGGAAGATAAAGTTGTCAGCAAGAGAGGATAAGAATGTCCTTGACCTGTTAGTTTTGCCTGAGAGAGATTCCCAACAAATGTCTGGATAGTTGAATTCTCCCATGACAACTATGTCATATTTTTTGGAGAACTTGGCCATCTGATGCATAAAGAGTTCATCCATATCTTCAGCTTGCACAGGCGGCCTGTAGTAAATGCCTACAATGGTGTCCTTTCCATTGTTCTGTCCTTGTATTCTTACCCAAACAGTTTCCACAGAACTCCCAGTCTCTGAAGCTTCAATCTCTGTGCAGATATACGCGTTTCTAACATACAATGCGACACCCCCTCCTCGTTTATCATGTCTGTTTCTTGCAAATAAGTTGTATCCTTCTAGCCTTGTATTCCAATCATGTGTATTGTCCCACCAAGTTACAGTGATTCCAATGACATCATATTTCTTTTCCTGTGTTAGTAGTTCCAATTCTCTTTGTTTGTTGCCCATGCTTTGTGCATTAGTATAGAAACATTTTAGTTTGTGATTGGTTTCTCTTTCTCCAATATTTTTATTAATTAGATCCTTTCGTCTTTGTTCTTCCTTTCCACTTCTAATAGCAGAGTTCTCAATAGCATTTGTCAGGTGTATGGCTTTTTCTGGTCTTTTGCTTCCCTTCCCATGTTGTTCTAGTTTAAAGCTCTCCTTACAAGTGTAGCAAGGCGACTTCCAAATACATGCTTTCCAGTCTTCGTAAGGTGCACCTCATCTCTAGCAAGTAGTCCATCGTATAAGTAGTTCACTCCGTGATCCAGAAATCCAAATCGTTGCTGACGGCACCATCGACGTAGCCAGTTGTTCACCTGCAGAATCTTATTCCACCTCCTTGTTCCATGGCCATCCACTGGGAGGATGGAAGAGAAGACCACCTGCGCTCCCAGTTCTTTCACTTTCTTGCCTAAGTCTTCAAAGTCTCTGCAGATGATTTCCAGGTCGTTTCTTGCGGTGTCATTTGTCCCCACATGTAGTAGCAGGAATGGGTAGTCATCTGTAGGTCTGAAGAGTCCTGATATCCTGTCAGACACATCTTTAATTTTTGCACCTGGAAGACAGCACATTTCTCTTGAAGTTATATCCGGTCTGCAGATAGCGGCCTCTGTTCCTCTCAGCAGGGAATCCCCCATGACCACCACTCTCCGTTTCTTCTTCACAACATTTTTCTTTCTCCATCCAGGAGGACTCTGAAGGCGTACAAGGTTGCTGCTTGTTGGCAAAGTCTTATCCTGATGTATTTCTTCATCGTTTTCCTGCGTGAGAGCCTGGTACTGGTTCCTGAGCAGTATGGGTGCTGACTGCCTCCTGATCCTCCTGCTTCTCTGGGTCACATGTCTCCATTCCTCTGTTTCTTCAGGTGCACTTCGAATTTCTTCTCTTTCTGTAACATGAAGAGATAATTCTGCTCTGTCCAAGAACTCTTCACCTTCCTTAATGATCTTCAACGTAGCTAACCTCTCTTCGAGATTTTGCAACTTTTCCTCCAACAGGGACACAAGCTTGCATTTGTGGCATGTGAAGTTTGGCTTTTCCACTGGTAAATCTGTGAACATGTAGCAAGAAATGCAGCTCACCAAATGGCTCCTGGCCTCTTCCATCTTGAGATTTCTTAAAAACGATGAAAGATGAGCCAAAGTTTTTCCGATTTCCTCTTTTCAGCTGCAACGGCCAAAACCCAGTGATCGTTGAGCTCGCGGAGACTCTTCACTTATCCCAGAAGGCACTGGGAATATGCAAATGATCTCCTCAAGACTCTTCCCCTGGTTTTTGACCATAATCCCTTAAGTTGGCTAAATCGGACAGCTGGGGACAACGGACGTTTACTCATATGGAGTCTGGCCTACAGTCCTATAATTTTTCTGTCTCCCATAAATAGGGCAAAGATCATGGAAATGCCAATGGACTGTCCCGACAAGTAAAGAAGGCTGACCGGAAGCCTATCACGTCTGACTAATTAAGATGGGGGAGCAATGTGAAGAAACCAGATTATATCTTAATTACCCAGACAACCATCTTTAGCAAACCAAGAAGAATTGACTTTTTATTTGTATATTGGCTTTTGAATTGGCTGTGTTCACACACAGCGTTTTTTTAGCGGTTTTTACCGCGGTTTTCACTATAAAACCGCTAAAAATAAGGTGCACAGTCATTTCTATGCATTTTGCACTTTTTGTGCACATTGATGCGTTTTTTACCGCGAAAAAAACGCAGCATGCACATTAATTTTGCGTTTTTTTCCGCGGTTTAGGCTTCTCCCATGCTTTTAGAAACCGCTGCGGTAAAAAACGCATCAAAAATTTTCTGCAACGTGTGCACTTAGGCTTTAAGGCTGAGTTCACATGTGGCTTTTTTTCGCGTTTCCGCGGCAGTTTTAACCGCAAAAACGCGAAAAATAAGCATCCCATGCATTCCTATGGGATTCCGCAATGCTGTGCTAATGCTGCGGTTTTTACCGCGGCGGAATCGCTTCGCGGTAAAAACCACAGCATGCTCATTAATTTGCGGAATCGCGGCGATCCCGCACCCATAGGAATGCATTGTTCCGCTTACTTCCCGCATGTGGCTGTGCACACCATGCGGAAAGTAAGCAGAACAATTGCGGATGGTACTGTCATGTCGGACGCTGTTCACACCACAGCATCCGGCAGGCAGAGGTAGTTCCACCTCCAGCCACTATAGCCTCAGTGGCGCCGGCCTGATCTTCAGGCTCTCGGGGGTTAATCCTGCTGGAGACCAGGTTGGATGGTTAGTCACGCCCACGGTCTTTAAATAGTCATGCTGGCCTATGGGCGTCGCCGATTATAGCTTGTGTTTCATACCAAGTGGTTCCGGTCTGGAGTGGAGGTGTTCAAGAGAGAGAGATTCATATCTGGTGTCGTATGATCCGTCGTTATCCTTTCTCCTTCCCATATTTGTGTTTAGTTGTGCCCTGTTCACATTACTGTTTATTCCTGTGTGTGTGCGGCGCAGTGCAGTTTAAGTTCTCCCTGTCTGTCATTATTTGTGTGGGAGCTTTGGTGGTGACTTCTCACTGGGTGGAGGGTGGAGGGTTAAGTGCAGGGCTGAGCAGGAGATAAGGAAAGGTCGGAGGCTCAGGCATTTGCACCTTCAGCAAAAACCCTGGGTTGAGGGTCAGACAGGGTTTCCCCTAGTAAAGGGACACCACAGGGGCCCCGGGTCTTTCAGCCTTAGTTGAACTAAGCCCCCGTGACATTATAATCGGCCCACATTTTTTCAGGAGTCCATGGATCCATTAGATTCCATAACCCGCCAGTTGGCGGCGCTGTCCATACAGGTCTCCGAGTTGAATGGGGCAGTTCAGCAGCAGGGCCTGGTAGTAGCAAAGGTGCAAACGGCATCTGCAGGTATCGGTGCAGAGCCGAAGTTTCCGCTGCCAGAACGATTTTCAGGCGATCGCAGCAAATTTGTCGTATTTCGGGAGGCCTGCAAATTATACTTCCGCATGCGGCCAATATCCTCAGGTAATGAGGCCCAGCGAGTAGGGCTGGTGTTGTCATTACTGAGTGGTGACCCCCAAGCATGGGCATTTTCCTTACCACCTGACTCTGCTACATTTCATTCGGTCGATAATGTTTTTTCTGCCCTCGGGCTCATTTACGATGACCCTGACCGACTGGCTCTAGCGGAATCTAAAATCCGCGCCCTCCGCCAGGGGGAGCGCTTGGCAGAAGACTATTGTTCGGAATTTCGCCGCTGGGCTGTAGACACACAGTGGAATGACCCAGCACTGCGGAGCCAGTTTATTCATGGGGTATCAGGGAGGGTGAAACAAGCCCTCCTGATGTATGAGACTCCGGCATCATTGGAGTCTGCCATGAGTTTGGTGATACGTATTGATCGCCGTTTTCGTCAGGGGGCACAGGAGACGCTACCTCTGGGGGAAAACAGAGGTGCAGGTGTGGTTGAAGTAGATGAGACCCCTGAACCTATGCAGATTGCTGGCGTGGCACAGGTTCAGCCTCGCGCTCCGGGAGTCTGGAAGTCCGGAGCATGTTTCTACTGTGGTAAAGGAGGTCATTATGTTAACGTTTGCCCGATACTACCTAAGAGGGTCACACCGGCGGAAAACTGTTAAGCTCAGAGGGTATGGAGGAGACCCAACTGAGCGTATGCATATCCTCCATGATGGTATCTCAATGTATGCTCCCTGCCAAGGTTATTGTCGCCGGCAGAGAGCTACCTATATCAGTGTTTGTGGATAGCGGTTCTGCCACCAATCTCATAGATGAGGAGTTTGCACACACCGCCGGGTTTAAGATTGAAAAACTTCCTCACCCCATACAGGTGGTGACCATTAATGCTGTTCCCCTCCCTCAAGGGGAGATTACGGAGTTTGTGGCAGAGGTGAAACTCCACATTGGGGTCCTACATTCTGAGTCGGTTACATGTAGGGTCCTCCGTAATCTCCCAGCTCAAATGGTCCTGGGTTTTCCATGGCTGTCCAGGCACAACCCGGTAATTGATTGGAAAACTCAGGACATAGTACAATGGAGTGGTTTCTGCCAAGACAATTGCTTGGCCACATGTGTGTCCGCCGTGACGCCCAGCCTGCCGGAGGCTTTGCAGGATTTCGCGGATGTTTTCTCTGAGAAGGGTTGCTCAGAACTGCCTCCACATAGAGCCTATGACTGTGCTATTAGGTTAAAACCCGGGGCCAAATTACCTAAGGCCAGGATGTTTAATATTTCTGGTCCTGAGAGACAAGCTCTGAAAGACTACATCGCGGAGAGTCTGAGCAAAGGTCACATCCGGCCTTCGTCCTCGCCTGTAGCCGCGGGGTTTTTCTTCATTAAGAAGAAAGATGGGGGGTTACGCCCGTGTCTGGATTTCCGAGAGTTAAACCAGATTACTATCCGTGATCCCTACCCAATGCCGTTGATCCCGGATTTGTTCAACCAGGTAGCGGGGGCAAAATGGTTTTCCAAGCTGGACCTCAGGGGGGCGTATAACCTCATAAGGGTCCGTCAGGGGGATGAGTGGAAGACGGCGTTTAACACTCCTGAGGGTCATTTTGAGAGTCTGGTTATGCCGTTTGGGTTGACCACCGCGCCTGCCGTTTTCCAACATTTTATTAATGATGTCTTCGCTCATGTCCTGGGGAGATTTGTGATTGTATACCTGGATGATATCCTCATTTATTCTAGCGATCGGGACACTCATTTGGAGCATGTTAGGCAGGTGTTACAGTTGCTCCGGGAGAACCAGCTCTATGCTAAGCTGGAAAAATGTTTATTTTTTGTCCAGGAGTTGCCCTTTTTGGGATATATTGTGTCCGCAGCTGGTTTTAAAATGGACACCGCTAAGATGCAAGCGGTGTTGCAATGGGAGAGGCCGGAGAGTCTGAAAGCACTCCAGCGGTTCCTTGGGTTTGCGAATTATTATAGGAAATTTATAAAACACTTTTCGACTGTCGCCAAACCGCTCACGGACATGACAAAGAAGGGTGCCGATCTGGCGAACTGGCCTGAGGTGGCTATACGTGCATTTGAGCGTCTGAAGAATAGTTTTGCTTCAGCCCCCATTCTGGTGCAACCAGACGTGTCTAAACCTTTTGTGGTAGAGGTTGATGCGTCGGAGGTGGGAGTGGGGGCAGTACTGTCTCAAGGCTCGTCCTTGAGCGAGATGCATCCATGCGCCTACTTCTCCAAGAAGTTGTCGCCGGCCGAACGGAATTATGATATCGGCAACAGGGAGTTGTTGGCCATCAAACTGGCTTTTGAGGAATGGCGACACTTCTTGGAGGGGGCGGCTCACCAGGTCACAGTTATCACCGACCATAAGAATCTGCTCTACCTGGAGTCGGCCAAGCGTCTGTCTCCTAGGCAGGCTCGCTGGGCATTGTTTTTTACTCGTTTCAATTTTCTTGTGACGTACCGTCCCGGGGCTAAAAACACCAAGGCGGATGCTTTGTCTAGGTGTTTTCCGGGGGGAGAACCTCGGGAAGAGCCGGTACCCATCCTCCAGAAAGGGGTAGTGGTCTCGGCTCTCACGACTGAGGTAGAGGCGGAGATTGCCGAGGCCCAAGAGGAGGTACCACCAGGACTTCCCGCCAACAAATCATTTGTACCCCTGCATCTTCGGCCTAAGGTGTTGAAGGAACACCACGATTCGGTACTGGCTGGTCACCCAGGGGTGAAGGGCACCTTAGAGCTGGTATCGCGTCGTTTCTGGTGGCCCAAAATCCGGCAGGACGTGGTCTCGTACGTGGCAGCTTGCATCACGTGCGCTAGGGCTAAGTCACCCCGAACCCGTCCTGCTGGCACGCTACAGCCTCTGGGGGTACCCAATAGGCCATGGACAGAAATCTCCATGGATTTTATCACTGACTTGCCAGCCTCGGCAGGGAACACGGTCATCCTGGTGGTGGTTGACCGTTTTTCAAAGATGGCGCATTTTGTGGCGTTGTCCTCTTTGCCCAATGCTAAGACGTTGGCTCAGGTATTTGTGAAGGAGGTGGTCAGACTCCACGGAGTACCGTCTGACATAGTATCTGATAGGGGTACGCAATTTGTGGCGAGGTTTTGGAAAGCTTTTTGCTCAAGGTTGGGGATCAAGTTGTCACATTCATCGGCGTTTCATCCACAGTCTAATGGACAAACTGAGCGCATGAACCAAAATCTTGAACAGTATTTACGATGCTTTGTGTCCGACAACCAGGAGGAGTGGTCTACTTTCCTTCCTCTGGCCGAATTCGCATTAAATAATCACCGCCAAGAGTCATCAGGAGAGTCTCCATTCTTTTGTGTGTACGGTCAACATCCTCAGTTTTGTACCTTACGTCAGGGTGACTCCGGGGGTGTCCCGGAGGAGGATCAGCTAGGAGCCCAATTGTCATCAGTCTGGAGGCGGGTGAAACAGCGTTTGTTGAGCATGAGTGCCAGGTACAAACGGGTGGCTGACAGTAAACGCGTGCCAGGTCCGGACCTGTGTGTGGGTGAATGGGTGTGGTTAGCTACGAAGAACATAAAACTCAAAATCCCTTCTTTAAAACTGGGTCCAAGGTTTATTGGGCCTTTTAGGATTTCTGCCATCATTAACCCAGTAGCTTATCGGTTGGAACTTCCCGCGGTGTACAAGATACACAACGTGTTTCACAGGGCTTTATTGAAAAAGGTGGTAGGCTTGGTGGACACGACGCCGATGCCACCTCCAGTCATGGTGGATGGCGAGTTAGAGTTCGAGGTCGCCAAGGTAGTGGACTCTCGAGTAGTACGCCGTACTCTTCAGTATTTGGTGCACTGGCGGGGGTATGGTCCAGAGGAGAGGTCTTGGGTTCCAGCCTCAGACATACATGCGGATCGGCTGGTCAGTTCTTTTCACCGTCGTCATCCGGACAAGCCGGGTCCTATGAGTCTTGAGGGCCCTGGGGTCCCTCGTAGAAGACGGGGTACTGTCATGTCGGACGCTGTTCACACCACAGCATCCGGCAGGCAGAGGTAGTTCCACCTCCAGCCACTATAGCCTCAGTGGCGCCGGCCTGATCTTCAGGCTCTCGGGGGTTAATCCTGCTGGAGACCAGGTTGGATGGTTAGTCACGCCCACGGTCTTTAAATAGTCATGCTGGCCTATGGGCGTCGCCGATTATAGCTTGTGTTTCATACCAAGTGGTTCCGGTCTGGAGTGGAGGTGTTCAAGAGAGAGAGATTCATATCTGGTGTCGTATGATCCGTCGTTATCCTTTCTCCTTCCCATATTTGTGTTTAGTTGTGCCCTGTTCACATTACTGTTTATTCCTGTGTGTGTGCGGCGCAGTGCAGTTTAAGTTCTCCCTGTCTGTCATTATTTGTGTGGGAGCTTTGGTGGTGACTTCTCACTGGGTGGAGGGTGGAGGGTTAAGTGCAGGGCTGAGCAGGAGATAAGGAAAGGTCGGAGGCTCAGGCATTTGCACCTTCAGCAAAAACCCTGGGTTGAGGGTCAGACAGGGTTTCCCCTAGTAAAGGGACACCACAGGGGCCCCGGGTATTTCAGCCTTAGTTGAACTAAGCCCCCGTGACAGGTACCCACGGTCCGGAGGAGAGGAGACTGTCCTCCGGGCTTTGGGTACCATATCCCTGTAAAAAATAGAATTTAAAATAAAAAATATTGTTATTCTCACCCTCCGACGTCCCGCGCAGTCTTCCCGCCTCTCTCCACGCTCTCGTTCCCAGTAATCCTTTGCGAAAATGCTCGCGATGACGTCCCTTCTCGCGGGATCGCGAAGTCTCGCGGTCATTCGCGCGACGTCATCGCGAATTACCGCGAGACGTCGCGATCCCGCGAGAACTGACGTCATCGCGGGCATTTTCGCAAAGGATTACTGGGAACGGATGCGCGGGACGTCGGAGGGTGAGAATAACACCGTTTTTTTTTTTTTTTTTTTACATTCTATCTTTTACTACTGAGGCCGCATAGGCGGCCTCAGTAGTAAAAAGTTGGTTACACTCGTCAAACACTATGTTTGACGAGTGTGACCAACCTGTCAATCAGTTCTCCAAGCGATGCTACAGATCGCTTGGAAAACGCTAGCATTTTGCAAGCTAATTACGCTTGCAAAATGCTAGTTTTTCCGCGGGAAAATCGCGGGAATTTAAAATGCGATTTTCCCGCGGACTGGAATTCCGGAATTCTCGCGGTAATTTCCGCGAGAGTTCCGGTACGTGTGCACTTCCCTAAGTGTTGATTTGTGGTTGGTCAAGAAAAAAGACTTCTGTTTGTGTGAGCCTGGAATATTGACTTGTAAGCTGATATTTGTTATAACATAGTATGCGCTTATCCTTGATGAATAGTGAGGTCTGCTGATATGCTAACTATGCATTGTGTTATGGAGTCAGTTTGTTGACTTCGAAAGCAGAGAGGGAAAAACTATGCTAATAGTTTAAATATTCAAATAATGCTACTTGATCTCATCACCATTGTTCCCCTTATCTGTGAAGGACACTTGTTAGGGTACATGCCACTATATAGAAAGACTTTTTCTTCAGATCAATGTGTCTCTTCAGAATCTCAGCTTAGGGTTCTATGGACCCTGCTGATAGAACATGTGATGGTGTGATATGTTATGTGGATGTCATTTTTTGTATATTCCTATTCCCAAGAGTGTTTTGGAATCTCGTTTCCCTGGACATTTTATCCTGATACTGGACTGCATTCTTATTCTGGACTATCTTATCCTTTGTGTGGTGGACTGAATATGCACCTTTTCGTATTTTTGCCTGAATAAAGGTCTTGGAATTGTTCATTCTTCGCTTGCTCTGTTGATTGTGTGATACCAGAGAAGGACCCCGTGACAACTGGTGGCAGCGGTGGGATCAACAGAGCGTCACCCAATGGAGAACCACCCACAGAGTGAGTACAGAAATTGGACTGTATGCAGTTTACAGGAGAGACCCAGAGACCTGGGCCTGAACTACCAAGAACTGACTAAAGAGGCCTTAATCGATCTACTGGTGGGCGCTAGCCCGGCCACCTCCTCCCAGATGTCTGAAGGACAAGCACTGGAGACCGGGATCCCCATCCAGAAAAGCCAGTGGTTGGTGTGGTATGAAGAAAAGATGGCGGTTCTGGGCCCCGGCGTCTCTCAGGAGTACAAGGAGGAGGCTGCCCGCCGGACACAGCGGAGACAGGAAGCAATGGAGCTTGAAAAAGGGAGTAACGCAATGTGGAGTGTAACCCCAACAATCCGGGAGTCTGTACGGATCACCCGGACAGAGTTTAAGCCATTTGATGAGGCTTCTGGAGATGTGGAGGGGTTCTTCAAAGACTTTGAGCAGCAGTGTGCTGTGATGGAGGTGCCCCACTCTAGCTGGATGCGTTTGTTAGTGGGGCTCCTGAACGGAAGCTTGGCGGAGGCTTACCGAACCATTGATGCACTGCGGAATCGGGATTATAACATTGTAAAGCAGACTATCCTGGATTACCATGCTATCACCCCAGACTCATATAGGGCCAAGTTCCGAGATCTCCCATGCACCACGGGGGGATCGTTTAGGATGTATGCACATAAGATGTCCGAGGCATGTCGGAGATGGCTGGAAGCAGAAAACGCCTTTACTGTGGAAGATGTTATACAGGCGTTCCTTATAGAACAATTTCTTGCCAAGTGCCCTGCAGAGGTACGGGAATGGGTCCGGGAGCGCACGCCGTGTACCGAGGATAGAGCTGCAGCCCTGGCCGATGAAGCCCTTACTATCCGGCCGCAATGGAGGAGGCTTCTGGACAATGAACCACGGCCTGCTCCCGCGCCCCGTCCCCTTCCAATTATATCTGATCTTCCACCTAGTCGCAAGCCGATGACAATCACGCCTCACAATCCTAGGCCCCAACAGTTCCGACCACGACCTGGGGGTATCACAGAGAGGAGGTGTTATGGGTGTGGGCAACCTGGACATTTGCAGTCTGGCTGTCCCTCCAGGATTCGGAGGGAGCCCCACGCAGCCCCACCTCGTCCAGTGCATCTTGTACATTCCACCACACCTGAGGAAGAGCTACCACCACCCCCACCAGAGTGGACCACCGACCACGGCACCATAGATACCCCTCCTGGAGTGTACGGACTACGGCCTCTGTCCTTTAGCTACTCAGAGCAACGGCAACGCCACCTGCAGGATGTCTTTATTGATGGATACAAAGTGTCAGGATTTAGAGACACGGGGGCGGTGCCCGCAAATGTATACAGCGAGCTTCTGTGCGTTTGGATTATGGTTGTGGAGAAAAACTGTGTTGGATTGGAGTTATGGGAGGACTTCCTGCACATATCCTCCTTGGGAACGACATTGGGGAGTTACAGTGCCAATTTGTGGGAGCAGTCACCCGACTACAGGCCCTTCAAGCACTACGTCAACCGGACCCCACCGGGGAGCAACCACCACGAACCGCATCAGAGTCGGTAAGCAATACTTTCGCTGCTACTACATTGGGAGAGTCTTGGGACAGAGAGGAGTTTAGGAGAGAAATAGAGGGTGACACTACCTTAGCAGCCCTTAGGCGAAAGGCAGAAACTGGGCACATGGGAGATAATGGGGATGGCTTCACTCGAGAAAACGGACTGTATTATCGTGTAACAAAGGGCAGTGACAAGGGCAACCCTGACGCAACGACCAGGCAACTCATTGTCCCTCAGAAGTACAGGGCACAGCTACTTCAACTGGCCCATGACATCCCCTTGGCTGGGCATCAAGGGAGAAAAAGGACTGAAAAGAGACTCACCCAGAGTTTTTACTGGCCGGGCGTCTCGCAGTCGGTAGCCCAATATTGCCGCACCTGTGATGTGTGCCAGCGAATGCGGCATCCAGGAGCTCGACATAAGGTACCCCTGCAATCCCTGCCCATAATTGAGGAACCATTTCAACGTGTAGCCGTCGACATCATAGGTCCTCTGGCCCACCCCAGCGGGTCAGGGAAAAAATATATCCTGACCGTGGTGGATTATGCCACTAGGTATCCTGAAGCTGTGGCCCTGTCCAGTATTACAGCAGTAAAGGTAGCCGAGGCCCTTGTTACCATCTTTACCCGGGTAGGGTTTCCTAGTGAAATATTGTCGGATCAAGGCACTCAGTTCATGTCAGATCTGGTCCAGTCTCTATGGCATACCTGTGGTGTTCGAGCCATTCGCACCACCCCATACCACCCGCAGACCAACGGACTATGTGAACGCTTTAATGGAACCCTAAAAAATATGCTGAGGGCTTTTGTTGACGTTGAAAAAGACTGGGAAAAGTACCTGACACATCTCCTCTTTGCCTATCGGGAGGTTCCCCAAGAGTCCACAGGGTTCTCTCCCTTCGAACTACTGTTTAGCCGAAAAGTCCGTGGGCCTCTCACTCTTCTGAAAGAACATTTGGAGGGAGACATCTCAGATACCGGAATGCCCATCGTTCCCTATGTTCTAGAGCTCAGAGACCGTCTCGCCCAGCTAGCTACCTTCGCTAAAGAACATCAGCGAATGGCCCAGTCCAGACAAAAAACCTGGTATGACCGTAATGCCAGGAACCGGGAATTTATGGAAGGACAGCAAGTGCTCATGATTACTGCTTCCCCTGCCAACAAGCTTCAAGCAGTGTGGGAAGGCCCTTATCAGGTTGTCAAGAAAATTAATGACACTATGTTATTGCCCTGTACTCTAGTGGTTGATGACAGAAAACCGTCCACATTAACATGCTGAAAGACTACCACGACCGATCTCTGCCTGTTCTAGCTGTCTGCCACCCCCCAGTGATACCGCAGCCGCCGAGTATCTCCCAGATCTCCTCCAGGTTGCCCAAGCGGGAGGATCACTGGAACAAATGCCCCTAGGCTCCCATTTATCGGATATACAAAAGGACGATATTGTCGCCGTACTAAGGCCGAGGGCTGCTGCTTTCTCCTCAAAGCCGGGGAAGACTACTCTCACCAGTCACCATGTGGAAACCCCCGGACAACGCCCCATCCAGCAGGCTGCCTACCGGGTTCCAGAGGCTGTTCAAGGCATGATAAAGAACGAACTGGAGGCGATGAAACAACTGGGAGTTATTCAGCCATCTCACAGTTCTTGGGCCTCTCCTGTCGTCCTGGTCCCCAAGAAGGATGGTACAACACGATTCTGTGTTGATTACAGACGACTAAATGATGCCACCAAGAGTGATGCTTATCCCATGCCCAGGATTGATGACCTATTGGATCGTCTGGCCAGTGCCCAATTTGTGACCACGTTAGACTTGAGCAAGGGGTACTGGCAGATACCCCTAACGGAGGACGCTCGGGAGCGCTCAGCCTTCATTACTCCATTTGGGCTTTATGAGTTCCTGGGAATGCCCTTTGGGATGAAAACTGCCCCTGCTACTTTCCAGAGACTGGTGGATCGACTGTTACAACAATGTCAGGACTTTGCCTGTGCTTACTTAGACGACATCGCCATTTTTAGCACAACCTGGGAGGAACATCTTAAACACTTGGGCATAGTGCTGGACTGTATCCTCACTGCAGGACTGACCATTCGCCCTGATAAGTGCCAAATAGGGATGGCTGAGGTGCAGTACCTCGGGCATAGAGTAGGGGGTGGGACACCAAGGCCTGAGCCTGCCAAGGTGGAAGCCATTAGCAACTGGTGTAGACCCCACACTAAAAAGCAGGTACTTGCGTTTTTAGGAACTGCTGGTTACTATCGCAAATTTGTTTCTAATTTCAGCACCTTGGCCAAGCCCCTAACCGACCTGACCCGCAAGAACATGCCTAGGAATGTGACGTGGACGCGTTAAAGACTGCCCTCATCACTGCTCCTGTCTTGGCTGCCCCGGATTATAAACGCAGGTTCCTCGTGCAGACAGATGCATCCACATTTGGGATTGGGGCAGTACTTAGCCAAGTGAACGCCACCGGAGAAGAACATCCTGTTGCTTTTGCCAGTCAGAAACTACTGGATCGGGAAGTTGCCTATGCCACTATTGAAAAGGAGTGCCTTGCCATCGTATGGGCGCTAAAAAAATTGCAGCCCTACTTGTATGGCAGAGACTTTACAATTGTTACAGACCACAACCCCCTCACATGGCTGAATCGCGTATCAGGGGACAATGGAAGATTGCTGCGGTGGAGCTTGTCCTTACAACCCTACAGCTTCTCCATCCAATACAAGCGAGAAAGCCAACACCAGAACGCCGATGGACTGTCTCGACAAGAAGAACCATAGGCTCCCCAGGCCGACCTACCCCTGCCACTGTACAAGGAACTATAAATAACTGAGCAATATGGACTAAAGTGAGCTGGCCAGTGGTCTGTGTAGACCTCATGGCGTGCTCACTTATTATGGGGGGGGACAGGTTGTGATGGTGTGATATGTTATGTGGATGTCATTTTTTGTATATTCCTATTTTTAACAATTCCAGTTATTTTCAGTGTTTTTCTTATTACATTGTAAGTCTACAGCCTCACTGTATCTGTCTCTTGATGACCCCCTGTAGTGCATTAATCCCTAAGGCCTTTTGTTCTCCTCTGGGAGGCAACTTGTTGGACTACCCCTGGACAAGGAAGGGGGTGGGGGGAAGAACGGCAGCTGGACAAGTCAGTTCCGGTATAGACAAGATGGTGAAAAGGCTGCATTTCAGAGAGAAGGACCCATTTTTATCCTCTGGTGCTAGAGTGTTTTGGATTCTCGTTTCCCTGGACATTTTATCCTGATACTGGACTGCATTCTTATTCTGGACTATCTTATCCTTTGTGTGGTGGACTGAATATGGACCTTTTCGTATTTTTGCCTGAATAAAGGTCTTGGAATTGTTCACTCTTCGCTTGCTCTGTTGATTGTGTGATACCAGAGAAGGACCCCGTGACAGAACACCCTGCTGAAACCCCAGAGACATCTTAAAGAATCCAGGTTGGGAAAATCAGTTCACCTGGCCACATACCTCACTGCTCTCAATTTCCTAAGCTTGTCATTACCTCCTCACGGTGGGGGCCCGCCAAAAGTGGGGAGCCACTGGTGAGGGTATGCAACACTAGAAGCAGCTCCAATGCCAGCAAGTCAGCGGAAGGGTGAGAATCTGTAATTTGCACCATCTTGGGGTATTTGCTGGGACTGTTCTATTTGCTATTGTATGTTGGTGGTTCAATAAATTATTGCCACACTGTTTTACCCTCACACTGTGTTGTCTGAGTAGTGTTCTGCCCATGGGGAGAGAGAGTGGGAATTCAGTGGTATGAGCCTTGGTCCATGCAGTCTTGCTAAAGACAGCCGGTCCAGCGGACGAGATCACCCACTGACCCCCGTGTCTCCACATACAGTTTTAGTAAGCGGCCATATCCTCACACTCCTCCACCACTTTTTTCAGTACAAACACAAATGTAAGAGGGTTCACCTTCATGAGAACAAAACTGTATGATCTAATACATAATTTCCCTCGGGATCAATAAAGTGTATCGTATCGTATCTAGTTTCCTCAAGGCATAGTCCATGTCGTCCTTGCAAATAAACTCCACAGTCCCCATTTTCACCCTGGTGTACATCTGCATAGCAGACATCTCCAGCTTGTCTCATATGACCTTTCAGATCCTGCCAACTTCCCAATGGGGAAAGCACTGAAACAAGGACTCCGTATTTTGATAGCTGGGAAAGGGGCCTGTTTCTCCAGTGGGGTCCTCCATATCCTCCCCCTGATCCACGGTTGGGTCTGGGAAACTCCACACATACCCGATGAGAACCGAACTTGTATCCATTGTATCCAACCCCAGAGTGCTGAACCCCAGCTATGTGGATGGTCTCTTGGTGGCTTGGTAAATAATGTTCTGGAGGGGCAGTATTTGGGCTGAGTAGGGTGATGGTAGACCCAGTGTCCCGAAGTCCACAGGCCTCCTCCCTGATGTCATTTACCTTCTCAAGGTCACATCCCTTCATGGTAACATTCATTCCATTTTGTGCATTACTCACCACAGGCAGGTGAGTAGGCGGCATGTTGAGATTGCTCTGTTCCCTCTCGGCTGATGCAGTGTGAACCGATCCTTGGCTTTGGGTTACGACTTTGCCCAGTGGAACACCAACCCGGCTCCTATGTTGTTTCCTAGCAACACGTCTACTGGAGGTGCCGCACTACTCCTACATCTACCAATTCATGACTGTGACCCCAGTCTAAATGTAGTCAGGCCCTCCGAATGTTCTGAGATTCTCCTCCGGCTACGTTGACTAACATCTGGCTGCTGGGAACAATACACTAGTCCGGTACTAGATGTTCTTTGATCAATATGACCGAAGCTCCAGAGTCACGGAGCAGACAGGGCCGGTTTTAGAAAAAGTGATGCCCTGAGCAAAAGTTTCAAGTGGGGCTGTGTCAAGCGCACCTTACTCGCGACACATGTGCCTCAGATGCTTCTGTTCAGGGGCGTCCACTTCCCACTCACCTATCAGACTAAGCTGAAAATGAGCTGAGCGCCCCCACAGTTCATCAACACACAGTAGCACAGACCACCCAGCCTTCTCAGCATAGACAGGGGGTCACGCAGAAAGGTTACTCTCTCCTCGATGATGCAGGGCCGGACCTCCTACATCCTAGATGTCATATACAAGGAGCCGAGCACTTAATAAGGTGCAAAACACAGAAAACAAAGACCAATAAAATGGGTCCGGGACAAGTTGGGGCAGAGGAGATGCTGAGACGTTAGTACAGAACTGCCGCACCACTGCTCCTCTGGGGTGTGACCGTGAGTTTTCCTCCATGACTTGTTATTTAAAGGGAATCTGTCACCCCATTTTCAGCCTATGAGCTGCAGCCACCGCCATCAGGGGCTTATCTACAGCATTCTGTAATGCATTCTGTAATGCTGTAGATAAGCCCCCGATGTAACCTGAAAGATAAGAAAAATGAGCTATATTATACTCCCCCGGGGGTCCAGCGCCTCCCATCTTCTAGCGATGACGTCCTCCTTACGTCTGCCGCAGCTCCTGCGCAGGCGCACTGATATGACCTGTTGAGGGCAGAGCGGAGTACTGCAGTGTGCAGGCGTGGACCTCTCTGACCTTTCCCGGCACTTGCGCACTGCAGTACTTTACTCTGCCCTCAACAGGGAACTGCTGAGCTTCAAACTCAGGATCTCCTGTTCACTAGACAGGCGCTTTAACCAACTAACCCTCAACAGGGCAGATCAGTGCGCCTGCGCAGGAGCCGAGGGAGATGTAAGAAGGAGGACGTCATCGTATGAAGATGGGAGGCGCCGGACCGGACCCCCGGGTGAGTATAATCTGACGTGTTTTTCTTCTCTTTCAGGTTACATCGGAGGCTTATCTACAGCATTACAGAATGCAGTACAGAAAGCTGGAGATAAGCCCCTGATGGCGGTGCTGGTAGCTTATAGGCCGAAAATGGGGTGACAGATTCCCTTTAAGGTCTCATCCAGACCCCTCCCCCGCTAAGTTTGCAGGAGCAGACACCATTTAATTCCTAATTCTGCTTTCTGTGGAATCTCCCTCCCAGTGGAGTGATATGGCCACGATGTGTCCACTCCTACAACCACTGGCAAAAATTCTGGAGTCACGGGCCTTGGAGGACGTTCATTCAGTTGTTTAATTTTGTAGAAAAAAAGCCGATCGCAGACCTGGCACAAAACTAAAGTCATTTCAAGTGGGAACTTTCTGGCTCTAAGAAACACTAAAAGAAATCAAAAACAAAAAATGTGGTCGTCAGTAATGGTGACTTTTTTAGACCAAGCAGAGGGGAAAAATTATGGAGTCACTCAATTCTGAGGGAAGAAATTATGGAATCATGAAAAACAAGCCAACAAAAACCCCTCCAACCCATCACTAGTATTCTGTGGCGCCACCTCTGGCTTTTCTAACAGCTTGCAGTCTCTGAGGCATGGACTTCATGAGCGTCACACAGCGCTCTTCATCAATCTGGCTCCAACCTTCTCTGGTTGCTGTCACCAGATCAGCTCTGCAGGTTGGAGCCTTGTCTTGGACCATTTTCTTAAACTTCCACCAAAGATTTTCCATTGGATTGAGATCCGGACTATTTGCAGGCCATGACATTGACCTTATGTGTCGTGTTTCAAGGAATGTTTGCCCAGTTTTTGCTCTATGGCAGGATGCACTATCATCTTGAAAAATGATTTCATCATCCCCAAACATCCTTTCAATTGATGGGATAAGAAAAGTGTCCAAATAACAACATAAACTTGTGCATTTATTGAAGATGTAATGACCGCCATCTCCCCAGTGCCTTTACCTGACATGCAGCCCCATATCATCAATGACTGTGGAAATTTGCATGTTCTCTTCAGGCAGTCATCTTTATAAATCTCATTGGAACGGCACCAAACAAAAGTTCCAGCATCATCACCTTGCCCAATGCAGATTCGCGATTCATCACTGAATGTGACTTTCATCCAGTCATCCACAGTCCAGGATTGCTTTTCCTTAGCCCATTGTAACCTTGCTTCTTTCTGTTTAGGTGTTAATGATGGCTTTTGTATAGCTTTTCTGTATGTAAATCCCATTTCCTTTAGGCGGTTTCTTACACATCGGTCACAGACAATGACTCCAGTTTCCTCCCATTCGTTCCTCATTTGTTTTGTTCTGCATTTCCTGTTTTGGAGACATATTGCTTTAAGTTTCCGGTCTTGACGCTTTGATGTCTACCTTGGTCTACCAGTATGTTTGCCTTTAACATCCTTCCCATGTTGTTTGTATTTGGTCCAGATCTTTTGCAACATTGTGTGATGATTTACCCTCTTTTAAGAGTTTGATAATCCTCTCCTTTGTCTCAATTGACATCTCTCATGTTGGAGCCATGATTCATGTCAGTCCACTTGGTGCAACAGCTCTCCAAGGTGTGATCACTCCTTTGTACATGCAGAGTAACGAGCAGATCTAATTTGATAGAGGTGTTAGATTTGGGAATGAAAATTTACAGGGTGATTCCATAATTTTTTCCCTCAGAATTGAGTGACTCCATAATTTTTCCCCTCTGCTTGGTTTAAACAAGTCACCATTACTGACTACTACATTTTTTGTTCTTGATTTCTTTTAGTGTTTCTTAGAGCCAGAAAGTTGCCATTTGAATTGACTTTAGTTTTGTGCCATGTCTGTGATCGGCTTTTTTTCTACAAAATTAAACAACTGAATGAACATCCTCCAAGGCCGGTGATTCCATAATTTTTGCCAGGGGTTGTACTTTTACCAGCCATGATGGGGATATACCACAGAACATTAGGTTCCTCAGCCACACACAAGGCCACGGATAGCTCAGACAAGGAAAGTTACGAAAGGGCAGGGAACATTCTGCACTTGTGCTGACGTGTGTCTCTGACAAGGAGCCGATGCCTCAGGGTTAGGTACCTCCCTGCATTGATCAGCACCTCTGTGCTAATGTGTGAGGTCTCTGACAAGGAGCCGATGCCTCAGGGGCAGGTACCTCCCTGCATTGATCAGCACCTCTGTGCTAACGTGTGAGGTCTCTGACAAGAAGCTAATGCCTCAGGGTCAGGTACCTCCCTGCAATGATCAGCACCTCTGTGCTAATGTGTGAGGTCTCTGACGAGGAGCTGATGCTTCAGGGGCAAGTACCTCCCTGCATTGATCAGCACCTCTGTGCTAATGTGTGAGGTCTCTGACAAGGAGCCGATGCCTCAGGGGCAGGTACCTCTCTGCAATGATCAGCACCTCTGTGCTGATATGTGAGGTCTCTGACGAGGAGCCGATGCCTCAGGGACAGGTACCTCCTTGCATTGATCAGCACATCTGTGCTAATGTGTGAGTTCTCTGACAAGGAGCCGATGCCTCAGGGGCAGGTACCTCCCTGCATTGATCAGCACCTCTGTGCTAATGTGTGAGGTCTCTGACAAGGAGCCGATGCCTCAGGGGCAGGTACCTCCCTGCATTGATCAGCACCTCTGTGCTAATGTGTGAGGTCTCTGACAAGGAGCCGAGGCCTCAGGGGCAGGTACCTCCCTGCATTGATCAGCACCTCTGTGCTAATGTGTGAGGTCTCTGACAAGGAGCCGATGCCTCAGGGGCAGGTACCTCCCTGCATTGATCAGCACCTCTGTGCTAATGTGTGAGGTCTCTGACAAGGAGCCGATGCCTCAGGGGCAGGTACCTCCCTGCATTGATCAGCACCTCTGTGCTAATGTGTGAGGTCTCTGACAAGGAGCCGATGCCTCAGGGGCAGGTACCTCACTGCAATGATCAGCACCTCTGTGCTAATGTGTAAGGTCTCTGACAAGGAGTCGATACCTCAGGGACAGGTACCTCCCTGCATTGATCAGTGCCTCTGTGCTAATGTGTGAGGTCTCAGATGAGGAGTCGATGCCTCAGGGGCAAGTACCTCCCTGCATTGATCAGCACCTCTGTGCTAACGTGTGAGGTCTCTGACGAAGAGCCGATGCCTCAGGGGCAGGTACCTCCCTGCATTGATCAGTGCCTCTGTGCTAATGTGTGCTAATGTGTGAGGTATCTGATGAGGTGCCGATGCCTCAGGGGCAAGTACCTCCCTGCAATGATCAGCACCTCTGTGCTAATGTGTGAGGTCTCTGACGAGGAGCCGATGCCTCAGGGGCAGGTACCTCCCTGCAATGATCAGCACCTCTGTGCTAATGTGTGAGGTCTCTGAAAAGGAGCCGATGCCTCAGGGGCACGTACCTCCCTGCATTGATCAGCACCTCTGTGCTAATGTGTGAGGTCTCTGACCAAAAGCCGATGCCTCAGGGGCAGGTACCTCCCTGCATTGATCAGCACCTCTGTGCTAATGTGTGAGGTCTCTGAAAAGGAGCCGATGCCTCAGGGGCACGTACCTCCCTGCATTGATCAGCACCTCTGTGCTAATGTGTGAGGTCTCTGACAAGGAGCCGATGCCTCAGGGGCAGGTACCTCCCTGCATTGATCAGCACCTCTTTGCTAATGTGTGAGGTCTCTGAAAAGGAGCGGATGCCTCAGGGGCAGGTACCTCCCTGCATTGATCAGCACCTCTGTGCTAATGTGTGAGGTCACAGGTACCTCCTTGCATTGATCAGCACCTCTGTGCTAATTTGTGAGGTCTCTGGAAAGGAGCCGATGCCTCAGGGGCAGGTACCTTCCTGCATTGATCAGCACCTCTGTGCTAATGTGTGAGGTCTCTGACAAAAGCCGATGCCTCAGGGGTAGGTACCTCCCTGCAATGATCAGCACCTCTGTGCTAATGCGTGAGGTCTCTGACAAGGAGCCGATGCCTCAGGGGTAGGTACCTCACTGCATTGATCAGCGACTCTGTGCTAATATGTGAGGTCTCTGATGAGGAGACGATGCCTCAGGGGCAAGTACCTCCCTGCAATGATCAGCACCTCTGTGCTAATGTGTGAGGTCTCTGAAAAGGAGCCGATGCCTCAGGGGCAGGTACCTCCCTGCATTGATCAGCACCTCTGTGCTAATGTGTGAGGTCTCTGACAAGGAGCCGATGCCTCAGGGGCAGGTACCTCCCTGCATTGATCAGCACCTCTGTGCTAATGTGTGAGGTCTCTGACAAGGAGCCGATGCCTTAGGGGCAGGTACCTCCCTGCGTTGATCAGCACCTCTGTGCTAATGTGTGAGGTCTCTGAAAAGGAGCCGATGCCTCAGGGGCAGGTACCTCCCTGCATTGATCAGCGCCTCTGTGCTAATGTGTGAGGTCTATGATGAGGAGCCGATGCCTCAGGGGCAAGTACCTCCCTGCAATGATCAGCACCTCTGTGCTAATGTGTGAGGTCTCTGATGAGAAGCCGATGCCTCAGGGACAGGTACCTCCTTGCATTGATCAGCACCTCTGTGCTAATGTGTGAGGTCTCTGATGAGGAGCCGATGCCTCAGGGACAGGTACCTCCTTGCATTGATCAGCACCTCTGTGCTAATGTGTGAGGTCTCTGAAAAGGAGCCGATGCCTCAGGGGCAGGTACCTCCCTGCATTGACAGCACCTCTGTGCTAATGTGTGAGGTCTCTGACAAGAAGCCGATGCCTCAGGGGCAGGTACCTCTCTGCGATGATCAGCACCTCTGTGCTAATGTGTGAGGTCTCTGACAAGGAGCCGATGCCTCAGGGGTAGGTACTTCCCTCCATTGATCAGCACCTCTGTGCTAATGTGTGAGGTCTCTGAAATGGAGCCGATGCCTCAGGGGCAGGTACCTCCCTGCATTGATCAGCACCTCTGTGCTAATGTGTGAGGTCTCTGAAAAGGAGCCGATGCCTCAGGGGCAGGTACCTCCCTGCATTGATCAGCACCTCTGTGCTAATGTGTGAGGTCTCTGACAAGGAGCCGATGCCTCAGGGGCAGGTACCTCCCTGCATTGATCAGCACCTCTGTGCTAATGTGTGAGGTCTCTGACAAGGAGCCGATGCCTCAGGGGCAGGTACCTCCCTGCATTGATCAGCATCTCTGTGCTAATGTGTGAGGTCTCTGACAAGGAGCCGATGCCTCAGGGGCAGGTACCTCCCTGCATTGATCAGCACCTCTGTGCTAATGTGTGAGGTCTCTGACAAGGAGCCGATGCCTCAGGGGCAGGTACCTCCCTGCATTGATCAGCACCTCTGTGCTAATGTGTGAGGTCTCTGACAAGGAGCCAATGCCTCAGGGGCAGGTACCTCCCTGCATTGATTAGCACCTCTGTGCTAATGTGTGAGGTCTCTGACAAGGAGCCGATGCCTCAGGGGCAGGTACCTCCCTGCATTGATCAGCACCTCTGTGCTAATGTGTGAGGTCTCTGACAAGGAGACGATGCCTCAGGGGCAGGTACCTCCCTGCATTGATCAGCACATCTGTGCTAATGTGTGAGGTCTCTGACAAGGAGCCGATGCCTCAGGGGCAGGTACCTCCCTGCATTGATCAGCACCTCTGTGCTAATGTGTGAGGTCCCTGACAAGGAGCTGATGCCTCAGGGGCAGGTACCTCCCTGCATTGATCAGCACCTCTGTGCTAATGTGTGAGGTCCCTGACAAGGAGCCGATGCCTCAGTGGCAGGTACCTCCCTGCATTGATCAGCACCTCTGTGCTAATGTGTGAGGTCTCTGACAAGGAGCCAATGCCTCAGGGGAAGGTACCTCCCTGCATTGATCAGCACCTCTGTGCTAATGTGTGAGGTCTCTGACAAGGAGCCGATGCCTCAGGGGCAGGTACCTCACTGCATTGATCAGCACCTCTGTGGTAATGTGTGAGGTCTCTGACAAGGAGCCGATGCCTCAGGGGCAGGTACCTCCCTGCATTGATCAGCACGTCTGTGCTAATGTGTGAGGTCTCTGACAAGGAGCCAATGCCTCAGGGGCAGGTACCTCCCTGCATTGATCAGCACCTCTGTGCTAATGTGTGAGGTCTCTGACAAGGAGCCGATGCCTCAGGGGCAGGTACCTCCCTGCATTGATCAGAACCTATGTGCTAATGTGTGAGGTCTCTGACAAGGAGCCAGTGCCTCAGGGGCAGGTACCTCCCTGCATTGATCAGCACCTCTGTGCTAATGTGTGAGGTCTCTGACAAGGAGCCGATGCCTCAGGGGCAGGTACCTCCCTGCATTGATCAGCACCTCTGTGCTAATGTGTGAGGTCTCTGACAAGGAGCCGATGCCTCAGGGGCAGGTACCTCCCTGCATTGATCAGCACCTCTGTGCTAATGTGTGAGGTCTCTGACAAGGAGCCGATGCCTCAGGGGCAGGTACCTCCCTGCATTGATCAGCACCTCTGTGCTAATGTGTGAGGTCTCTGACAAGGAGCCGATGCCTCAGGGGCAGGTACCTCCCTGCATTGATCAGCACCTCTGTGCTAATGTGTGAGGTCCCTGACAAGGAGCCGATGCCTCAGGGGCAGGTACCTCCCTGCATTGATCAGCACCTCTGTGCTAATGTGTGAGGTCCCTGACAAGGAGCCGATGCCTCAGTGGCAGGTACCTCCCTGCATTGATCAGCACCTCTGTGCTAATGTGTGAGGTCTCTGACAAGGAGCCGATGCCTCAGGGGCAGGTACCTCCCTGCATTGATCAGCACCTCTGTGCTAATGTGTGAGGTATCTGATGAGGAGCAGATGCCTCAGGGACAGGTACCTCCTTGCATTGATCAGCACCTCTGTGCTAATGTGTGAGGTCTCTGAAAAGGAGCCGATGCCTCAGGGGCAGGTACCTCCCTGCATTGATCAGCACCTCTGTGCTAATGTGTGAGGTCTCTGACAAGAAGCCGATGCCTCAGGGGCAGGTACCTCTCTGCAATCATCAGCACCTCTGTGCTAATGTGTGAGGTCTCTGACAAGGAGCCGATGCCTCAGGGGTAGGTACTTCCCTGAATTGATCAGCACCTCTGTGCTAATGTGTGAGGTCTCTGAAAAGGAGCCGATGCCTCAGGGGCAGGTACCTCCCTGCATTGATCACCACCTCTGTGCTAATGTGTCAGGTCTCTGACAAGGAGCCGATGCCTCAGGGGCAGGTACCTCCCTGCATTGATCACCACCTCTGTGCTAATGTGTGAGGTCTCTGACAAGGAGCCGATGCCTCAGGAGTAGGTACCTCCCTGCATTGATCAGCACCTCTGTGCTAATGTGTGAGGTCTCTGACAAGGAGCCGATGCCTCAGGGGCAGGTACCTCCCTGCATTGATCAGCACCTCTGTGCTAATGTGTGAGTTCTCTGACAAGGAGCCGATGCCTCAGGGGCAGGTACCTCCCTGCATTGATCAGCACCTCTGTGCTAATGTGTGAGGTCTCTGACAAGGAGCCGATGCCTCAGGGGCAGGTACCTCCCTGCATTGATCAGCATCTCTGTGCTAATGTGTGAGGTCTCTGACAAGGAGCCGATGCCTCAGGGGCAGGTACCTCCCTGCATTGATCAGCACCTCTGTGCTAATGTGTGAGGTCTATGACAAGGAGCCGATGCCTCAGGGGCAGGTACCTCCCTGCATTGATCAGCACCTCTGTGCTAATGTGTGAGGTCTATGACAAGGAGCCGATGCCTCAGGGGCACGTACCTCCCTGCATTGATCAGTGCCTCTGTGCTAATGTGTGAGGTCTCTGAAAAGGAGCTGATGCCTCAGGGGCAGGTACCTCCCTGCATTGATCAGCACCTCTGTGCTAATGTGTGAGGTCTCTGATGAGGAGCTGATGCCTCAGGGACAGGTACCTCCCTGCATTGATCAGCACCTCTGTGCTAATGTGTGAGGTCTCTGATGAGGAGCTGATGCCTCAGGGGCAGGTACCTTCCTGCATTGATCAGTGCCTCTGTGCTAATGTGTGAGGTCTCTGAAAAGGAGCTGATGCCTCAGGGGCAGGTACCTCCCTGCATTGATCAGCACCTCTGTGCTAATGTGTGAGGTCTCTGATGAGGAGCTGATGCCTCAGGGACAGGTACCTCCCTGCATTGATCAGCATCTCTGTGCTAATGTGTGAGGTCTCTGACAAGGAGCCGATGCCTCAGGGGCAGGTACCTCCCTGCATTGATCAGCACCTCTGTGTTAATGTGTGAGGTCTCTGACAAGGAGCCGATGCCTCAGGGGCAGGTACCTCCCTGCATTGATCAGCACCTCTGTACTAATGTGTGAGGTCTATGACAAGGAGCCGATGCCTCAGGGGCACGTACCTCCCTGCATTGATCAGTGCCTCTGTGCTAATGTGTGAGGTCTCTGAAAAGGAGCTGATGCCTCAGGGGAAGGTACCTCCCTGCATTGATCAGCACCTCTGTGCTAATGTGTGAGGTCTCTGATGAGGAGCTGATGCCTCAGGGACAGGTACCTCCCTGCATTGATCAGCACCTCTGTGCTAATGTGTGAGGTCTCTGATGAGGAGCTGATGCCTCAGGGGCAGGTACCTTCCTGCATTGATCAGTGCCTCTGTGCTAATGTGTGAGGTCTCTGAAAAGGAGCTGATGCCTCAGGGGCAGGTACCTCCCTGCATTGATCAGCACCTCTGTGCTAATGTGTGAGGTCTCTGATGAGGAGCTGATGCCTCAGGGACAGGTACCTCCCTGCATTGATCAGCACCTCTGTGCTAATGTGTGAGGTCTCTGATGAGGAGCTGATGCCTCAGGGGCAGGTACCTCCCTGCATTGATCAGTGCCTCTGTGCTAATGTGTGAGGTCTCTGATGAGGAGCCGATGCCTCAGGGGCAGGTACCTCCCTGCATTGATCAGCACCTCTGTGCTAATGTGTGAGGTCTCTGATGAGGAGCTGATGCCTCAGGGACAGGTACCTCCCTGCATTGATCAGCATCTCTGTGCTAATGTGTGAGGTCTCTGACAAGGAGCCGATGCCTCAGGGGCAGGTACCTCCCTGCATTGATCAGCACCTCTGTGTTAATGTGTGAGGTCTCTGACAAGGAGCCGATGCCTCAGGGGCAGGTACCTCCCTGCATTGATCAGCACCTCTGTACTAATGTGTGAGGTCTATGACAAGGAGCCGATGCCTCAGGGGCACGTACCTCCCTGCATTGATCAGTGCCTCTGTGCTAATGTGTGAGGTCTCTGAAAAGGAGCTGATGCCTCAGGGGAAGGTACCTCCCTGCATTGATCAGCACCTCTGTGCTAATGTGTGAGGTCTCTGATGAGGAGCTGATGCCTCAGGGACAGGTACCTCCCTGCATTGATCAGCACCTCTGTGCTAATGTGTGAGGTCTCTGATGAGGAGCTGATGCCTCAGGGGCAGGTACCTTCCTGCATTGATCAGTGCCTCTGTGCTAATGTGTGAGGTCTCTGAAAAGGAGCTGATGCCTCAGGGGCAGGTACCTCCCTGCATTGATCAGCACCTCTGTGCTAATGTGTGAGGTCTCTGATGAGGAGCTGATGCCTCAGGGACAGGTACCTCCCTGCATTGATCAGCACCTCTGTGCTAATGTGTGAGGTCTCTGATGAGGAGCTGATGCCTCAGGGGCAGGTACCTCCCTGCATTGATCAGTGCCTCTGTGCTAATGTGTGAGGTCTCTGATGAGGAGCCGATGCCTCAGGGGCAGGTACCTCCCTGCATTGATCAGTACCTCTGTGCAGTGTCGGACTGGGGTGCCAAGGGCCCACCAGTAACCGACTCCAGGGCCCCACTTTTCAGCTACATGCAAATGTGACATCATCCTATCAATGAATTTGATTCGTTATTACTTGAGTAAGATGTTGCCATTGTCTGTACGCAGTGATCCATATGTACTGTGCCAATTACTGCTTGTATAAGAGGGTGGTGGCCCACCGGAGGATTCTCCTGCTCTCCTGTGGGCCAGTCCCGGCCTGCCTCTGTGCTAATGAGGATGTACGGTCACATTTGCCTCCCAGCAGCCGTCAGCTCCTCGCTAATTTATCTGCACCCCTTGAGGAGCCGCAGGGACCCGGGACATCAGAGTGTGATCCACGACTCCTCCGTAACCTCCCGTGAAAACAAAATGTTACAATATTTTACATGAACTGATGTCAGCCTAGAAGCCATTTACAGGAGGAGTTGTGGAAAGGAGACAGAGCGCCCCCTGTGCAGCGCTGTCCCCCAGCACCGGTCTGTGCTGAGTCCCCGGCCAGTCTGTGACCTTCCATGTACGTGGCCTGCTAGGCGCACCTCCATCGCTGACTCCGCGCCTCCATGTGTCCGCTGACTAGGGGATGTTTAGCGCTCGTCTACTTCCTTGCTTCATTAAGCAGTAATTTGTGCTCATAAACTGTGCTAAATGGGAAGCTGGCAGAGCTGAGGGCGTCCTGTGCCAGCCCCTCCGTGCCAGCCTCCCGGTCATCCCCCCCATTCTTGCCGCACACCGGGCCCTGGGAGACGACACATTCCTTTTTAGTGAGAACACAATGTGGACGGGCCCCGGAGACCCAGCGGTGCCAAAGAGAAGGAGCAGGAAACCAGCGCAGCAGGAATGGGCAAAGTCGCTTTCATCCTGCCCACAGCTGGAACCGTCAAGCAAGTACTAAACAAGTCAATCATGTGTAGAAAGTTGTCAGACTTCTAGTTTTAGTGTTTAAAACTCTGTTCTCCCCCGGACCAAGACCCCGGAATGCTAAGTTGTCTGTTAGGTTCACACAGGTAAAGTGCAGTTGTTAAATTCAACCCTAAAAACAGTTGCAAAACTTTACCCTCGTTAATTTTAGGTCAATTTCCCTTGAATAAGAATCCAGTGTAACCCAAAATGCTCCATTGCAAAGTAGATACTGTAATGCCGCGGTGTCCTCGCACTGGCCTGTAATTTCCAGGTCACTTTTAGAGCCCTTTGTTAGCGTTTTGCTAGGCAAGGTGACCTTCCGGGAGTGGACCCTCTGGACCGTGACACCGAGGGGCCCCAGGCGAGCTGCCTGGTGGAACCAACCCCTATACAGGGGCCGTTAGGAGCAGGGCCAGGGGTTCGAATGCCACGGCAGCCGGTACTAAGAGGGGCGGCTCAGAATGGCCTGGAGCAAGACAGAGGACCTGGTACCACGAGCACAGGGAAGGCGTAGGCCTCGGGTGCAGACTGGAGTAGGACAGCAGGAGACAAAGACACTGGCAGGCAGGACCGGAGTAGGACTGCAGGAATCAGGCACGGGTAGACAGGACCGGAGTAGGACTGCAGGAATCAGGCACGGGTAGACAGGACCGGAGTAGGACTGCAGGAATCAGGCACGGGTAGACAGGACCGGAGTAGGACTGCAGGAATCAGGCACGGGTAGACAGGACCGGAGTAGGACTGCAGGAATCAGGCACGGGTAGACAGGACCGGAGTGGGACTGCAGGAATCAGGCACGGGTAGATAGGATCGGAGTGGGACTGCAGGAATCAGGCACGGGTAGACAGGACCGGAGTAGGGCTGCAGGAATCAGGCACGCGTAGACAGGACCGGAGTAGGGCTGCAGGAATCTAGCACGGGTAGACAGGACCGGAGTAGGGCTGCAGGAATCAGGCACGGGTAGACAGGACCGGAGTAGGACTGCAGGAATCAGGCACGGGTAGACAGGACCGGAGTAGGACTGCAGGAATCAGGCATGGGTAGACAGGACCGAAGTAGGACTGCAGGAATCAGGCAAGGGTAGACAGGACCGGAGTAGGACTGCAGGAATCAGGCACGGGTAGACAGGACCGGAGTAGGAACACACAGGATCGGAGTAGGAACACACAGGACCGGAGTAGGACTGCAGGGCAAGACACGGGCAGGCAGGAGGAACAGGAACACACAGGACCAGAGTAGGACTGCAATGGAAACACAGGAAGGTATGAGAACAGGTGCAGTGCACAGGGCAGGGGCACGGGGGCCTAGCGTGCGGATAGCACAAACAAAGATCAGGCGCCTCCACTATGGGAGGGCGGCCTGAAATACTCGAGGACCGGCCCCCATTGGTCCAGCGGTGCTACCGGGTCAGGGCACTGCCGGAGCATAAGAAGAGATAGTGAGAGCCGGCCGCGGCCTATGGTGCATGGGCAAGGCCTGCAGTGACGTCACAGGCCGCTGGCCGGTCTGAGGAGGACGCCGCCGCCGATGGAGAGAGGCTGCTGCGCTGGAAGGTAAGTATGAGGGTGCGTGACCGGGGCCGTGACACCCTTTTTGAATATTGGTACCACATTTGCTATGCGCCAGTCCTGTGGAACAGACCCCGTCGCTCTAGAGTCCCTAAATATAAGAGATAATGGTTTGTCTATTCCATTCCTTAGTTCTCTTAGTACTCGTGGGTGTATGCCATCCGGACCCGGAGATTTATCTATTGTAATCTTATGTAGCCGGTTTTGCACCTCTTCTTGGGTTAGATTGGTGACCCTTAATATCGGGTTTTCTTTGTCTCTCGGCATTTCATTTTCCACCGTGAATACGCAAAAAAACGCATGGAAAAAACGCATACAAACGCATACAAATGCTGCGTTTTTTTCAAGCATTTTTATGAGCATGCATGAAAAAAACGCAGCGTTATTATGCGTTTGTATGCATTTTTAGAGCGTTTTTACCGCGTTAGCGTTTTTTTCCAACATTAGTTGGCCTCTCACACTAACCCAAACCATGACTTTACTAACCCTAACCCTGACCCTAACCCTTAACCAAACCATACCCTAACCCTAACCCTGACCCTAACCCTTAACCAAACCCTACCTAAACCCTAACTAACCCTAAACCCTAACCCTTAACCAAACCATACTAACCCTAACCCCCTTAACTAACCCTAACTATAACCCAAACCCCTAAATTCCATTGTCTAACTCAGGGTTTCCCAACTCCAGTCCTCAAGGCACACCAACAGATCATGTTTTCAGGATTTCTTTGTATTGCACAGGTGAAGCAATTATCACCTGAGCAATACTAAGGAAATCCTGAAAACATGATCTGTTGGTGTGCCTTGAGGACTGGAGTTGGGAAACCCTGGTCTAACTAATGGTCAACAAAAAAACACATGCTCAAAAAAACGCATACATGAGCATGGCAATGCGCACATATGCGCACCCATAGACTTATAATGGGTGTCTTGCTGTAAAAAAACGCATTGCGCGCGCATGCGTTTTTTTGAGGCAAGTCGGACGCCCCACAAAAAAAGCATGCGCGGAAAAACGCATACAAACGCATGTGTATGCGCACATAAGCGCATCCCATGCAAAATATAGGGGAAAAAACGCATGCGTTTTTTAGCACTAAAATCCAGCGCAAAAAACCACAAGTGTGAAACCAGCCTCACCGCTTCCTTCAGCTCCACCTACATGCGTCCTGCGTACCTATTTTTAACATTGGGCACACAGGCCATATGGATGTATGCTGACCCATCCGCATGCGTTGTTTTGACGCGACCACCAACCGGAACAAAATGAAACATGTTGGGTTCAGCACAGTGTCAAAATGACACATGTGGACGCTTCAGCATGGCCTGCGTACCCAATGTTAAAAATAGGTACAGAGGACGCATGCAGATGTAGGCGGAGCTGAAGGAAGCGGTGAGGCAGTGGACGGGGCTTAACGGAGGAAGAAAGGAGGAAGTAGGCTGTCATCCGCAGCGCTACACACCGCAAGTGTGAAGCCAGCCTAAGAAGACAAAGTTCATTTCCTCTGTTTTGTGTTACTTCTCTCACACTGGTAGCCATCCCACATAACACCGGTCACTCCCCCTTCATGTATAATAACATCTGGAGGCGGAGTTCTCTTCTGGGCAGCGTCCCGCCCAGAGCCTGGAAGAGGTCATTTACAGAAAGTGATTTCTCAAAAGCAACACAGCTGTTATGAGACACAGGGATCGCCGTCCTCAGCAATCTATATCCTGTATGACCAGAGTAACAGTTTAGATACGTCACATAGAGTGACAGATTAACTTTAAAATGGGAGACAGTGGAGAACCTTTCAGTGCCCAGAGAGACTCATGATGACCAGAGAAGCTTTCAATGTCCAGAGAGGTTCATGATGACCAGAGAAGCTTTCAATGTCCAGAGAGGTTCATGATGACCAGAGAAGCTTTCAATGTCCAGAGACGCTCATGATGACCAGAGAAGCTTTCAAGGCCCAGAGAGGCTCATGATGACCAGAGAAGCTTTCAAGGCCCAGAGAGGCTCATGATGACCAGAGAAGCTTTCAAGGCCCAGAGAGGCTCATGATGACCAGAGAAGCTTTCAATGTCCAGAGAGGCTCATGATGACCAGAGAAGCTTTCAAGGCCCAGAGAGGCTCATGATGACCAGAGAAGCTTTCAATGTATAGAGAGGTTCATGATGAACAGAGAAGCTTTCAATGTCCAGAGAGGCTCATGATGACCAGAGAAGCTTTCAAGGCCCAGAGAGCCTCATGATGACAAGAGAAGCTTTCAAGGCCCAGAGAGGCTCATGATGACCAGAGAAGCTTTCAATGTCTAGAGAGATTCATGATGACCAGAGAAGCTTTCAATGTCCAGAGAGGCTCATGATGACCAGAGAAGCTTTCAAGGCCCAGAGAGGCTCATGATGACCAGAGAAGCTTTCAATGTCCGGAGAGGTTCATGATGACCAGAGAAGCTTTCAATGTCCAGAGAGATTCATGATGACCAGAGAAGCTTTCAATGTCCAGAGAGGCTCATGATGACCAGAGAAGCTTTCAAGGCCCAGAGAGGCTCATGATGACCAGAGAAGCTTTCAAGGCCCAGAGAGGCTCATGATGACCAGAGAAGCTTTCAATGTCCAGAGAGGTTCATGATGACCAGAGAAGCTTTCAATGTCCAGAGAGGCTCATGATGACCAGAGAAGCTTTCAAGGCCCAGAGAGGCTCATGATGACCAGAAAAGCTTTCAATGTCCAGAGAGGTACCTGATGACCAGAGAAGCTTTCAATGTCCAGAGAGGCTCATGATGACCAGAGAAGCTTTCAATGTCCAGAGAGGTTCATGATGACCAGAGAAGCTTTCAATGTCAAGAGAGGTTCATGATGACCAGAGAAGCTTTCAAGGCCCAGAGAGGCTCATGATCACCAGAGAAGCTTTCAATGCCCAGAAAGGCTCATGATGACCAGAGAAGCTTTCAATGTCCAGAGAGGTTCATGATGACCAGAGAAGCTTTCAAGGCCCAGAGAGGCTCATGATGACCAGAGAAGCTTTCAAGGCCCAGAGAAGCTCATGATGACCAGAGAAGCTTTCAAGGCCCAGAGAGGCTCATGATGACCAGAGAAGCTTTCAATGCCCAGAGAGGCTCATGATGACCAGAGAAGCTTTCAATGCCCAGAGAGGCTCATGATGACCAGAGAAGCTTTCAATGTCAAGAGAGGTTCATGATGACAAGAGAAGCTTTCAAGGCCCAGAGAGGCTCATGATGACCAGAGAAGCTTTCAAGGCCCAGAGAGGCTCATGATGACCAGAGAAGCTTTCAAGGCCCAGAGAGGCTCATGATGACCAGAGAAGCTTTCAAGGCCCAGAGAGGCTCATGATGACCAGAGAAGCTTTCAAGGCTCAGAGAGGCTCTTGATGACCAGAGAAGCTTTCAATGCCCAGAGAGGCTCATGATGACCAGAGAAGCTGTAAGGGGGTGACTAGATACGTCACGTGCCTCCCCACCTTGATTGCTGTATACATGTAATATGCAATGTTATATATGCAATATGTGTTGTATACTGTGATGTCAAAGTAACATGATGTTAATGTGGCATATTTGTTGGGCCTAGATTTAGGGATAGTATAGAGGTTTACATAGAATAATAGTGGGGGATATGTAGTGTTTGGGACACTAGAGGGCGCTATAGAATTAGAAAGAAAGATGTTAGCCAGATAGAGGGAGATGTAGATTGAGATAAGATAGTAATAGTTAAATGTTTAAACCAATAGAATGGTTGGTGGGAGGAGTGGAGTCAGAGTTGCCTGGGAAGTTTTTGAGTGTTAGGGCCCCGTCACACACAGCGAGATCACTAATTTTTGTCACGGTCACCGTGTGTCTGAACGCAGATGTTACCGCAAGGCGAACCCATAACACACGTGACCCTGGATACAGCGCCTCCAGTGGGGCGAATTTAAATAATAAAACGTGCAGATGGATACACCGCCTCCACCTGGCGAATTTAGGAATTACACGTTATACATACATTCTGGAAACCTCGCCTCCAGTAAGGCAAATTAAATAATAAGGGGGACCTGGGAAACATTAACAATGGTGAGCCCTGCGATAGGGAAAAGGGAAGTGGAGACCTCCTGAGCTCCCCTGAGCCAGTGTCCCTGCACTCCTAACGTTCCCTATGCCGGTTCCACACCGGGCGCCGCACGCGTACCTCAAAGCCCTTGCTCGCCCTGACCCTAAACCCTCACTAGGGAATTGGGCGGTGCGGAGACTAATCCCACCACTGCACTAATAACACACATGAGGAAAGAAACAATACAGGGGGACACCACTTAGCTTTATGCTCTGTGCTTATGCTCCTGCAACAGAGCCCTCCACCTGCGTGCGTCTTCTCCTCCACCCGAATCCATCACCATAACAGGATCCTTCACCATAGTGCTGCCTTGGAGCAGAGTCCACCACCAGTTGCCGCTGCTTAGTAACAGAGTCCCAAGGATGAGTTCAGCTTCTGCCACGAAGTCAAGCATGCTTGAGTCCAGCTCAGCGGCCAAGTCCCACATGGTGAGTGCCACTCTCCATAGTAGCCACTCCACCAGTCCATGCAGACACTTCCTGCCGACACCATCACTGCGACCCCACCACGCCATGCCAGCCCTTCGTCCAGACACCATAGCTGACACACATCCCACCTGGCTAAGCTGCGCAGGACTCCTCCTCAGCTCCATCCTTCCACCAGGCTCTCACCAACTCAAATGAAAGAATCAATATCACCAGCAGTGATTACACACCCTGAGACTCATTTATAGAGGCCCACACCTGATTCCTAATTACGTGCACATTAAACTGAAACCTAAGGTGTGATACCACTAACCACCACCGGGGACAGTCAAGTCACTTTGGCAACTTGCCAAAAGGAAAAAAAGTTCACTCTGTGCTTTTAAAACTGTCAGATCACTTCAGATCATGACAATTTTGTGACGCATCAGCGATCTCTCCAGCGAGATCGCTGTGTGTGATGGGGATCAGCGACCAGCCCCCCTGCCGGGTATTGCTGATCGTGCAGGATCGTCCTGGGCCATTTTTTGATCATTGGTCTCCCACTGGCCAGCGCGCATCGCTGTGTGTGACGGGGATCAGCGACCAGCCCCCCTGCTGGGTATTGCTGATCGTGCAGGATCGTCCTGGGCTATTTTTTGATCGTTGGTCTCCCGCTGGCCAGCGCGCATCGCTGTGAGTGGCAGCAGGAGGGAGCGATCAGCGACGCTGGTTTCCAAGGTAAACAGTGGGTAACTAAGAGCTGCGCGGCTCTTAGATACCCGCTATTTACATTGGAAACCAGCTTGCTCGCTGGTCCTGATCGCTGGAGGGTCTGTCTACGTGACAGCTCACCAGCGATCAGCCTAACGATGTCCCAGCGATCCCATCCATGTCGGATCGTTGGTGGGATCGCTGGGACATCGTTATGTGTAACTCGGCCTTTACAGTGGCTGAGACAGAAAGTGGACTAAGAGAGAAGGTCTGGAGGAAGTTTGTTCTTGGAGCACTAGAGAAGAAAGGCATCTTGGAAGAATCTCTGACTGGTGTCTGTGGGTCACCTTCCGTGACGTCCATGGACCTACGGTCCGAACAGGGATTGCAAAAGGCAACCTGATATTTGCCCAGAATGGGAAATGTGGAGGGAAGCACGCAGTGACAGGTAGCTGGAAGATTCGGGAAGCCTCGGGCTTGGAAACCATGGTGCAGGAAGAGAAGCAGAAGGGGTAGACCAGGGAGAGTGCAGGAGATGGGATTCTCATGTATTGTGAAAATGGATGGACTGTAACTGTATTGAAGAAGCCTGAATCCAGTAAAGTTTATTTGGAAAAGAACCAGGACTCTGATCATGTTTGTGTCTAAAAAGGACTGGAGTTCCGCAGGCTGAGAAGATCCCTGACCTACAGGTGGGTGAAGCATTTGACACATACAGAACACCACAGAATGGACACTCTTATATTTCTGAAACGGAACGTCAGGGAGTGGAATTGACACAAAAGCCCCTCATCACGACTGACACCCTGGCTCCCGTTACAAAGCATTTGATGACCAGAGAAGCTTTCAATATACCAGAGATTCTCATAATAACCGGAGGAGCTCTCGAAGGCTGGAGAGGATCATGATGGCCAATGTAGTTCTCATGGTTGAAGTGCATTTTCGTAATTACCAGTAAACTCCCATGGTCAGAGAGGATCCTCACTGCAGAGGCTCATGATGGCCAGATTAGTCTTTAGTGGCTGGAGAAGCAACTGAGGGCCTGTCTATAAATATGTATGAAAAAACACACAAGTGCTACCTAAACTATCGGCAAGAAGGCAGCTGAGGTCAGTAGGGAGTAGGAGTCACCCCTGAAAAATAAGTAAAACACTGATACTGACAGCGCTCAAGGGAGAAAATGTGCCTCATTCAGAAAGTCAATTCAAAGCAGTTCTAAGTAACTAATAAGCAATTTAAAGGATGGCCTGCCTACTTTTTTTTGACTGTGGCATTGTCTTTTTCGGTGTTATGACTACATTTCTTGAGCCATCTCAGGGGTGCATACATGTGTGTAGAGAACAGGCTGGTCTGCACTTTGTTTAGCACTTGTTGCTCCGGTTCTCACGACTTCTTTTTTATGCCACAGACATAAAATTCTATTTTTCTATGTTTGTCATGGCCTAAGCTTTTATTGGTTTCTCTTGGCTGTGAGTGCTTGTTGGCGCTCAGCGCTGCCGGCAGTGGCTGATGATTCAGATGTGACCCGTTCAGGAAGAACTTTTGTAGTTACTTGTATTATTAGTGTTGTTATGTACGAGGAGGATATGTGGCTACGAAAAACTGTGCTGGAACAAAGAAGAAAATCCACAAATAATGAAGTATAAAAAAACTAAACAAATAGAGAACCAATGACAGAAAAGGTGATCATCAGCCTGGGATAATTCATTGACACTTTCGGACATAAAAAGTGAAACAAATTCAACTTTCCACTGAAAGTCTTCACACATATCGCCTGCTCTGTGCTGTGACGAGCCTGCACACAACATTTATGTCCCATACTCTAACAACCATATACACGTCTCACCTGCTCTGCACTGTGACGAGCCTGCACACTACATTTATGTCCCACACTGTAATTGCCTTAAACACTCCTCAACTGCTCTGCGCTGTGACGAGCCTGCACACAACATTTATGTCCCACACTGTAATTACCTTACACACGCCTTGACTGCTCTGTGCTGTGACGAGCCTGCACACAACATTTATGTCCCATACTCTGACAACCATATACACGTCTCACCTGCTCTGCACTGTGACGAGCCTGCACACTACATTTATGTCCCACACTGTAATTGCCTTAAACACTCCTCAACTGCTCTGCGCTGTGACGAGCCTGCACACAACATTTATGTCCCACACTGTAATTACCTTACACACGCCTTGACTGCTCTGTCCTGTGACGAGCCTGCACACAACATTTATGTCCCATACTCTAACAACCATATACACGTCTCACCTGCTCTGCGCTGTGACGAACCTGCACACATTTATGTCCCACACTATAACAACCATATACACGTCTCACCTGCTCTGCGCTGTGACGAGCCTGCACACAACATTTATGTCCCACACTGTAATAACCGTATACACGTCTCACCTGCTCTGCGCTGTGACAAGCCTGCACACAACATTTATGTCCCACACTCTAACAACCATACACATTTCTCACCAGTTCTGCGCTGTGACGAGCCTGCACACTACATTTATGTCCCACACTCTAACAACCATATACACGTCTCACCTGCTTTGTGCTGTGACGAGCCTGCACACAACATTTATGTCCCACACTGTAACAACCATATACACGTCTCACCTGCTCTGCGCTGTGACAAGCCTGCACACAACATTTATGTCCCACACTCTAACAACCATATACACGTCTCACCTGCTCTGCGCTGTGACGAGCCTGCACACTACATTTATGTCCCACACTCTAACAACCATATACACGTCTCACCTGCTCTGTGCTGTGACGAGCCTGCACACAACATTTATGTCCCACACTCTAACAACCATATACACGTCTCACCTGCTCTGCGCTGTGACAAGCCTGCACACAACATTTATGTCCCACACTCTAACAACCATATACACGTCTCACCTGCTCTGCGCTGTGACGAGCCTGCACACAACATTTATGTCCCACACTCTAACAACCATATACACGTCTCACCTGCTCTGTGCTGTGACGAGCCTGCACACTACATTTATGTCCCACACTCTAACAACCATACACATTTCTCACCAGTTCTGTGCTGTGACGAGCCTGCACACTACATTTATGTCCCACACTCTAACAACCATACACATTTCTCACCAGTTCTGCGCTGTGACGAGCCTGCACACAACATTTATGTCCCACACTCTAACAACCATACACATTTCTCACCAGTTCTGTGCTGTGACGAGCCTGCACACTACATTTATGTCCCACACTCTAACAACCATACACATTTCTCACCAGTTCTGCGCTGTGACGAGCCTGCACACTACATTTATGTCCCACACTCTAACAACCATACACATTTCTCACCAGTTCTGCGCTGTGACGAGCCTGCACACAACATTTATGTCCCACACTCTAACAACCATACACATTTCTCACCAGTTCTGCGCTGTGACGAGCCTGCACACTACATTTATGTCCCACACTCTAACAACCATACACATTTCTCACCAGTTCTGCAATGTGATGAGCCTGCACACATTTATGTCCCACACTCTAACAACCATACACATTTCTCACCAGTTCTGCGCTGTGACGAGCCTACACATGATATTTATGTCCCACATAGTAATTACCATCCACACGTCTTGCGTTCTCTGCACTGTGTGTGATGAGCCTGCACACAACATTTATGCCACATGCTGTAATTACCTTACACACACCTCTCCTGCCCTGCAGTGTGACGAGCCTGCACACAACATTTGTCATACACATTGTAACAACCTTGCACACGTCTCTCCTGCTCTGCACAGTGGCCACCCTACTCATGACATTATGTCCCACACTGTAATTATCTTACACATGTCTTTGCTGCGCGGTGGTGTGACGAGCCTGCACATGACATTTATGTCTCACACTGTAACAACCATACACATTTCTCACCAGTTCTGGGCTGTGATGAGCCTGGATACAACTGTGGCGACACCGCATTTAATCTGAGTTATCCAGACATATTATTTCAGTAGGCCCAGGGACATGAGCTAGAGTTCGTGTTCGAATGACATTTTGCTCTTATTGTAACTAAATTATTGTTCACGGGCCACCATTTGTTGACTGGCTGCTGATAAGCTATTGTATTGCAGTCCCAGTATTGTTCTACTATCTTTGAGAAACAAAGGCACAATGTTTGAATGGTTGTTAATATGTTGATTACCCATTAGTGTTCTGCTCAAGGGAAGAGCGGGCGGGCATTCAGTAGTATGAGCCCTGGTCCATGCAGTCTTGCTTTGACTTCGGGATGCTCCTCCCTCTTTTGGGCAACTACCACTTTCCAGGACTCTGCTCCCTTTTGGGCCATTATCCCCTTTAGGGCCACAGACCGCTTTTGGGACTCTGCCCCCTTTTGGGCAACTACCCCCTTTTGGGATACCGCCCCCTTTTGAGACTCCTGCTAATGCCTTCAGATCACAAGTGATAGAACTCCTTGAGTGTGTCACTGCAAACCACTTCACACATGGTTGTTTCGCCTTCCATGGCTGTCGCTGGACCTCCTGGCACGCTCCTTTGAGCCACAGCAAACCTAGTCTAACCCTTAAATTTAGCCTTTTACAAAAGTACAGGTTTGTGGGATCACAAGACCCAGCAACCTGTCCTGGATTCAGATTGCAGCAGACCTCTGTCTGTGCGATACACACCTGTTATGAATGGGTCACTGAGGAGAAAAAGGCAAAACAAGCTAAGCCACAGAAAACCAGAGTGGTTGGTAACTATGCAGATTGCAGATCACTGATCCTACCACACAACTAGCAGTAGCCGTGGAGCGTGCTTACGATGAACCTAGACGCCTCGTCACGGCCGGAGGACTACATAGCCTAAAGCAAGAAAAGGGAAAACTAACTGCCCCGAGCAGACCCCAAAGGAATAGATAGCCCCCACACATGTATTGACGGTGAAACAAGATGAAGGCACAAACACAAGCAGGAAAATAGGCTGAGCAAATGATGGGGCCCAAACTAACTAGACAGGAAAGGAAAGGGAAGGCACTATCTGCAACCTGCAAAAAACCCTACAAAAATAATGTCCAACACTTCTGATAGCAAAATTAACCTCTGAAATATTCTGAGACAGAGCAAAAAGAGACTTAACTAGTAAGGGACAAAAAGCCAATTGGCAAAATACTGATAAATAAGAGTGGAAATTCAGCTCAGCCCCCAGCCGGGGCTGGCAGACCACACAAAAAACTGAATAAACCAACAAAATCAAGTCTGAACATTAGCAGAAAAACTTAGCTTTACATGACTGGAACAGAGCTGAAAACCAAGAGCTGACAAGCCAGAAGGAATCACCAGCAACTGAATAGGGCATCGGCTGTCTTAAATCCAATCTGAGAATCCTGAGATCCAATCGTCATCCTCATTCTCAGGTGGCAGATCATCAAACCAGCCGCACCACCTCCCGACACCACCAGAGGGAGTCCAGAAGGGGAACCAGAGAATGAACTCACAACACACACCTGTCTCTCAGATTACCACTAGTTGGTAAATCACATACCCTCCCCCTCTGTTCAAACCAGTGGGTATGAACACATGACCACAGTCCAGGGCCCTGAGAGAAGACATCCCTGTTGTCTCGAGCTACCAAACGAGGGGACCCACTCCATCTACTATAAGCATTGGCTCATGGAACCTGATCCCTCATCATCACCTGATTCTTTATATATCTACCACCCGTCACTGTCACCAATTTCCTTTTTAAGACAAATGTGGCACTCGATTCTGTCATCTCAAAACCACAAGTCATGACTTGGTTAGACCTTCCCCGCCCTAGCCGTCAATGCAGCAGTGTGACTCACTTCCATCCATATCTACGGTCAGGACCGACTCGGTATTGTCGCTGTGACGAGCGTCAGCTTACGCTGAGTCATTTTCCTTTTGAATGAGTGGACCCTCTGGGCCATGGCACCCACCCACCTAGGGCGAGCTGACCTAGTGAGAATCCACCCCCTATACAGGGAGTGTCAGGGGCAAGACCAAGGGGGTGAGCCACCACAGCAGCTGGACCAGACAGCCGGCTCAGGGAAACAAGACAAGGCGAGACAAGACGTTAGTTCAAGGAACACTTCTGGGTGCAACAGGTGCAAAACGTGAACACACAAAGTACATAAAGCAAGATGCGTGCAAGGGAATGCCAAGGTCCAAGGCATGAGGAACACTTCAGGGTATAACAGGTGCAAAACGTGAACACACAGAGTACATAGAGCAAGGTGCGTGCAAGAGCACGCCGAGGTCCAAAGCATGGTACGTGCAGATGGTAGACAGAGGCACGAGGACATCGGACTCTGGACAGCAGGCAACGATCAACCGGGACATCAGGTTCTGTAGCTTTGAAGGTGATCGGCAGGTTCCGGACATCCGGTAAGCAAACCAGGGTTCCATGCAAGGAGACAAGACAAAGTTAGAAACAGGATGCGTGTCAACGAACACGCCCGGGTCAGGTTCACAGGACGGAGGCCTGCGCATGCCAAGGGGCATGCCAGGGACAGGTACAGGGACGGTGGCCTGCGCGTGCGAAGAGACACGCCAGGGGAAGATACAGGACGGAGGCCTGCGCGTGCAGAGGACACGCCAGGGACCAAGATAGGGTACGGTGGCATCGGAATCCGGGGTGCTGGCATCGACCGACAGGGTCCAGGAATCAGACTGCGGAAATCAGCTCCACACATCAGGCCGCAGTCATCTAGGTCCGGACCTCTGGCAGCGGTTGGCAGGTTACGGAATCCGGCAGGCAAGACAGGGTTCAGAGCAGAGCAAAGTAAGCAAAAGACTTTGTGCAAAAGTAGCACGAAAAGGCACAGTGTGAAAACCAGCGTGCGTGCAAGGGAACACGGAAACCACAGCTGGGGCACCGGCAGGCGGTACCGACGATGGCATAAGCAGGCGGGCACGGCTTAGAGGCGGCACAGCTGCGGCTCACACAGCCGGTAACCACTATAGCACTGGATGGCGGGCATGGCTGAGGCACACAGGCGAGCACGACTAGAGGTGGCACGGCTGAGGCACAACAGGCAGGCACAGGGCGACCAGGCGCGTGCACGAGGGCAAGGAGCCACAAGACAGGGCTAGGCAAAGGTACAGGACAGAGACGCGTGCGAAACAGCATGGCAAAGCCTAGTACGAAAAGTGCAAGGGCGCACGAAACATCAGAGACAAGACATAGGGTAAGAGGCAGAGTCCTGCGCATGCAGCGGGCATGCCAGGGGCAAAGTACAAGACGAGGCCTGTGCGTGTGGAGAGACATGCCAGGGACAGAGTCTAACAGCGGAGCGTAGGCCGAAGCCCAGAGCCGGGCCAAGGGAGAGCCTTGGGACTAGACAGAGTACAGAGCGGAGGCCTGCATGTGTAGAGAGGCACGCCAGGGACAGGGTACAGAACGGAGGCCTGCACGTGTAGCGAGACATGTCAGGAACAGGGCACAGAACGGTAACCTGCACGTGTAGAGAGACACGTCAGGGACAGGGTACAGAACGGAGGCCTGCACGTGTAGAAAGACACGTCAGGAACAGGGTACAGAACATAGCATAACAAGAAAGCATAGCGAGGACAAACAAAGCACGAAGGACAACACGAAACAAAGCACGAGACAAAAGACGGAATACGAGCACGGAGCGTGTGCAGAGACGCACGACAGAGCAAAGTGCAAGGGCACAGAATAGAGGGAGTGACCCAGCAGACCAAGCAGCCATGCAGGGAAGCAACTCAATACTCAGGCCCTGAGTATAGGAAAGGGCAGTCTGATATAGAGCATAACACCTCCACTTCCGGGTCAGGACCAGGAAAGAACTTCCAGTTCAGATCCTCCAGGATCACAAGGAGCAGTCACATGATCAGGATTCCAGACATGCAGGGATGATTGCAGAACCAGTGCTGAAACCTAGGCAGGTCACATGATCAGAGTTCAAGACATGCAGAGATGATAGCAGAACCAGTGCTGAAACCTAGGCAGGTCACATGTTCAGAGTTCCAGACATGCAGAGATGAATGCAGAACCAGCCTATGCTGGAACATAGGAAGGACACATGATCAGGGGTTCTAGACATGACGAGACGATCACAGACGGCAGAGCAGAAACGCAGGCATCCTGCAGCTCAACAGACATGAGGTGAGTGTGCACACTGCTCTAGGGAACATGCAGGATAGCAGACATGAGATGCGCGTGCACACCGCTCCAGGGGTCATGAGGCAAAACAGACATGGCGGACATGACAGACATGGCGAGCATGACAATAGCATATACTATTAAGGTCTATTGTCTAAGACCCTCAGCATTAATTTAACAAGGACGTCCCTACCCCTCAACGTAGTATGCTCATTATCCTCAGAATGTCTATGGAAAGCTCTTAGATGGCGTTTTCCTCCATTGACCCGTTGCACCACCTGTCTCTAGCTTCTGCTGTGGCCCATCTATTACTGGGAGGACCTACACGTTGTTGGGTACCATGCTTTAAAGATGGCTTCCCTCTTTGGAAGCGGCACTGTCTCTCGATCCTCGCTCTTTCCAGCCTTAGCTGCTGTACTTCTCTGAGGTGAGCCACTCTATATGTGAGGAGAATTCACAAATTACCTAGACTCTCCCCTGTCACCACCATGAGGAATGGAACCATACCCACTTCCCTGGGTATCTGGTCTTCGGTATTATCAGGAATTCTCACACATCACTCCGGACTTATCTACCATCTCCTGCATGAGTCGTCCATGTGTCCTGATGACTTCTCTCAGCAGAGTACTAGGTACCTGGACAACATCTTCCAGCAGATTCCGAGCTTTTCTCATAAGCTGCAGCCGCCTAGTGGCTTCTTCATTCTTCCACCTGATCAACTGCTTCATGCGAACACACCTCCAGTGCATGTCCCTCAGGATAGCCACTCGATCCACCGTGACTTGAAATGTGGACAGAACTACCAGCTGTTTAACTTCTGGGGACCAGTACATCCTGCAGGCTTCCATGGCCTTCTTAAAGTTGTCATGCACCGACTCTCTGACTCTCTTGGTGCCGAGATCTCCATTTGCACATGCGCCGCCCCCGGCAGCCATTTTCCCGGAGTCCACCGCATAGGAAACTATGGAACTCCGGGGGCTCTGGCCTTTCACAAAATGTCGGCAGAGCCCCCGCAGCACCGGAGACACCCGCGCAGCACCGGAGACACCCGCTCAGCACCAGAGACACCTGCACAGCACAGGACAGCCGTGCAGCACCGGACACCCGCAGCGGCGTGCCGCACATCTGAACACCTCTTCATCCCAGCCTGTGGCCTGCAGCAACGCTCCACTCTTACCTCCTCCAGCAGCGACCCTGGGACCCTGCTCCACCGTAGCCGGTAAGGTATATCCGCATTATAAGACGCACCAAATTTGGGCGAAAAAAGTGTGTCTTATAATTCGAAAAATACAGTAAATAGCAGACATCTTGTTTTAGCGCCATTTTGACACTGTAACAGTGCAGAGAGGCTGCTCCTGACGCTGCCACTGTTAACAGCAAGATTTTAGCTAGATAGCTAGGCGGTTGTATATCCGTCAGATAGTGTAGAGAGCTAGATAGTCTGGCTGTTAAATTTACCTTCCAGCACTTTTTTTTGGCCACAGACAAAGCCGGCAGAGCCCATGTCCTACAAGTGTGCTGTGTGCGGCTTCTATAGTGCTCCCTGCACGAGTATAGCACTCTAATATTACCTCAGTAGGTGAATGTGAGGCCGCCGGCTGGATCCCACCTTGTAGCTAGTTAGATAGGAGGTTGTATATCAGTCAGATCCTGTAGGCAGCTACTGCCCAGTGTGGCTGTAACATTTACCTTAATAATGTTATTTTCTGGTCATACTGAGGTGTACAGACAGTCAGCAGGACACATGTCCTACAAGTGTGCTGTGTGCGGCTTCTATAGTGCTCCCTGCACGAGTATAGCACTCTAATATTACCTCAGTAGGTGAATGTGAGGCCGCCGGCTGGATCCCACCTTGTAGCTAGTTAGATAGGAGGTTGTATATCAGTCAGATCCTGTAGGCAGCTACTGCCCAGTGTGGCTGTAACATTTACCTTAATAATGTTATTTTCTGGTCATACTGAGGTGTACAGACAGTCAGCAGGGCACATGTCCTACAAGTGTGCTGTGTGCGGCTTCTATAGTGCTCCCTGCACGAGTATAGCACTCTAATATTACCTCAGTAGGTAAATGTGAAGCCGCCTGCTGGATCCCACCTTGTAGCTAGTTAGATAGGAGGTTGTATATCAGTCAGATCCTGTAGGCAGCTACTGCCCAGTGTGGCTGTAACATTTACCTTAATAATGTTATTTTCTGGTCATACTGAGGTGCACAGACAGTCAGCAGGACACATGTCCTACAAGTGTGCTGTGTGCGGCTTCTATAGTGCTCCCTGCACGAGTATAGCACTCTAATATTACCTCAGTAGGTGAATGTGAGGCCGCCGGCTGGATCCCACCTTGTAGCTAGTTAGATAGGAGGTTGTATATCAGTCAGATCCTGTAGGCAGCTACTGCCCAGTGTGGCTGTAACATTTACCTTAATAATGTTATTTTCTGGTCATACTGAGGTGTACAGACAGTCAGTAGGACACATGTCCTACAAGTGTGCTGTGTGCGGCTTCTATAGTGCTCCCTGCACGAGTATAGCACTCTAATATTACCTCAGTAGGTGAATGTGAGGCCGCCGGCTGGATCCCACCTTGTAACTAGTTAGATAAGAGGTTGTATATCAGTCAGATCCTGTAGGCAGCTACTGCCCAGTGTGGCTGTAACATTTACCTTAATAATGTTATTTTCTGGTCATACTGAGGTGTACAGACAGTCAGTAGGACACATGTCCTACAAGTGTGCTGTGCGCGGCTTCTATAGTGCTCCCTGCACGAGTATAGCACTCTAATATTACCTCAGTAGGTGAATGTGAGGCCGCCGGCTGGATCCCACCTTGTAACTAGTTAGATAGGAGGTTGTATATCAGTCAGATCCTGTAGGCAGCTACTGCCCAGTGTGGCTGTAACATTTACCTTAATAATGTTATTTTATGGTCATACTGAGGTGTACAGACAGTCAGTAGGACACATGTCCTACAAGTGTGCTGTGCGCGGCTTCTATAGTGCTCCCTGCACGAGTATAGCACTCTAATATTACCTCAGTAGGTGAATGTGAGGCCGCCGGCTGGATCCCACCTTGTAGCTAGTTAGATAGGAGGTTGTATATCAGTCAGATCCTGTAGGCAGCTACTGCCCAGTGTGGCTGTAACATTTACCTTAATAATGTTATTTTCTGGTCATACTGAGGTGCACAGACAGTCAGCAGGGCACATGTCCTACAAGTGTGCTGTGTGCGGCTTCTATAGTGCTCCCTGCACGAGTATAGCACTCTAATATTACCTCAGTAGGTGAATGTGAGGCCGCCGGCTGGATCCCACCTTGTAGCTAGTTAGATAGGAGGTTGTATATCAGTCAGATCCTGTAGGCAGCTACTGCCCAGTGTGGCTGTAACATTTACCTTAATAATGTTATTTTCTGGTCATACTGAGGTGCACAGACAGTCAGCAGGGCACATGTCCTACAAGTGTGCTGTGTGCGGCTTCTATAGTGCTCCCTGCACGAGTATAGCACTCTAATACTACCTCAGTAGGTGAATGTGAGGCCGCCGGCTGGATCCCACCTTGTAGCTAGTTAGATAGGAGGTTGTATATCAGTCAGATCCTGTAGGCAGCTACTGCCCAGTGTGGCTGTAACATTTACCTTAATAATGTTATTTTCTGGTCATACTGAGGTGTACAGACAGTCAGCAGGACACATGTCCTACAAGTGTGCTGTGTGCGGCTTCTATAGTGCTCCCTGCACGAGTATAGCACTCTAATATTACCTCAGTAGGTGAATGTGAGGCCGCCGGCTGGATCCCACCTTGTAACTAGTTAGATAGGAGGTTGTATATCAGTCAGATCCTGTAGGCAGCTACTGCCCAGTGTGGCTGTAACATTTACCTTAATAATGTTACTTTCTGGTCATACTGAGGTGCACAGACAGTCAGCAGGGCACATGTCCTACAAGTGTGCTGTGTGCGGCTTCTATAGTGCTCCCTGCACGAGTATAGCACTCTAATATTACCTCAGTAGGTGAATGTGAGGCCGCCGGCTGGATCCCACCTTGTAGCTAGTTAGATAGGAGGTTGTATATCAGTCAGATCCTGTAGGCAGCTACTGCCCAGTGTGGCTGTAACATTTACCTTAATAATGTTATTTTCTGGTCATACTGAGGTGCACAGACAGTCAGCAGGACACATGTCCTACAAGTGTGCTGTGTGCGGCTTCTATAGTGCTCCCTGCACCAGTATAGCACTCTAATATTACCTCAGTAGGTGAATGTGAGGCCGCCGGCTGGATCCCACCTTGTAACTAGTTAGATAGGAGGTTGTATATCAGTCAGATCCTGTAGGCAGCTACTGCCCAGTGTGGCTGTAACATTTACCTTAATAATGTTATTTTCTGGTCATACTGAGGTGTACAGACAGTCAGCAGGGCACATGTCCTACAAGTGTGCTGTGTGCGGCTTCTATAGTGCTCCCTGCACGAGTATAGCACTCTAATATTACCTCAGTAGGTGAATGTGAGGCCGCCGGCTGGATCCCACCTTGTAACTAGTTAGATAGGAGGTTGTATATCAGTCAGATCCTGTAGGCAGCTACTGCCCAGTGTGGCTGTAACATTTACCTTAATAATGTTATTTTCTGGTCATACTGAGGTGCACAGACAGTCAGCAGGACACATGTCCTACAAGTGTGCTGTGTGCGGCTTCTATAGTGCTCCCTGCACGAGTATAGCACTCTAATATTACCTCAGTAGGTGAATGTGAGGCCGCCGGCTGGATCCCACCTTGTAACTAGTTAGATAGGAGGTTGTATATCAGTCAGATCCTGTAGGCAGCTACTGCCCAGTGTGGCTGTAACATTTACCTTAATAATGTTATTTTCTGGCCATACTGAGGTGTACAGACAGTCAGCAGGGCACATGTCCTACAAGTGTGCTGTGTGCGGCTTCTATAGTGCTCCCTGCACGAGTATAGCACTCTAATATTACCTCAGTAGGTGAATGTGAGGCCGCCGGCTGGATCCCACCTTGTAGCTAGTTAGATAGGAGGTTGTATATCAGTCAGATCCTGTAGGCAGCTACTGCCCAGTGTGGCTGTAACATTTACCTTAATAATGTTATTTTCTGGTCATACTGAGGTGTACAGACAGTCAGCAGGGCACATGTCCTACAAGTGTGCTGTGTGCGGCTTCTATAGTGCTCCCTGCACGAGTATAGCACTCTAATATTACCTCAGTAGGTGAATGTGAGGCCGCCGGCTGGATCCCACCTTGTAGCTAGTTAGATAGGAGGTTGTATATCAGTCAGATCCTGTAGGCAGCTACTGCCCAGTGTGGCTGTAACATTTACCTTAATAATGTTATTTTCTGGTCATACTGAGGTGTACAGACAGACAGCAGGGCACATGTCCTACAAGTGTGCTGTGTGCGGCTTCTATAGTGCTCCCTGCACGAGTATAGCACTCTAATATTACCTCAGTAGGTGAATGTGAGGCCGCCGGCTGGATCCCACCTTGTAACTAGTTAGATAGGAGGTTGTATATCAGTCAGATCCTGTAGGCAGCTACTGCCCAGTGTGGCTGTAACATTTACCTTAATAATGTTATTTTCTGGTCATACTGAGGTGTACAGACAGTCAGCAGGGCACATGTCCTACAAGTGTGCTCTGTGCGGCTTCTATAGTGCTCCCTGCACGAGTATAGCACTCTAATATTACCTCAGTAGGTGAATGTGAGGCCGCCGGCTGGATCCCACCTTGTAACTAGTTAGATAGGAGGTTGTATATCAGTCAGATCCTGTAGGCAGCTACTGCCCAGTGTGGCTGTAACATTTACCTTAATAATGTTATTTTCTGGTCATACTGAGGTGCACAGACAGTCAGCAGGGCACATGTCCTACAAGTGTGCTGTGTGCGGCTTCTATAGTGCTCCCTGCACGAGTATAGCACTCTAATATTACCTCAGTAGGTGAATGTGAGGCCGCCGGCTGGATCCCACCTTGTAGCTAGTTAGATAGGAGGTTGTATATCAGTCAGATCCTGTAGGCAGCTACTGCCCAGTGTGGCTGTAACATTTACCTTAATAATGTTATTTTCTGGTCATACTGAGGTGCACAGACAGTCAGCAGGGCACATGTCCTACAAGTGTGCTGTGTGCGGCTTCTATAGTGCTCCCTGCACCAGTATAGCACTCTAATATTACCTCAGTAGGTGAATGTGAGGCCGCCGGCTGGATCCCACCTTGTAGCTAGTTAGATAGGAGGTTGTATATCAGTCAGATCCTGTAGGCAGCTACTGTCCAGTGTGGCTGTAACATTTACCTTAATAATGATATTTTCTGGTCATACTGAGGTGTACAGACAGTCAGCAGGACACTTGTCCTACAAGTGTGCTGTGTGCGGCTTCTATAGTGCTCCCTGCACGAGTATAGCACTCTAATATTACCTCAGTAGGTGAATGTGAGGCCGCCGGCTGGATCCCACCTTGTAGCTAGTTAGATAGGAGGTTGTATATCAGTCAGATCCTGTAGGCAGCTACTGCCTAGTGTGGCTGTAACATTTACCTTAATAATGTTATTTTCTGGTCATACTGAGGTGCACAGACAGCAGGGCACATGTCCTACAAGTGTGCTGTGTGCGGCTTCTATAGTGCTCCCTGCACGAGTATAGCACTCTAATATTACCTCAGTAGGTGAATGTGAGGCCGCCGGCTGGATCCCACCTTGTAGCTAGTTAGATAGGAGGTTGTATATCAGTCAGATCCTGTAGGCAGCTACTGCCCAGTGTGGCTGTAACATTTACCTTAATAATGTTATTTTCTGGTCATACTGAGGTGTACAGACAGTCAGCAGGACACATGTCCTACAAGTGTGCTGTGTGCGGCTTCTATAGTGCTCCCTGCACCAGTATAGCACTCTAATATTACCTCAGTAGGTGAATGTGAGGCCGCCGGCTGGATCCCACCTTGTAGCTAGTTAGATAGGAGGTTGTATATCAGTCAGATCCTGTAGGCAGCTACTGCCCAGTGTGGCTGTAACATTTACCTTAATAATGTTATTTACTGCCCATACTGAGGTGTACAGACAGTCAGCAGGGCACATGTCCTACAAGTGTGCTGTGTGCGGCTTCTATAGTGCTCCCTGCACGAGTATAGCACTCTAATATTACCTCAGTAGGTGAATGTGAGGCCGCCGGCTGGATCCCACCTTGTAGCTAGTTAGATAGGAGGTTGTATATCAGTCAGATCCTGTAGGCAGCTACTGCCCAGTGTGGCTGTAACATTTACCTTAATAATGTTATTTTCTGGTCATACTGAGGTGTACAGACAGTCAGCAGGACACATGTCCTACAAGTGTGCTGTGTGCGGCTTCTATAGTGCTCCCTGCACCAGTATAGCACTCTAATATTACCTCAGTAGGTGAATGTGAGGCCGCCGGCTGGGTCCCACCTTGTAACTAGTTAGATAGGAGGTTGTATATCAGTCAGATCCTGTAGGCAGCTACTGCCCAGTGTGGCTGTAACATTTACCTTAATAATGTTATTTTCTGGTCATACTGAGGTGCACAGACAGTCAGCAGGACACATGTCCTACAAGTGTGCTGTGTGCGGCTTCTATAGTGCTCCCTGCACGAGTATAGCACTCTAATATTACCTCAGTAGGTGAATGTGAGGCCGCCGGCTGGATCCCACCTTGTAACTAGTTAGATAGGAGGTTGTATATCAGTCAGATCCTGTAGGCAGCTACTGCCCAGTGTGGCTGTAACATTTACCTTAATAATGTTATTTTCTGGTCATACTGAGGTGCACAGACAGTCAGCAGGGCACATGTCCTACAAGTGTGCTGTGTGCGGCTTCTATAGTGCTCCCTGCACGAGTATAGCACTCTAATATTACCTCAGTAGGTGAATGTGAGGCCGCCGGCTGGATCCCACCTTGTAACTAGTTAGATAGGAGGTTGTATATCAGTCAGATCCTGTAGGCAGCTACTGCCCAGTGTGGCTGTAACATTTACCTTAATAATGTTATTTTCTGCCCATACTGAGGTGCACAGACAGTCAGCAGGGCACATGTCCTACAAGTGTGCTGTGTGCGGCTTCTATAGTGCTCCCTGCACCAGTATAGCACTCTAATATTACCTCAGTAGGTGAATGTGAGGCCGCCGGCTGGATCCCACCTTGTAGCTAGTTAGATAGGAGGTTGTATATCAGTCAGATCCTGTAGGCAGCTACTGCCCAGTGTGGCTGTAACATTTACCTTAATAATGATATTTTCTGGTCATACTGAGGTGTACAGACAGTCAGCAGGACACTTGTCCTACAAGTGTGCTGTGTGCGGCTTCTATAGTGCTCCCTGCACGAGTATAGCACTCTAATATTACCTCAGTAGGTGAATGTGAGGCCGCCGGCTGGATCCCACCTTGTAGCTAGTTAGATAGGAGGTTGTATATCAGTCAGATCCTGTAGGCAGCTACTGCCTAGTGTGGCTGTAACATTTACCTTAATAATGTTATTTTCTGGTCATACTGAGGTGCACAGACAGCAGGGCACATGTCCTACAAGTGTGCTGTGTGCGGCTTCTATAGTGCTCCCTGCACGAGTATAGCACTCTAATATTACCTCAGTAGGTGAATGTGAGGCCGCCGGCTGGATCCCACCTTGTAGCTAGTTAGATAGGAGGTTGTATATCAGTCAGATCCTGTAGGCAGCTACTGCCCAGTGTGGCTGTAACATTTACCTTAATAATGTTATTTTCTGGTCATACTGAGGTGTACAGACAGTCAGCAGGACACATGTCCTACAAGTGTGCTGTGTGCGGCTTCTATAGTGCTCCCTGCACGAGTATAGCACTCTAATATTACCTCAGTAGGTGAATGTGAGGCTGCCGGCTGGATCCCACCTTGTAACTAGTTAGATAGGAGGTTGTATATCAGTCAGATCCTGTAGGCAGCTACTGCCCAGTGTGGCTGTAACATTTACCTTAATAATGTTATTTTCTGGTCATACTGAGGTGTACAGACAGTCAGCAGGACACATGTCCTACAAGTGTGCTGTGTGCGGCTTCTATAGTGCTCCCTGCACGAGTATAGCACTCTAATATTACCTCAGTAGGTGAATGTGAGGCTGCCGGCTGGATCCCACCTTGTAACTAGTTAGATAGGAGGTTGTATATCAGTCAGATCCTGTAGGCAGCTACTGCCCAGTGTGGCTGTAACATTTACCTTAATAATGTTATTTTCTGGTCATACTGAGGTGTACAGACAGTCAGCAGGGCACATGTCCTACAAGTGTGCTGTGTGCGGCTTCTATAGTGCTCCCTGCACGAGTATAGCACTCTAATATTACCTCAGTAGGTGAATGTGAGGCCGCCGGCTGGATCCCACCTTGTAGCTAGTTAGATAGGAGGTTGTATATCAGTCAGATCCTGTAGGCAGCTACTGCCCAGTGTGGCTGTAACATTTACCTTAATAATGTTATTTACTGCCCATACTGAGGTGTACAGACAGTCAGCAGGACACATGTCCTACAAGTGTGCTGTGTGCGGCTTCTATAGTGCTCCCTGCACCAGTATAGCACTCTAATATTACCTCAGTAGGTGAATGTGAGGCTGCCGGCTGGATCCCACCTTGTAACTAGTTAGATAGGAGGTTGTATATCAGTCAGATCCTGTAGGCAGCTACTGCCCAGTGTGGCTGTAACATTTACCTTAATAATGTTATTTTCTGGTCATACTGAGGTGTACAGACAGTCAGCAGGACACATGTCCTACAAGTGTGCTGTGTGCGGCTTCTATAGTGCTCCCTGCACGAGTATAGCACTCTAATATTACCTCAGTAGGTGAATGTGAGGCCGCCGGCTGGATCCCACCTTGTAACTAGTTAGATCGGAGGTTGTATATCAATCAGATCCTGTAGGCAGCTACTGCCCAGTGTGGCTGTAACATTTACCTTAATAATGTTATTTTCTGGTCATACTGAGGTGCACAGACAGTCAGCAGGGCACATGTCCTACAAGTGTGCTGTGTGCGGCTTCTATAGTGCTCCCTCCACGAGTATAGCACTCTAATATTACCTCAGTAGGTGAATGTGAGGCCGCCGGCTGGATCCCACCTTGTAGCTAGTTATATAGGAGGTTGTATATCAGTCAGATCCTGTAGGCAGCTACTGCCCAGTGTGGCTGTAACATTTACCTTAATAATGTTATTTTCTGGTCATACTGAGGTGTACAGACAGTCAGCAGGACACATGTCCTACAAGTGTGCTGTGTGCGGCTTCTATAGTGCTCCCTGCACGAGTATAGCACTCTAATATTACCTCAGTAGGTGAATGTGAGGCCGCCGGCTGGATCCCACCTTGTAGCTAGTTATATAGGAGGTTGTATATCAGTCAGATCCTGTAGGCAGCTACTGCCCAGTGTGACTGTAACATTTACCTTAATAATGTTATTTTCTGGCCATACTGAGGTGTACAGACAGTCAGCAGGACACATGTCCTACAAGTGTGCTGTGTGCGGCTTCTATAGTGCTCCCTGCACGAGTATAGCACTCTAATATTACCTCAGTAGGTGAATGTGAGGCCGCCGGCTGGATCCCACCTTGTAGCTAGTTAGATAGGAGGTTGTATATCAGTCAGATCCTGTAGGCAGCTACTGCCCAGTGTGGCTGTAACATTTACCTTAATAATGTTATTTTCTGGTCATACTGAGGTGTACAGACAGTCAGCAGGGCAAATGTCCTACAAGTGTGCTGTGTGCGGCTTCTATAGTGCTCCCTGCACGAGTATAGCACTCTAATATTACCTCAGTAGGTGAATGTGAGGCTGCCGGCTGGATCCCACCTTGTAGCTAGTTAGATAGGAGGTTGTATATCAGTCAGATCCTGTAGGCAGCTACTGCCCAGTGTGGCTGTAACATTTACCTTAATAATGTTATTTTCTGGTCATACTGAGGTGTACAGACAGTCAGCAGGGCAAATGTCCTACAAGTGTGCTGTGTGCGGCTTCTATAGTGCTCCCTGCACGAGTATAGCACTCTAATATTACCTCAGTAGGTGAATGTGAGGCCGCCGGCTGGATCCCACCTTGTAACTAGTTAGATAGGAGGTTGTATATCAGTCAGATCCTGTAGGCAGCTACTGCCCAGTGTGGCTGTAACATTTACCTTAATAATGTTATTTTCTGGTCATACTGAGGTGTACAGACAGTCAGCAGGACACATGTCCTACAAGTGTGCTGTGCGCGGCTTCTATAGTGCTCCCTGCACGAGTATAGCACTCTAATATTACCTCAGTAGGTGAATGTGAGGCCGCCGGCTGGATCCCACCTTGTAGCTAGTTAGATAGGAGGTTGTATATCAGTCAGATCCTGTAGGCAGCTACTGCCCAGTGTGACTGTAACATTTACCTTAATAATGTTATTTTCTTGTCATACTGAGGTGTACAGACAGTCAGCAGGGCACATGTCCTACAAGTGTGCTGTGTGCGGCTTCTATAGTGCTCCCTGCACGAGTATAGCACTCTAATATTACCTCAGTAGGTGAATGTGAGGCCGCCGGCTGGATCCCACCTTGTAACTAGTTAGATAGGAGGTTGTATATCAGTCAGATACTGTAGGCAGCTACTGCCCAGTGTGGCTGTAACATTTACCTTAATAATGTTATTTTCTGGTCATACTGAGGTGTACAGACAGTCAGCAGGGCACATGTCCTACAAGTGTGCTGTGCGCGGCTTCTATAGTGCTCCCTGCACGAGTATAGCACTCTAATATTACCTCAGTAGGTGAATGTGAGGCCGCCGGCTGGATCCCACCTTGTAGCTAGTTAGATAGGAGGTTGTATATCAGTCAGATCCTGTAGGCAGCTACTGCCCAGTGTGGCTGTAACATTTACCTTAATAATGTTATTTTCTGGCCATACTGAGGTGTACAGACAGTCAGCAGGGCACATGTCCTACAAGTGTGCTGTGTGCGGCTTCTATAGTGCTCCCTGCACCAGTATAGCACTCTAATATTACCTCAGTAGGTGAATGTGAGGCCGCCGGCTGGATCCCACCTTGTAGCTAGTTAGATAGGAGGTTGTATATCAGTCAGATCCTGTAGGCAGCTACTGCCCAGTGTGGCTGTAACATTTACCTTAATAATGTTATTTTCTGGCCATACTGAGGTGTACAGACAGTCAGCAGGGCACATGTCCAACAAGTGTGCTGTGTGCGGCTTCTATAGTGCTCCCTGCACCAGTATAGCACTCTAATATTACCTCAGTAGGTGAATGTGAGGCCGCCGGCTGGATCCCACCTTGTAGCTAGTTAGATAGGAGGTTGTATATCAGTCAGATCCTGTAGGCAGCTACTGCCCAGTGTGGCTGTAACATTTACCTTAATAATGTTATTTTCTGGTCATACTGAGGTGTACAGACAGTCAGCAGGACACATGTCCTACAAGTGTGCTGTGTGCGGCTTCTATAGTGCTCCCTGCACGAGTATAGCACTCTAATATTACCTCAGTAGGTGAATGTGAGGCCGCCGGCTGGATCCCACCTTGTAGCTAGTTAGATAGAAGGTTGTATATCAGTCAGATCCTGTAGGTAGCTACTGCCCAGTGTGGCTGTAACATTTACCTTAATAATGTTATTTTCTGGCCATACTGAGGTGTACAGACAGTCAGCAGGACACATGTCCTACAAGTGTGCTGTGCGCGGCTTCTATAGTGCTCCCTGCACCAGTATAGCACTCTAATATTACCTCAGTAGGTGAATGTGAGGCCGCCGGCTGGATCCCACCTTGTAACTAGTTAGATAGGAGGTTGTATATCAGTCAGATCCTGTAGGCAGCTACTGCCCAGTGTGGCTGTAACATTTACCTTAATAATGTTATTTTCTGGCCATACTGAGGTGCACAGACAGTCAGCAGGGCACATGTCCTACAAGTGTGCTGTGTGCGGCTTCTATAGTGCTCCCTCCACGAGTATAGCACTCTAATATTACCTCAGTAGGTGAATGTGAGGCCGCCGGCTGGATCCCACCTTGTAACTAGTTACATAGGAGGTTGTATATAAGTCAGATCCTGTAGGCAGCTACTGCCCAGTGTGGCTGTAACATTTACCTTAATAATGTTATTTTCTGGTCATACTGAGGTGTACAGACAGTCAGCAGGACACATGTCCTACAAGTGTGCTGTGCGCGGCTTCTATAGTGCTCCCTGCACCAGTATAGCACTCTAATATTACCTCAGTAGGTGAATGTGAGGCCGCCGGCTGGATCCCACCTTGTAACTAGTTAGATAGGAGGTTGTATATCAGTCAGATCCTGTAGGCAGCTACTGCCCAGTGTGGCTGTGACATTTACCTTAATAATGTTATTTTCTGGTCATACTGAGGTGTACAGACAGTCAGCAGGGCACATGTCCTACAAGTGTGCTGTGCGCGGCTTCTATAGTGCTCCCTGCACGAGTATTGCACTCTAATATTACCTCAGTAGGTGAATGTGAGGCCGCCGGCTGGATCCCACCTTGTAACTAGTTAGATAGGAGGTTGTATATCAGTCAGATCCTGTAGGCAGCTACTGCCCAGTGTGGCTGTAACATTTACCTTAATAATGTTATTTTCTGGCCATACTGAGGTGCACAGACAGTCAGCAGGGCACATGTCCTACAAGTGTGCTGTGTGCGGCTTCTATAGCGCTCCCTGCACGAGTATAGCACTCTAATATTACCTCAGTAGGTGAATGTGAGGCCGCCGGCTGGATCCCACCTTGTAGCTAGTTAGATAGGTGGTTGTATATCAGTCAGATCCTGTAGGCAGCTACTGCCCAGTGTGGCTGTAACATTTACCTTAATAATGTTATTTTCTGGCCATACTGAGGTGTACAGACAGTCAGCAGAACACATGTCCTACAAGTGTGCTGTGTGCGGCTTCTATAGCGCTCCCTGCACGAGTATAGCCCTCTAATATTACCTCAGTAGGTGAATGTGAGGCCGCCGGCTGGATCCCACCTTGTAGCTAGTTAGATAGAAGGTTGTATATCAGTCAGATCCTGTAGGCAGCTACTGCCCAGTGTGGCTGTAACATTTACCTTAATAATGTTATTTACTGCCCATACTGAGGTGTACAGACAGTCAGCAGGACACATGTCCTACAAGTGTGCTGTGTGCGGCTTCTATAGTGCTCTCTGCACGAGTATAGCACTCTAATATTACCTCAGTAGGTGAATGTGAGGCCGCCGGCTGGATCCCACCTTGTAGCTAGTTAGATAGGAGGTTGTATATCAGTCAGATCCTGTAGGCAGCTACTGCCCAGTGTGGCTGTAACATTTACCTTAATAATGTTATTTTCTGGTCATACTGAGGTGTACAGACAGTCAGCAGGACACATGTCCTACAAGTGTGCTGTGTGCGGCTTCTATAGTGCTCCCTGCACGAGTATAGCACTCTAATATTACCTCAGTAGGTGAATGTGAGGCCGCCGGCTGGATCCCACCTTGTAGCTAGTTAGATAGGAGGTTGTATATCAGTCAGATCCTGTAGGTAGCTACTGCCCAGTGTGGCTGTAACATTTACCTTAATAATGTTATTTTCTGGCCATACTGAGGTGTACAGACAGTCAGCAGGACACATGTCCTACAAGTGTGCTGTGCGCGGCTTCTATAGTGCTCCCTGCACCAGTATAGCACTCTAATATTACCTCAGTAGGTGAATGTGAGGCCGCCGGCTGGATCCCACCTTGTAACTAGTTACATAGGAGGTTGTATATAAGTCAGATCCTGTAGGCAGCTACTGCCCAGTGTGGCTGTAACATTTACCTTAATAATGTTATTTTCTGGTCATACTGAGGTGTACAGACAGTCAGCAGGACACATGTCCTACAAGTGTGCTGTGCGCGGCTTCTATAGTGCTCCCTGCACCAGTATAGCACTCTAATATTACCTCAGTAGGTGAATGTGAGGCCGCCGGCTGGATCCCACCTTGTAACTAGTTAGATAGGAGGTTGTATATCAGTCAGATCCTGTAGGCAGCTACTGCCCAGTGTGGCTGTGACATTTACCTTAATAATGTTATTTTCTGGTCATACTGAGGTGTACAGACAGTCAGCAGGGCACATGTCCTACAAGTGTGCTGTGCGCGGCTTCTATAGTGCTCCCTGCACGAGTATTGCACTCTAATATTACCTCAGTAGGTGAATGTGAGGCCGCCGGCTGGATCCCACCTTGTAGCTAGTTAGATAGGAGGTTGTATATCAGTCAGATCCTGTAGGCAGCTACTGCCCAGTGTGGCTGTAACATTTACCTTAATAATGTTATTTTCTGGCCATACTGAGGTGTACAGACAGTCAGCAGGACACATGTCCTACAAGTGTGCTGTGTGCGGCTTCTATAGTGCTCCCTGCACGAGTATAGCACTCTAATATTACCTCAGTAGGTGAATGTGAGGCCGCCGGCTGGATCCCACCTTGTAGCTAGTTAGATAGGAGGTTGTATATCAGTCAGATCCTGTAGGCAGCTACTGCCCAGTGTGGCTGTAACATTTACCTTAATAATGTTATTTTCTGGTCATACTGAGGTGTACAGACAGTCAGTAGGACACATGTCCTACAAGTGTGCTGTGTGCGGCTTCTATAGCGCTCCCTGCACGAGTATAGCACTCTAATATTACCTCAGTAGGTGAATGTGAGGCCGCCGGCTGGATCCCACCTTGTAGCTAGTTAGATAGGAGGTTGTATATCAGTCAGATCCTGTAGGCAGCTACTGCCCAGTGTGGCTGTAACATTTACCTTAATAATGTTATTTTCTGGTCATACTGAGGTGTACAGACAGTCAGCAGGACACATGTCCTACAAGTGTGCTGTGTGCGGCTTCTATAGTGCTCCCTGCACGAGTATAGCACTCTAATATTACCTCAGTAGGTGAATGTGAGGCCGCCGGCTGGATCCCACCTTGTAGCTAGTTAGATAGGAGGTTGTATATCAGTCAGATCCTGTAGGTAGCTACTGCCCAGTGTGGCTGTAACATTTACCTTAATAATGTTATTTTCTGGCCATACTGAGGTGTACAGACAGTCAGCAGGACACATGTCCTACAAGTGTGCTGTGCGCGGCTTCTATAGTGCTCCCTGCACCAGTATAGCACTCTAATATTACCTCAGTAGGTGAATGTGCGGCCGCCGGCTGGATCCCACCTTGTAACTAGTTACATAGGAGGTTGTATATAAGTCAGATCCTGTAGGCAGCTACTGCCCAGTGTGGCTGTAACATTTACCTTAATAATGTTATTTTCTGGTCATACTGAGGTGTACAGACAGTCAGCAGGACACATGTCCTACAAGTGTGCTGTGCGCGGCTTCTATAGTGCTCCCTGCACCAGTATAGCACTCTAATATTACCTCAGTAGGTGAATGTGAGGCCGCCGGCTGGATCCCACCTTGTAACTAGTTAGATAGGAGGTTGTATATCAGTCAGATCCTGTAGGCAGCTACTGCCCAGTGTGGCTGTGACATTTACCTTAATAATGTTATTTTCTGGTCATACTGAGGTGTACAGACAGTCAGCAGGGCACATGTCCTACAAGTGTGCTGTGCGCGGCTTCTATAGTGCTCCCTGCACGAGTATTGCACTCTAATATTACCTCAGTAGGTGAATGTGAGGCCGCCGGCTGGATCCCACCTTGTAGCTAGTTAGATAGGAGGTTGTATATCAGTCAGATCCTGTAGGCAGCTACTGCCCAGTGTGGCTGTAACATTTACCTTAATAATGTTATTTTCTGGCCATACTGAGGTGCACAGACAGTCAGCAGGGCACATGTCCTACAAGTGTGCTGTGTGCGGCTTCTATAGCGCTCCCTGCACGAGTATAGCACTCTAATATTACCTCAGTAGGTGAATGTGAGGCCGCCGGCTGGATCCCACCTTGTAGCTAGTTAGATAGGTGGTTGTATATCAGTCAGATCCTGTAGGCAGCTACTGCCCAGTGTGGCTGTAACATTTACCTTAATAATGTTATTTTCTGGCCATACTGAGGTGTACAGACAGTCAGCAGAACACATGTCCTACAAGTGTGCTGTGTGCGGCTTCTATAGCGCTCCCTGCACGAGTATAGCCCTCTAATATTACCTCAGTAGGTGAATGTGAGGCCGCCGGCTGGATCCCACCTTGTAGCTAGTTAGATAGGAGGTTGTATATCAGTCAGATCCTGTAGGCAGCTACTGCCCAGTGTGGCTGTAACATTTACCTTAATAATGTTATTTACTGCCCATACTGAGGTGTACAGACAGTCAGCAGGACACATGTCCTACAAGTGTGCTGTGTGCGGCTTCTATAGTGCTCCCTGCACGAGTATAGCACTCTAATATTACCTCAGTAGTTGAATGTGAGGCCGCCGGCTGGATCCCACCTTGTAACTAGTTAGATAGGAGGTTGTATATCAGTCAGATCCTGTAGGCAGCTACTGCCCAGTGTGGCTGTGACATTTACCTTAATAATGTTATTTTCTGGTCATACTGAGGTGTACAGACAGTCAGCAGGACACATGTCCTACTAGTGTGCTGTGTGCGGCTTCTATAGTGCTCCCTGCACGAGTATAGCACTCTAATATTACCTCAGTAGGTGAATGTGAGGCCGCCGGCTGGATCCCACCTTGTAACTAGTTAGATAGGAGGTTGTATATCAGTCAGATCCTGTAGGCAGCTACTGCCCAGTGTGGCTGTAACATTTACCTTAATAATGTTATTTTCTGGCCATACTGAGGTGCACAGACAGTCAGCAGGACACATGTCCTACAAGTGTGCTGTGTGCGGCTTCTATAGTGCTCCCTGCACCAGTATAGCACTCTAATATTACCTCAGTAGGTGAATGTGAGGCCGCCGGCTGGATCCCACCTTGTAGCTAGTTAGATAGGAGGTTGTATATCAGTCAGATCCTGTAGGCAGCTACTGCCCAGTGTGACTGTAACATTTACCTTAATAATGTTATTTTCTGGTCATACTGAGGTGCACAGACAGTCAGCAGGGCACATGTCCTACAAGTGTGCTGTGTGCGGCTTCTATAGTGCTCCCTGCACGAGTATAGCACTCTAATATTACCTCAGTAGGTGAATGTGAGGCCGCCGGCTGGATCCCACCTTGTAGCTAGTTAGATAGGAGGTTGTATATCAGTCAGATCCTGTAGGAAGCTACTGCCCAGTGTGACTGTAACATTTACCTTAATAATGTTATTTTCTGGTCATACTGAGGTGTACAGACAGTCAGCAGGACACATGTCCTACAAGTGTGCTGTGTGCGGCTTCTATAACGCTCCCTGCACGAGTATAGCACTCTAATATTACCTCAGTAGGTGAATGTGAGGCCGCCGGCTGGATCCCACCTTGTAGCTAGTTAGATAGGAGGTTGTATATCAGTCAGATCCTGTAGGCAGCTACTGCCCAGTGTGGCTGTAACATTTACCTTAATAATGATATTTTCTGGTCATACTGAGGTGTACAGACAGTCAGCAGGGCACATGTCCTACAAGTGTGCTGTGTGCGGCTTCTATAGTGCTCTCTGCACGAGTATAGCACTCTAATATTACCTCAGTAGGTGAATGTGAGGCCGCCGGCTGGATCCCACCTTGTAGCTAGTTAGATAGGAGGTTGTATATCAGTCAGATCCTGTAGGCAGCTACTGCCCAGTGTGGCTGTAACATTTACCTTAATAATGTTATTTTCTGGTCATACTGAGGTGTACAGACAGTCAGCAGAGCCCATGTCCTACAAGTGTGCTGTGTGCGGCTTCTATAGTGCTCTCTGCACGAGTATAGCACTCTAATATTACCTCAGTAGGTGAATGTGAGGCCGCCGGCTGGATCCCACCTTGTAACTAGTTAGATAGGAGGTTGTATATCAGTCAGATCCTGTAGGCAGCTACTGCCCAGTGTGGCTGTAACATTTACCTTAATAATGTTATTTTCTGGCCATACTGAGGTGTACAGACAGTCAGCAGGACACATGTCCTACAAGTGTGCTGTGTGCGGCTTCTATAGTGCTCCCTGCACGAGTATAGCACTCTAATATTACCTCAGTAGGTGAATGTGAGGCTGCCGGCTGGATCCCACCTTGTAGCTAGTTAGATAGGAGGTTGTATATCAGTCAGATCCTGTAGGCAGCTACTGCCCAGTGTGGCTGTAACATTTACCTTAATAATGTTATTTTCTGGTCATACTGAGGTGTACAGACAGTCAGCAGGGCACATGTCCTACAAGTGTGCTGTGTGCGGCTTCTATAGTGCTCCCTGCACGAGTATAGCACTCTAATATTACCTCAGTAGGTGAATGTGAGGCCGCCGGCTGGATCCCACCTTGTAACTAGTTAGATAGGAGGTTGTATATCAGTCAGATCCTGTAGGCAGCTACTGCCCAGTGTGGCTGTAACATTTACCTTAATAATGTTATTTTCTGGTCATACTGAGGTGCACAGACAGTCAGCAGGACACATGTCCTACAAGTGTGCTGTGTGCGGCTTCTATAGTGCTCCCTGCACGAGTATAGCACTCTAATATTACCTCAGTAGGTGAATGTGAGGCCGCCGGCTGGATCCCACCTTGTAGCTAGTTAGATAGGAGGTTGTATATCAGTCAGATCCTGTAGGCAGCTACTGCCTAGTGTGGCTGTAACATTTACCTTAATAATGTTATTTTCTGGTCATACTGAGGTGTACAGACAGTCAGCAGGGCACATGTCCTACAAGTGTGCTGTGTGCGGCTTCTATAGTGCTCCCTGCACGAGTATAGCACTCTAATATTACCTCAGTAGGTGAATGTGAGGCCGCCGGCTGGATCCCACCTTGTAACTAGTTAGATAGGAGGTTGTATATCAGTCAGATCCTGTAGGCAGCTACTGCCCAGTGTGGCTGTAACATTTACCTTAATAATGTTATTTTCTGGTCATACTGAGGTGTACAGACAGTCAGCAGGGCACATGTCCTACAAGTGTGCTGTGTGCGGCTTCTATAGTGCTCCCTGCACGAGTATAGCACTCTAATATTACCTCAGTAGGTGAATGTGAGGCCGCCGGCTGGATCCCACCTTGTAACTAGTTAGATAGGAGGTTGTATATCAGTCAGATCCTGTAGGCAGCTACTGCCCAGTGTGGCTGTAACATTTACCTTAATAATGTTATTTTCTGGTCATACTGAGGTGTACAGACAGTCAGCAGGGCACATGTCCTACAAGTGTGCTGTGTGCGGCTTCTATAGTGCTCCCTGCACGAGTATAGCACTCTAATATTACCTCAGTAGGTAAATGTGAGGCCGCCGGCTGGATCCCACCTTGTAACTAGTTAGATAGGAGGTTGTATATCAGTCAGATCCTGTAGGCAGCTACTGCCCAGTGTGGCTGTAACATTTACTTTAATAATGTTATTTTCTGGTCATACTGAGGTGTACAGACAGTCAGCAGGGCACATGTCCTACAAGTGTGCTCTGTGCGGCTTCTATAGTGCTCCCTGCACGAGTATAGCACTCTAATATTACCTCAGTAGGTGAATGTGAGGCCGCCGGCTGGATCCCACCTTGTAGCTAGTTAGATAGGAGGTTGTATATCAGTCAGATCCTGTAGGCAGCTACTGCCCAGTGTGGCTGTAACATTTACCTTAATAATGTTATTTTCTGGTCATACTGAGGTGCACAGACAGTCAGCAGGGCACATGTCCTACAAGTGTGCTGTGTGCGGCTTCTATAGTGCTCCCTGCACGAGTATAGCACTCTAATATTACCTCAGTAGGTGAATGTGAGGCCGCCGGCTGGATCCCACCTTGTAACTAGTTAGATAGGAGGTTGTATATCAGTCAGATCCTGTAGGCAGCTACTGCCCAGTGTGGCTGTAACATTTACCTTAATAATGTTATTTTCTGCCCATACTGAGGTGCACAGACAGTCAGCAGGGCACATGTCCTACAAGTGTGCTGTGTGCGGCTTCTATAGTGCTCCCTGCACGAGTATAGCACTCTAATATTACCTCAGTAGGTGAATGTGAGGCCGCCGGCTGGATCCCACCTTGTAGCTAGTTAGATAGGAGGTTGTATATCAGTCAGATCCTGTAGGCAGCTACTGCCCAGTGTGGCTGTAACATTTACCTTAATAATGATATTTTCTGGTCATACTGAGGTGTACAGACAGTCAGCAGGACACTTGTCCTACAAGTGTGCTGTGTGCGGCTTCTATAGTGCTCCCTGCACGAGTATAGCACTCTAATATTACCTCAGTAGGTGAATGTGAGGCCGCCGGCTGGATCCCACCTTGTAGCTAGTTAGATAGGAGGTTGTATATCAGTCAGATCCTGTAGGCAGCTACTGCCTAGTGTGGCTGTAACATTTACCTTAATAATGTTATTTTCTGGTCATACTGAGGTGCACAGACAGCAGGGCACATGTCCTACAAGTGTGCTGTGTGCGGCTTCTATAGTGCTCCCTGCACGAGTATAGCACTCTAATATTACCTCAGTAGGTGAATGTGAGGCCGCCGGCTGGATCCCACCTTGTAGCTAGTTAGATAGGAGGTTGTATATCAGTCAGATCCTGTAGGCAGCTACTGCCCAGTGTGGCTGTAACATTTACCTTAATAATGTTATTTTCTGGTCATACTGAGGTGTACAGACAGTCAGCAGGACACATGTCCTACAAGTGTGCTGTGTGCGGCTTCTATAGTGCTCCCTGCACGAGTATAGCACTCTAATATTACCTCAGTAGGTGAATGTGAGGCCGCCGGCTGGATCCCACCTTGTAACTAGTTAGATAGGAGGTTGTATATCAGTCAGATCCTGTAGGCAGCTACTGCCCAGTGTGGCTGTAACATTTACCTTAATAATGTTATTTTCTGGTCATACTGAGGTGTACAGACAGTCAGCAGGACACATGTCCTACAAGTGTGCTGTGTGCGGCTTCTATAGTGCTCCCTGCACCAGTATAGCACTCTAATATTACCTCAGTAGGTGAATGTGAGGCCGCCGGCTGGATCCCACCTTGTAGCTAGTTAGATAGGAGGTTGTATATCAGTCAGATCCTGTAGGCAGCTACTGCCCAGTGTGGCTGTAACATTTACCTTAATAATGTTATTTACTGCCCATACTGAGGTGTACAGACAGTCAGCAGGACACATGTCCTACAAGTGTGCTGTGTGCGGCTTCTATAGTGCTCCCTGCACCAGTATAGCACTCTAATATTACCTCAGTAGGTGAATGTGAGGCTGCCGGCTGGATCCCACCTTGTAACTAGTTAGATAGGAGGTTGTATATCAGTCAGATCCTGTAGGCAGCTACTGCCCAGTGTGGCTGTAACATTTACCTTAATAATGTTATTTTCTGGTCATACTGAGGTGTACAGACAGTCAGCAGGACACATGTCCTACAAGTGTGCTGTGTGCGGCTTCTATAGTGCTCCCTGCACGAGTATAGCACTCTAATATTACCTCAGTAGGTGAATGTGAGGCCGCCGGCTGGATCCCACCTTGTAACTAGTTAGATCGGAGGTTGTATATCAATCAGATCCTGTAGGCAGCTACTGCCCAGTGTGGCTGTAACATTTACCTTAATAATGTTATTTTCTGGTCATACTGAGGTGCACAGACAGTCAGCAGGGCACATGTCCTACAAGTGTGCTGTGTGCGGCTTCTATAGTGCTCCCTCCACGAGTATAGCACTCTAATATTACCTCAGTAGGTGAATGTGAGGCCGCCGGCTGGATCCCACCTTGTAGCTAGTTATATAGGAGGTTGTATATCAGTCAGATCCTGTAGGCAGCTACTGCCCAGTGTGGCTGTAACATTTACCTTAATAATGTTATTTTCTGGTCATACTGAGGTGTACAGACAGTCAGCAGGACACATGTCCTACAAGTGTGCTGTGTGCGGCTTCTATAGTGCTCCCTGCACGAGTATAGCACTCTAATATTACCTCAGTAGGTGAATGTGAGGCCGCCGGCTGGATCCCACCTTGTAGCTAGTTATATAGGAGGTTGTATATCAGTCAGATCCTGTAGGCAGCTACTGCCCAGTGTGACTGTAACATTTACCTTAATAATGTTATTTTCTGGCCATACTGAGGTGTACAGACAGTCAGCAGGACACATGTCCTACAAGTGTGCTGTGTGCGGCTTCTATAGTGCTCCCTGCACGAGTATAGCACTCTAATATTACCTCAGTAGGTGAATGTGAGGCCGCCGGCTGGATCCCACCTTGTAGCTAGTTAGATAGGAGGTTGTATATCAGTCAGATCCTGTAGGCAGCTACTGCCCAGTGTGGCTGTAACATTTACCTTAATAATGTTATTTTCTGGTCATACTGAGGTGTACAGACAGTCAGCAGGGCACATGTCCTACAAGTGTGCTGTGTGCGGCTTCTATAGTGCTCCCTGCACGAGTATAGCACTCTAATATTACCTCAGTAGGTGAATGTGAGGCTGCCGGCTGGATCCCACCTTGTAGCTAGTTAGATAGGAGGTTGTATATCAGTCAGATCCTGTAGGCAGCTACTGCCCAGTGTGGCTGTAACATTTACCTTAATAATGTTATTTTCTGGTCATACTGAGGTGTACAGACAGTCAGCAGGACACATGTCCTACAAGTGTGCTGTGCGCGGCTTCTATAGTGCTCCCTGCACGAGTATAGCACTCTAATATTACCTCAGTAGGTGAATGTGAGGCCGCCGGCTGGATCCCACCTTGTAGCTAGTTAGATAGGAGGTTGTATATCAGTCAGATCCTGTAGGCAGCTACTTCCCAGTGTGACTGTAACATTTACCTTAATAATGTTATTTTCTTGTCATACTGAGGTGTACAGACAGTCAGCAGGGCACATGTCCTACAAGTGTGCTGTGTGCGGCTTCTATAGTGCTCCCTGCACGAGTATAGCACTCTAATATTACCTCAGTAGGTGAATGTGAGGCCGCCGGCTGGATCCCACCTTGTAACTAGTTAGATAGGAGGTTGTATATCAGTCAGATACTGTAGGCAGCTACTGCCCAGTGTGGCTGTAACATTTACCTTAATAATGTTATTTTCTGGTCATACTGAGGTGTACAGACAGTCAGCAGGGCACATGTCCTACAAGTGTGCTGTGCGCGGCTTCTATAGTGCTCCCTGCACGAGTATAGCACTCTAATATTACCTCAGTAGGTGAATGTGAGGCCGCCGGCTGGATCCCACCTTGTAGCTAGTTAGATAGGAGGTTGTATATCAGTCAGATCCTGTAGGCAGCTACTGCCCAGTGTGGCTGTAACATTTACCTTAATAATGTTATTTTCTGGCCATACTGAGGTGTACAGACAGTCAGCAGGGCACATGTCCTACAAGTGTGCTGTGTGCGGCTTCTATAGTGCTCCCTGCACCAGTATAGCACTCTAATATTACCTCAGTAGGTGAATGTGAGGCCGCCGGCTGGATCCCACCTTGTAGCTAGTTAGATAGGAGGTTGTATATCAGTCAGATCCTGTAGGCAGCTACTGCCCAGTGTGGCTGTAACATTTACCTTAATAATGTTATTTTCTGGCCATACTGAGGTGTACAGACAGTCAGCAGGGCACATGTCCAACAAGTGTGCTGTGTGCGGCTTCTATAGTGCTCCCTGCACCAGTATAGCACTCTAATATTACCTCAGTAGGTGAATGTGAGGCCGCCGGCTGGATCCCACCTTGTAGCTAGTTAGATAGGAGGTTGTATATCAGTCAGATCCTGTAGGCAGCTACTGCCCAGTGTGGCTGTAACATTTACCTTAATAATGTTATTTTCTGGTCATACTGAGGTGCACAGACAGTCAGCAGGGCACATGTCCTACAAGTGTGCTGTGTGCGGCTTCTATAGTGCTCCCTGCACGAGTATAGCACTCTAATATTACCTCAGTAGGTGAATGTGAGGCCGCCGGCTGGATCCCACCTTGTAACTAGTTAGATAGGAGGTTGTATATCAGTCAGATCCTGTAGGCAGCTACTGCCCAGTGTGGCTGTAACATTTACCTTAATAATGTTATTTTCTGGCCATACTGAGGTGTACAGACAGTCAGCAGGACACATGTCCTACAAGTGTGCTGTGTGCGGCTTCTATAGTGCTCTCTGCACGAGTATAGCACTCTAATATTACCTCAGTAGGTGAATGTGAGGCCGCCGGCTGGATCCCACCTTGTAGCTAGTTAGATAGGAGGTTGTATATCAGTCAGATCCTGTAGGCAGCTACTGCTCAGTGTGGCTGTAACATTTACCTTAATAATGTTATTTTCTGGTCATACTGAGGTGTACAGACAGTCAGCAGGACACATGTCCTACAAGTGTGCTGTGTGCGGCTTCTATAGTGCTCCCTGCACGAGTATAGCACTCTAATATTACCTCAGTAGGTGAATGTGAGGCCGCCGGCTGGATCCCACCTTGTAGCTAGTTAGATAGGAGGTTGTATATCAGTCAGATCCTGTAGGTAGCTACTGCCCAGTGTGGCTGTAACATTTACCTTAATAATGTTATTTTCTGGCCATACTGAGGTGTACAGACAGTCAGCAGGGCACATGTCCTACAAGTGTGCTGTGTGCGGCTTCTATAGTGCTCCCTGCACCAGTATAGCACTCTAATATTACCTCAGTAGGTGAATGTGAGGCCGCCGGCTGGATCCCACCTTGTAACTAGTTACATAGGAGGTTGTATATAAGTCAGATCCTGTAGGCAGCTACTGCCCAGTGTGGCTGTAACATTTACCTTAATAATGTTATTTTCTGGTCATACTGAGGTGTACAGACAGTCAGCAGGACACATGTCCTACAAGTGTGCTGTGCGCGGCTTCTATAGTGCTCCCTGCACCAGTATAGCACTCTAATATTACCTCAGTAGGTGAATGTGAGGCCGCCGGCTGGATCCCACCTTGTAACTAGTTAGATAGGAGGTTGTATATCAGTCAGATCCTGTAGGCAGCTACTGCCCAGTGTGGCTGTGACATTTACCTTAATAATGTTATTTTCTGGTCATACTGAGGTGTACAGACAGTCAGCAGGGCACATGTCCTACAAGTGTGCTGTGCGCGGCTTCTATAGTGCTCCCTGCACGAGTATTGCACTCTAATATTACCTCAGTAGGTGAATGTGAGGCCGCCGGCTGGATCCCACCTTGTAACTAGTTAGATAGGAGGTTGTATATCAGTCAGATCCTGTAGGCAGCTACTGCCCAGTGTGGCTGTAACATTTACCTTAATAATGTTATTTTCTGGCCATACTGAGGTGCACAGACAGTCAGCAGGGCACATGTCCTACAAGTGTGCTGTGTGCGGCTTCTATAGCGCTCCCTGCACGAGTATAGCACTCTAATATTACCTCAGTAGGTGAATGTGAGGCCGCCGGCTGGATCCCACCTTGTAGCTAGTTAGATAGGTGGTTGTATATCAGTCAGATCCTGTAGGCAGCTACTGCCCAGTGTGGCTGTAACATTTACCTTAATAATGTTATTTTCTGGCCATACTGAGGTGTACAGACAGTCAGCAGGACACATGTCCTACAAGTGTGCTGTGTGCGGCTTCTATAGCGCTCCCTGCACGAGTATAGCCCTCTAATATTACCTCAGTAGGTGAATGTGAGGCCGCCGGCTGGATCCCACCTTGTAGCTAGTTAGATAGGAGGTTGTATATCAGTCAGATCCTGTAGGCAGCTACTGCCCAGTGTGGCTGTAACATTTACCTTAATAATGTTATTTACTGCCCATACTGAGGTGTACAGACAGTCAGCAGGACACATGTCCTACAAGTGTGCTGTGTGCGGCTTCTATAGTGCTCCCTGCACGAGTATAGCACTCTAATATTACCTCAGTAGGTGAATGTGAGGCCGCCGGCTGGATCCCACCTTGTAACTAGTTAGATAGGAGGTTGTATATCAGTCAGATCCTGTAGGCAGCTACTGCCCAGTGTGGCTGTAACATTTACCTTAATAATGTTATTTTCTGGTCATACTGAGGTGTACAGACAGTCAGCAGGACACATGTCCTACAAGTGTGCTGTGTGCGGCTTCTATAGTGCTCCCTGCACGAGTATAGCACTCTAATATTACCTCAGTAGTTGAATGTGAGGCCGCCGGCTGGATCCCACCTTGTAACTAGTTAGATAGGAGGTTGTATATCAGTCAGATCCTGTAGGCAGCTACTGCCCAGTGTGGCTGTGACATTTACCTTAATAATGTTATTTTCTGGTCATACTGAGGTGTACAGACAGTCAGCAGGACACATGTCCTACTAGTGTGCTGTGTGCGGCTTCTATAGTGCTCCCTGCACGAGTATAGCACTCTAATATTACCTCAGTAGGTGAATGTGAGGCCGCCGGCTGGATCCCACCTTGTAACTAGTTAGATAGGAGGTTGTATATCAGTCAGATCCTGTAGGCAGCTACTGCCCAGTGTGGCTGTAACATTTACCTTAATAATGTTATTTTCTGGTCATACTGAGGTGTACAGACAGTCAGCAGGGCACATGTCCTACAAGTGTGCTGTGTGCGGCTTCTATAGTGCTCCCTGCACGAGTATAGCACTCTAATATTACCTCAGTAGGTGAATGTGAGGCCGCCGGCTGGATCCCACCTTGTAACTAGTTAGATAGGAGGTTGTATATCAGTCAGATCCTGTAGGCAGCTACTGCCCAGTGTGGCTGTAACATTTACCTTAATAATGTTATTTTCTGGCCATACTGAGGTGCACAGACAGTCAGCAGGACACATGTCCTACAAGTGTGCTGTGTGCGGCTTCTATAGTGCTCCCTGCACCAGTATAGCACTCTAATATTACCTCAGTAGGTGAATGTGAGGCCGCCGGCTGGATCCCACCTTGTAGCTAGTTAGATAGGAGGTTGTATATCAGTCAGATCCTGTAGGCAGCTACTGCCCAGTGTGACTGTAACATTTACCTTAATAATGTTATTTTCTGGTCATACTGAGGTGCACAGACAGTCAGCAGGGCACATGTCCTACAAGTGTGCTGTGTGCGGCTTCTATAGTGCTCTCTGCACGAGTATAGCACTCTAATATTACCTCAGTAGGTGAATGTGAGGCCGCCGGCTGGATCCCACCTTGTAGCTAGTTAGATAGGAGGTTGTATATCAGTCAGATCCTGTAGGCAGCTACTGCCCAGTGTGGCTGTAACATTTACCTTAATAATGTTATTTTCTGGTCATACTGAGGTGTACAGACAGTCAGCAGGGCACATGTCCTACAAGTGTGCTGTGTGCGGCTTCTATAGTGCTCCCTGCACGAGTATAGCACTCTAATATTACCTCAGTAGGTGAATGTGAGGCTGCCGGCTGGATCCCACCTTGTAGCTAGTTAGATAGGAGGTTGTATATCAGTCAGATCCTGTAGGCAGCTACTGCCCAGTGTGGCTGTAACATTTACCTTAATAATGTTATTTTCTGGTCATACTGAGGTGTACAGACAGTCAGCAGGGCACATGTCCTACAAGTGTGCTGTGTGCGGCTTCTATAGTGCTCTCTGCACGAGTATAGCACTCTAATATTACCTCAGTAGGTGAATGTGAGGCTGCCGGCTGGATCCCACCTTGTAGCTAGTTAGATAGGAGGTTGTATATCAGTCAGATCCTGTAGGCAGCTACTGCCCAGTGTGGCTGTAACATTTACCTTAATAATGTTATTTTCTGGTCATACTGAGGTGTACAGACAGTCAGCAGGGCACATGTCCTACAAGTGTGCTGTGTGCGGCTTCTATAGTGCTCCCTGCACGAGTATAGCACTCTAATATTACCTCAGTAGGTGAATGTGAGGCCGCCGGCTGGATCCCACCTTGTAACTAGTTAGATAGGAGGTTGTATATCAGTCAGATCCTGTAGGCAGCTACTGCCCAGTGTGGCTGTAACATTTACCTTAATAATGTTATTTTCTGGTCATACTGAGGTGTACAGACAGTCAGCAGGGCACATGTCCTACAAGTGTGCTGTGTGCGGCTTCTATAGTGCTCCCTGCACGAGTATAGCACTCTAATATTACCTCAGTAGGTGAATGTGAGGCCGCCGGCTGGATCCCACCTTGTAACTAGTTAGATAGGAGGTTGTATATCAGTCAGATCCTGTAGGCAGCTACTGCCCAGTGTGGCTGTAACATTTACCTTAATAATGTTATTTTCTGGTCATACTGAGGTGTACAGACAGTCAGCAGGGCACATGTCCTACAAGTGTGCTGTGTGCGGCTTCTATAGTGCTCTCTGCACGAGTATAGCACTCTAATATTACCTCAGTAGGTGAATGTGAGGCCGCCGGCTGGATCCCACCTTGTAACTAGTTAGATAGGAGGTTGTATATCAGTCAGATCCTGTAGGCAGCTACTGCCCAGTGTGGCTGTAACATTTACCTTAATAATGTTATTTTCTGGCCATACTGAGGTGCACAGACAGTCAGCAGGACACATGTCATACAAGTGTGCTGTGTGCGGCTTCTATAGTGCTCCCTGCACCAGTATAGCACTCTAATATTACCTCAGTAGGTGAATGTGAGGCCGCCGGCTGGATCCCACCTTGTAACTAGTTAGATAGGAGGTTGTATATCAGTCAGATCCTGTAGGCAGCTACTGCCCAGTGTGGCTGTAACATTTACCTTAATAATGTTATTTTCTGGTCATACTGAGGTGTACAGACAGTCAGCAGGGCACATGTCCTACAAGTGTGCTGTGTGCGGCTTCTATAGCGCTCCCTGCACGAGTATAGCACTCTAATATTACCTCAGTAGGTGAATGTGAGGCCGCCGGCTGGATCCCACCTTGTAACTAGTTAGATGGGAGGTTGTATATCAGTCAGATCCTGTAGGCAGCTACTGCCCAGTGTGGCTGTAACATTTACCTTAATAATGTTATTTTCTGGTCATACTGAGGTGTACAGACAGTCAGCAGGGCACATGTCCTACAAGTGTGCTGTGTGCGGCTTCTATAGCGCTCCCTGCACGAGTATAGCACTCTAATATTACCTCAGTAGGTGAATGTGAGGCCGCCGGCTGGATCCCACCTTGTAGCTAGTTAGATGGGAGGTTGTATATCAGTCAGATCCTGTAGGCAGCTACTGCCCAGTGTGACTGTAACATTTACCTTAATAATGTTATTTTCTGGCCATACTGAGGTGCACAGACAGTCAGCAGGACACATGTCCTACAAGTGTGCTGTGTGCGGCTTCTATAGTGCTCCCTGCACGAGTATAGCACTCTAATATTACCTCAGTAGGTGAATGTGAGGCCGCCGGCTGGATCCCACCTTGTAACTAGTTAGATAGGAGGTTGTATATCAGTCAGATCCTGTAGGCAGCTACTGCCCAGTGTGGCTGTAACATTTACCTTAATAATGTTATTTTCTGGTCATACTGAGGTGTACAGACAGTCAGCAGGGCACATGTCCTACAAGTGTGCTGTGTGCGGCTTCTATAGTGCTCCCTGCACGAGTATAGCACTCTAATATTACCTCAGTAGGTGAATGTGAGGCCGCCGGCTGGATCCCACCTTGTAGCTAGTTAGATAGGAGGTTGTATATCAGTCAGATCCTGTAGGCAGCTACTGCCCAGTGTGGCTGTAACATTTACCTTAATAATGTTATTTTCTGGTCATACTGAGGTGTACAGACAGTCAGCAGGGCACATGTCCTACAAGTGTGCTGTGTGCGGCTTCTATAGCGCTCCCTGCACGAGTATAGCACTCTAATATTACCTCAGTAGGTGAATGTGAGGCCGCCGGCTGGATCCCACCTTGTAGCTAGTTAGATAGGAGGTTGTATATCAGTCAGATCCTGTAGGCAGCTACTGCCCAGTGTGGCTGTAACATTTACCTTAATAATGTTATTTTCTGGTCATACTGAGGTGCACAGACAGTCAGCAGGGCACATGTCCTACAAGTGTGCTGTGTGCGGCTTCTATAGTGCTCCCTGCACGAGTATAGCACTCTAATATTACCTCAGTAGGTGAATGTGAGGCCGCCGGCTGGATCCCACCTTGTAACTAGTTAGATAGGAGGTTGTATATCAGTCAGATCCTGTAGGCAGCTACTGCCCAGTGTGGCTGTAACATTTACCTTAATAATGTTATTTTCTGGTCATACTGAGGTGTACAGACAGTCAGCAGGGCACATGTCCTACAAGTGTGCTGTGTGCGGCTTCTATAACGCTCCCTGCACGAGTATAGCACTCTAATATTACCTCAGTAGGTGAATGTGAGGCCGCCGGCTGGATCCCACCTTGTAACTAGTTAGATAGGAGGTTGTATATCAGTCAGATCCTGAAGGCAGCTACTGCCCAGTGTGGCTGTAACATTTACCTTAATAATGTTATTTTCTGGTCATACTGAGGTGCACAGACAGTCAGCAGGACACATGTCCTACAAGTGTGCTGTGTGCGGCTTCTATAGTGCTCCCTGCACGAGTATAGCACTCTAATATTACCTCAGTAGGTGAATGTGAGGCCGCCGGCTGGATCCCACCTTGTAACTAGTTAGATAGGAGGTTGTATATCAGGCAGATCCTGTAGGCAGCTACTGCCCAGTGTGGCTGTAACATTTACCTTAATAATGTTATTTTCTGGTCATACTGAGGTGCACAGACAGTCAGCAGGACACATGTCCTACAAGTGTGCTGTGTGCGGCTTCTATAGTGCTCCCTGCACGAGTATAGCACTCTAATATTACCTCAGTAGGTGAATGTGAGGCCGCCGGCTGGATCCCACCTTGTAGCTAGTTAGATAGGAGGTTGTATATCAGTCAGATCCTGTAGGCAGCTACTGCCCAGTGTGACTGTAACATTTACCTTAATAATGTTATTTTCTGGTCATACTGAGGTGCACAGACAGTCAGCAGGGCACATGTCCTACAAGTGTGCTGTGTGCGGCTTCTATAGTGCTCCCTGCACGAGTATAGCACTCTAATATTACCTCAGTAGGTGAATGTGAGGCCGCCGGCTGGATCCCACCTTGTAACTAGTTAGATAGGAGTTTGTATATCAGTCAGATCCTGTAGGCAGCTACTGCCCAGTGTGGCTGTAACATTTACCTTAATAATGTTATTTTCTGGTCATACTGAGGTGTACAGACAGTCAGCAGGGCACATGTCCTACAAGTGTGCTGTGTGCGGCTTCTATAGTGCTCCCTGCACGAGTATAGCACTCTAATATTACCTCAGTAGGTGAATGTGAGGCCGCCGGCTGGATCCCACCTTGTAACTAGTTAGATAGGAGGTTGTATATCAGTCAGATCCTGTAGGCAGCTACTGCCCAGTGTGGCTGTAACATTTACCTTAATAATGTTATTTTCTGGTCATACTGAGGTGCACAGACAGTCAGCAGGACACATGTCCTACAAGTGTGCTGTGTGCGGCTTCTATAGTGCTCCCTGCACGAGTATAGCACTCTAATATTACCTCAGTAGGTGAATGTGAGGCCGCCGGCTGGATCCCACCTTGTAGCTAGTTAGATAGGAGGTTGTATATCAGTCAGATCCTGTAGGCAGCTACTGCCCAGTGTGGCTGTAACATTTACCTTAATAATGTTATTTTCTGGCCATACTGAGGTGCACAGTTAGTCAGCAGGACACATGTCCTACAAGTGTGCTGTGTGCGGCTTCTATAGTGCTCCCTGCACGAGTATAGCACTCTAATATTACCTCAGTAGGTGAATGTGAGGCCGCCGGCTGGATCCCACCTTGTAGCTAGTTAGATAGGAGGTTGTATATCAGTCAGATCCTGTAGGTAGCTACTGCCCAGTGTGGCTGTAACATTTACCTTAATAATGTTATTTTCTGGTCATACTGAGGTGTACAGACAGTCAGCAGGGCACATGTCCTACAAGTGTGCTGTGTGCGGCTGCTATAGTGCTCCCTGCACCAGTATAGCACTCTAATATTACCTCAGTAGGTGAATGTGAGGCCGCCGGCTGGATCCCACCTTGTAACTAGTTAGATAGGAGGTTGTATATCAGTCAGATCCTGTAGGCAGCTACTGCCCAGTGTGGCTGTAACATTTACCTTAATAATGTTACTTTCTGGTCATACTGAGGTGCACAGACAGTCAGCAGGGCACATGTCCTACAAGTGTGCTGTGTGCGGCTTCTATAGTGCTCCCTGCACGAGTATAGCACTCTAATATTACCTCAGTAGGTGAATGTGAGGCCGCCGGCTGGATCCCACCTTGTAGCTAGTTAGATAGGAGGTTGTATATCAGTCAGATCCTGTAGGCAGCTACTGCCCAGTGTGACTGTAACATTTACCTTAATAATGTTATTTTCTGGTCATACTGAGGTGCACAGACAGTCAGCAGGGCACATGTCCTACAAGTGTGCTGTGTGCGGCTTCTATAGTGCTCCCTGCACGAGTATAGCACTCTAATATTACCTCAGTAGGTGAATGTGAGGCCGCCGGCTGGATCCCACCTTGTAACTAGTTAGATAGGAGGTTGTATATCAGTCAGATCCTGTAGGCAGCTACTGCCCAGTGTGGCTGTAACATTTACCTTAATAATGTTATTTTCTGGTCATACTGAGGTGTACAGACAGTCAGCAGGGCACATGTCCTACAAGTGTGCTGTGTGCGGCTTCTATAGTGCTCCCTGCACGAGTATAGCACTCTAATATTACCTCAGTAGGTGAATGTGAGGCCGCCGGCTGGATCCCACCTTGTAGCTAGTTAGATAGGAGGTTGTATATCAGTCAGATCCTGTAGGCAGCTACTGCCCAGTGTGACTGTAACATTTACCTTAATAATGTTATTTTCTGGTCATACTGAGGTGTACAGACAGTCAGCAGGACACATGTCCTACAAGTGTGCTGTGTGCGGCTTCTATAGTGCTCCCTGCACGAGTATAGCACTCTAATATTACCTCAGTAGGTGAATGTGAGGCCGCCGGCTGGATCCCACCTTGTAACTAGTTAGATAGGAGGTTGTATATCAGTCAGATCCTGTAGGCAGCTACTGCCCAGTGTGGCTGTAACATTTACCTTAATAATGTTATTTTCTGGTCATACTGAGGTGTACAGACAGTCAGCAGGACACATGTCCTACAAGTGTGCTGTGTGCGGCTTCTATAGTGCTCCCTGCACCAGTATAGCACTCTAATATTACCTCAGTAGGTGAATGTGAGGCCGCCGGCTGGATCCCACCTTGTAGCTAGTTAGATAGGAGGTTGTATATCAGTCAGATCCTGTAGGCAGCTACTGCCCAGTGTGGCTGTAACATTTACCTTAATAATGTTATTTTCTGGTCATACTGAGGTGTACAGACAGTCAGCAGGGCACATGTCCTACAAGTGTGCTGTGTGCGGCTTCTATAGTGCTCCCTGCACCAGTATAGCACTCTAATATTACCTCAGTAGGTGAATGTGAGGCCGCCGGCTGGATCCCACCTTGTAGCTAGTTAGATAGGAGGTTGTATATCAGTCAGATCCTGTAGGCAGCTACTGCCCAGTGTGGCTGTAACATTTACCTTAATAATGTTATTTTCTGGTCATACTGAGGTGTACAGACAGTCAGCAGGACACATGTCCTACAAGTGTGCTGTGTGCGGCTTCTATAGTGCTCCCTGCACGAGTATAGCACTCTAATATTACCTCAGTAGGTGAATGTGAGGCCGCCGGCTGGATCCCACCTTGTAGCTAGTTAGATAGGAGGTTGTATATCAGTCAGATCCTGTAGGCAGCTACTGCCCAGTGTGGCTGTAACATTTACCTTAATAATGTTATTTTCTGGTCATACTGAGGTGCACAGACAGTCAGCAGGACACATGTCCTACAAGTGTGCTGTGTGCGGCTTCTATAGCGCTCCCTGCACGAGTATAGCACTCTAATATTACCTCAGTAGGTGAATGTGAGGCCGCCGGCTGGATCCCACCTTGTAGCTAGTTAGATAGGAGGTTGTATATCAGTCAGATCCTGTAGGCAGCTACTGCCCAGTGTGGCTGTAACATTTACCTTAATAATGTTATTTTCTGGTCATACTGAGGTGCACAGACAATCAGCAGGGCACATGTCCTACAAGTGTGCTGTGCGCGGCTTCTATAGCGCTCCCTGCACGAGTATAGCACTCTAATATTACCTCAGTAGGTGAATGTGAGGCCGCCGGCTGGATCCCACCTTGTAGCTAGTTAGATAGGAGGTTGTATATCAGTCAGATCCTGTAGGCAGCTACTGCCCAGTGTGGCTGTAACATTTACCTTAATAATGTTATTTTCTGGTCATACTGAGGTGCACAGACAGTCAGCAGGGCACATGTCCTACAAGTGTGCTGTGTGCGGCTTCTATAGCGCTCCCTGCACGAGTATAGCACTCTAATATTACCTCAGTAGGTGAATGTGAGGCCGCCGGCTGGATCCCACCTTGTAACTAGTTAGATAGGAGGTTGTATATCAGTCAGATCCTGTAGGCAGCTACTGCCCAGTGTGGCTGTAACATTTACCTTAATAATGTTATTTTCTGGTCATACTGAGGTGCACAGACAGTCAGCAGGGCACATGTCCTACAAGTGTGCTGTGTGCGGCTTCTATAGCGCTCCCTGCACGAGTATAGCACTCTAATATTACCTCAGTAGGTGAATGTGAGGCCGCCGGCTGGATCCCACCTTGTAACTAGTTAGATAGGAGGTTGTATATCAGTCAGATCCTGTAGGCAGCTACTGCCCAGTGTGGCTGTAACATTTACCTTAATAATGTTATTTTCTGGTCATACTGAGGTGCACAGACAGTCAGCAGGGCACATGTCCTACAAGTGTGCTGTGTGCGGCTTCTATAGCGCTCCCTGCACGAGTATAGCACTCTAATATTACCTCAGTAGGTGAATGTGAGGCCGCCGGCTGGATCCCACCTTGTAACTAGTTAGATAGGAGGTTGTATATCAGTCAGATCCTGTAGGCAGCTACTGCCCAGTGTGACTGTAACATTTACCTTAATAATGTTATTTTCTGGCCATACTGAGGTGCACAGACAGTCAGCAGGGCACATGTCCTACAAGTGTGCTGTGTGCGGCTTCTATAACGCTCCCTGCACGAGTATAGCACTCTAATATTACCTCAGTAGGTGAATGTGAGGCCGCCGGCTGGATCCCACCTTGTAGCTAGTTAGATAGGAGGTTGTATATCAGTCAGATCCTGTAGGCAGCTACTGCCCAGTGTGACTGTAACATTTACCTTAATAATGTTATTTTCTGGCCATACTGAGGTGCACAGACGGTCAGCAGGACACATGTCCTACAAGTGTGCTGTGTGCGGCTTCTATAGTGCTCCCTGCACCAGTATAGCACTCTAAGGGCTCATTCCCACTTGCGATGAAATCAGACGAATGCGATCCGATAAAAGTCGAGTTGAATTCGGACCAATGCTATTCCATGATTGTGCGCTAATCTGTGTTTTTTTTCTAGCTTGGATTAGATTACGATCAGTCTAGAAAAAAAGTCGCAGCATGCTGCGATTGTAATCGGAATTCGGATCACATCCCGCAATAGAAGTCAGTGGATGCGAGAGAAAAAATCCCACAGCCCTCGGACCAAGCGAATGCTGTCTGGCTTTTACACTCCGATCGCATTTGGAAAGCCGGCAATTTTTTTAAAAATTTTTCACTCTTTGTTTCATTGCAGCCATTTGGTAAATTCAATAAAGTTCATTTTTTTCCCTGATTAATGTGCACTCTGCACCCCATCTTTACTGAAAAAACAGAAATGTAGAAATTTTTGCAAATTCATTAAAAAGAAAAACTGAAATCTCACATGGTCATAAGTATTCAGCCCCTTTGCTCAGTATTGAGTAGACGCACCTTTTCAGCTAGTACAGCCATGAGTCTTCTTGTGAATGATGTCACAAGTTTTTCACCCCTGGATTTGGGGATCCTCGGCCATTCTTTCTTGCAGATCCTCTCCAGCTCCGTCAGGTTGGATGGTGAACGTTGGTGGACAGCCATTTTCAGGTCTCTCCAGAGATGCTCCATTGGGTTTAGGTCAGGGCTCTGGCTGGGCCAATCAGGAATGGTCACAGAGTTGTTCTGAAGCCGCTCCTTTGTTATTTTAGCTGTGTGCTTAGGGTCATTGTCTTGTTGGAAGGTGAAGCTTCAGTCAAGTCTGAGGTTCAGAGCGCTCTGGAAGAGGTTTTCATCCAGGATATCTCTGTACTTGGCCGCATTCATGTTTCCTTTAATTGCAACTAGTGATAATAATAATAATAAATTTTATTTCTATAGCGCTGACATATTCCGCAGCACTTTACATTTCAGAGGGGATTTGTACAGACGATAGACATTACAGCATAACAATAATCACATAGATCATAACAGATACCAAGAGGAATGAGGGCCCTGCTCGCAAGCTTACAGTCTATGAGGAAAGAGGGAGACACGAAAGGTGGGTGGTAACAGTTGCCCTGATTGTATGGACCAGCCATAATGTTAAGTGTGTGACAGTACAGACACAGAGGGCTAATGGATGCATAAAGCATGTGGGAACATGATGCGGGGAACCTGGTTATGGTAAAACTTTTGGCTCTGCCACACAGGGATAGGTTAGGTTAATGTGTTGAGGCGATAGGCCAGTCTGAATAAATGCGTTTTCAGGACACGCTTAAAATTGTGGGGATTGGGGACTAATCGTATTGACCTGGGAAGTGCATTCCAAAGAATTAGCGAAGTACGTGTATAGTTTTGGAGACGGGAGTGGGAGGTTCTGATTATCGAGGATACTAACATCAGGTCATCAGCAGAACGAAGGGCGCGGGTAGGGTGGTATACTGAAACAAGGGAGGAGATGTAGGGTGGTGCTGAGCCATGGAGGGCTTTGTGGGTGAGGGTAATAAGTTTGTACTGGATTCTGGAGAGGATGGGTAGCCAGTGTAATGGCTGGCACAAGGTAGAGGCATCGGTGTAACGATTGGTGAGGAATATGATCCTGGCTGCAGCATTCAAGACAGATTGGAGGGGGGAGAGTTTGGTAAAAGGGAGACCGATTAGAAGAGAGTTACAATAGTCCAAATGAGAATGAATAAGAGAAACAGTAAGAGTTTTTGCAGACTCAAAAGTAAGAAAAGGTCGAATTCTAGAAATGTTTTTGAGATGCAGATAACAAGAGCGAGCAAGTGATTGGATGTGGGGGGTGAATGAAAGCTCAGAGTCAAGTATGACCCCAAGACAGCGGGCATGTTGCTGGGGAGTAATAGTGGAACCACACACGGAAATGGCAATGTCGGGTATAGGTACATTAGTAGCGGGAGGAAACACAAGGAGTTCAGTCTTTGACAGGTTCAGTTTCAGATATAGTGAGGACATGATGTTAGACACAGCGTTTAGACAATCGCCGGTGTTTTCTAGAAAGGCTGGCGTGATGTCAGGAGAAGAAGCGTATAATTGGGTGTCATCAGCATAGAGATGGTACTGGAAACCAAATCTACTGATTGTTTTACCAATAGGGGTAGTATACAAGGAGAAGAGGAGGGGGCCTAGAACCGATCCTTGAGGAACCCCAACAGTAAGGAGAAGATGAGAGGAGGAGCCAGCAAAAGATACAGTAAAGGAGCGGTCGGAGAGATAGGAGAAGAACCAGGAGAGAACGGTGTCCTTGAGGCCAATGGAACGGAGCATAGTGAGGAGGAGCTGATGATCCACAGTGTCGAATGCTGCAGAGAGATCCAAGAGAATTAGCATGGAGTAGTGACCATTAGATTTAGCTGTTAGTAGATCATTAGAGACTTTAGTGAGGGCAGTTTCAGTAGAGTGTAGAGAGCGGAAACCGGATTGGAGAGGGTCGAGAAGAGAGATAGCAGATAAGACGGGAGTGGACCAGGCGTTCCAGGAGTTTAAAGATGAAGGGAAGATTAGAGACAGGTCTATAGTTAGCGGCACAGTTTTGGTCGAGGGATGGTTTTTTAAGTAGTGGATGTATGATGGCATGCTTAAATAAGGAGGGAAAGATACCAGAAGAGAGAGAGGTTAAATATTTTAGTTAGGTGAGGGGTGATAGCAGGGGAAAGGGACTGGAGCAGATGGGACGGAAATGGGTCACTGGTGCAAGTGATTGGGCGAGAAGATGCAAGGAGCCTGCTTACTTCTTCTGTGACTGGTTCAAAATCAGAGAGTGAGCTAGATGCAGTGGGGGAGGGAGGACAGTGCATGGTATGAGGGGATTGGGAGATAATTTCCTGTCGGATCTGGTCATTTTTTTTTTTTTTTAAGTAATTGGCCAGATCGTCAGCTCGGAGCTCTGTGGTTGGGGCCTGTACTCTTGGGTTGAGCAGGGAATGAAAAGTGTCAAAGAGATGTTTCGGGTTATTGGACAGTGAGGTGATGAGGGTGGTGAAATAGGTTTGTTTGGAGAGGTGAAGGGCAGTGTTGCATGTTCTAAGCATAAACTTATAATGGATGAAATCTTCGTGTAGATTGGATTTTCTCCATAGACGTTCGGCGCACCTGGAGCACCGCTGCAGGAAACGTGTTTGCAGGGTGTGCCAGGGTTGTCGCTTTGTCGTGTTGTTCTATGTATAGGAGGTGCAAAATCATCCAGGGCAGTTTGAAGTGTTTCATTGTAATACTTCAGTGCAGAATCAGGACATGAGAGGGAGGAGATAGGGGCCAATGAAGACTGCAAGTTCTTCATAAGTTTCTGGGTGTTAATGGCCTGTATGTTTCTATAAGTATGGACAGTGGGGGTGACCTGAGCAGCCTGGCAGTTCTTGATAATGAATGAAAGAAGATTGTGGTCAGAGAGCGGGAGAGGGGAGTTTGCAAAATCATCCACTGCACAAAGCCGAGAGAAGACCAAGTCGAGGGAGTTACCGTCTTCATGCGTTGGAGAATTAGTAAGCTGCAAAAGGCCAAACGAGGAGGTTTGGCCTTGATGAGCGATGCACTAAAATGCTCGGGTGCTCGTTGCTCGGGTCAAGCATATTGGAATGCTGGGGTGACTGTTGTGAGTTCATTTTTCCCTTCACCATTGAGGTCTGATGAACTCCCTCCTCTGGTGAAGGAAGGTAGTGAGGCTGATTATCAAACACCTGGGCAGCTAGATGATGACTGGGTTGCTGGAATTGAGGACTGGATATAAGGCTGCTGACGCCCTTCTTCCTGGCTGATGATTTTCCTGCTGGATTCTTGGAGACCAGTCTGATTCCTGCTTCTCAAAGCTAAGTTTTTCTGCTCTGCTTTGTACTCTTCAGTTTTGTTTTTGTTTTGCCTTGTTTTTTGGGAGTTCTGCCATCCCCGGCCGGGGGTGAGCTGAATTCCATTTTTGTCTCTGATCTTTTGCTCTGTCTTCAGAATATACCTGAGTGCTGATATAGTCTTTTGAAGCCTAGCGACTTCAGGGCCTGTTTTTCCTATCAGTCGGTTGGCTCATTTTGATAGGGTTTTTGCGGATGGCAGACAGCAGCTTTCCTATCCTGTCCTATGTAGTTAGCTTGGGCCCCATCATTTGCTCAACCTATCTTTCTATCTGTGTTAGTGTTTTCATCTTGCTTCACCGTCATTATATGTTGGGGGCTGCCTATTGCTTTGGGGTCTGCTCTGGGGCAGTTTAGTTTTTCCCCTTTCTGTCTTTAGGCTATCTAGTTCTCCGGCTGTGATCGAGGGGTCTAGGGCACCGTAGGAACCCCCCACGGCTACTGCTAGTTGTTGTGGATAGGTCCAGGGGTCTGCAATCCGATAGCTGCCAACCTCTCTGGTTTTTCTGGACTTAGCTGGTATTTTGTTTTTTCCTCCTTCGGTGACTCATCACAGCAGGTGACCCTAACCCGAGCAACGAGCTCAATGTAAGTCTATGGGAATGTGATGGTGTGATATGTTATGTGGATGTCATTTTTTGTATATTCCTATTTTTAACAATTCCAGTTATTTTCATAGCGTTTTTCTTATTACATTGTAAGTCTACAGCCTCACTGTATCTGTCTCTTGATGACCCCCTGTAGTGCATTAATCCCTAAGGCCTTTTGTTCTCCTCTGGGAGGCAACTTGTTTGACTACCCCTGGACAAGGAAGGGGGTGGGGGGAAGAACGGCAGCTGGACAAGTCAGTTCCGGTAGAGACAAGATGGTGAAAAGGCTGCATTTCAGAGAGAAGGACCCTTTGTTATCCTCTGATGCTAGAGTTGTGGAATCTCGTTTCCCTGGACATTTTATCTTGATACTGGACTGCATTCTTATTCTGGACTATCTTATCCTTTGTGTGGTGGACTGAATATGGACCTTTTCGTATTTTTGCCTGAATAAAGGTCTTGGAATTGTTCACTCTTCGCTTGCTCTGTTGATTGTGTGATACCAGAGAAGGACCCCGTGACAACTGGTGGCGGCAGTGGGATCAACAGAGCGTCACCCAATGGAGAACCACCCACAGAGTGAGTACAGAAATTGGACTGTATGCTGTTTACAGGAGAGCCAGAGACCTGGGCCTGAACTACCAGGGACTGACTAAAGAGGCCTTAATTGATCTACTGGTGGGCGCTAGCCCGGCCACCTCCTCCCAGATGTCTGAAGGACGAGCCCTGGAGACAGGAATCCCCATCCAGAAAAGCCAGTGGTTGGTGTGGTATGAAGAAGAGATGGCGGTTCTGGGCCCCGGCGTCTCTCAGGAGTACAAGGAGGAGGCTGCCCGCCGGGCACAGCGGAGACAGGAAGCAATGGAGCTTGAAAAAGGGAGTAACGCAATGTGGAGTGTAACCCCAACAATCCGGGAGCCTGTACGGATCACCCGGACAGAGTTTAAGCCATTTGATGAGGCTTCTGGAGATGTGGAGGGGTTCTTCAAAGACTTTGAGCAGCAGTGTGCTGTGATGGAGGCGCCCCACTCTAGCTGGATGCGTTTGTTAGTGGGGCTCCTGAACGGAAGCTTGGCGGAGGCTTACCGAACCATTGATGCACTGCGGAATCGGGATTATAACATTGTAAAGCGGACTATCCTGGATTACCATGCTATCACCCCAGACTCATATAGGGCCAAGTTCCGAGACCTCCCATGCACCACGGGGGGATCGTTTAGGATATATGCACATAAGATGTCCGAGGCATGTCGGAGATGGCTGGAAGCAGAAAACGCCTTTACTGTGGAAGATGTTATACAGGCGTTCCTTATAGAACAATTTCTTGCCAAGTGCCCTGCAGAGGTACAGGAATGGGTCCGGGAGCGCACGCCGTGTACCGTGGATAGAGCTGCAACCCTGGCCAATGAAGCCCTTACTATTCAGCTGCAATGGAGGAGGCTTCTGGACAATGAACCACGGCCTGCTCCCGCGCCCCGTCCCCCTCCAATTATATCTGCCCTTCCACCTAGTCGCAAGCCGATGACAATCACGCCTCACAATCCTAGGCCCCAACAGTTCTGACCACGACCTCGGGGTATCACAGAGAGGAGGTGTTATGGGTGTGGGCAACCTGGACATTTGCAGTCTGGCTGTCCCTCCAGGATTCGGAGGGAGCCCCACGCAGCCCCACCTCGTCCAGTGCATCTTGTACATTCCACTACACCTGAGGAAGAGCTACCACCCCCACCAGAGTGGTCCACCGACCGCGGCACCATAGATACCCCTCCTGGAGTGTACGGACTCCGGCCTCTGTCCTCTAGCTACTCAGAGCAACGGCAACGCCACCTGCAGGATGTCTTTATTGATGGATACAAAGTGTCAGGATTTAGAGACACGGGGGCATTCTTGACTATCGCTGACCCCCGTGTGGTTTGACCCGAGGCAATTTAACAGGGTCCGGGAATTCCCATGGTCCTGGCGGGCGGTGCCCGCAAATATATACAGCGAGCTTCTGTGCGTTTGGATTATGGTTGTGGAGAAAAACTGTGTTGGATTGGAGTTATGGGAGGACTTCCTGCAGATATCCTCCTTGGGAACGACATTGGGGAGTTACAGTGCCAATTTGTGGGAGCAGTCACCCGACTACAGGCCCTTCAAGCACTACGTCATCCGGACCCCACCGGGGAGCAACCACCACGAACCGCATTAGAGTCGGTAAGCAATACTTTCGCTGCTACTACATTCGGAGAGTCTTGGGACAGAGAGGAGTTTAGGAGAGAAATAGAGGGTGACACTACCTTAGCAGCCCTCAGGCGAAAGGCAGAAACTGGGCACATGGGAGATAATGGGGATGGCTTCACTCGAGAAAACGGACTGTATTATCGTGTAACAAAGGGCAGTGACCAGGGCAACCCTGACGCAACGACCAGGCAACTCATTGTCCCTCAGAAGTACAGGGCACAGCTACTTCATCTGACCCATGATATCCCCTTGGCTGGGCATCAAGGGAGAAAAAGGACTGAAAGGAGACTCACCCAAAGTTTTTACAGGCCGGGCGTCTTGCAGTCATTAGCCCAATATTGCCGCACCTGTGATGTGTGCCAGCGGCATCCAGGAGCTCGACATAAGGTACCCCTGCAATCCCTGCCCATAATTGAGGAACCATTTCAACGTGTAGCTGTCGATATCATAGGTCCTCTGGCCCACCCCAGCAGGTCGGGGAAAAAATATATCCTGACCGTGGTGGATTATGCCACTAGGTATCCCGAAGCTGTGGCCCTGTCAGTATTACAGCAGTAAAGGTAGCCAAGGCCCTTGTTACCATCTTTACCCGGCTATGGTTTCTGTTATGATTGAGTCACCGTAGGAGGCAAAAACAAAAATGCTAACTAAGGCTACTTTCACACATCAGGTTTTCGGCGTCAGGCGCGATCCGGCGTCGTGCCGGAGCGCCGGATCCGGCAAATATTTCGTAAAACCGGATGTGACGGATCCGTTTTTCTGCCGGATCCGTCTTGTTCTTGACAGACAAAACCGGATCAGTCTCATCCGGTTTTTGTTCCGTTTTTTGTTCCGTTTTTTGACGTATTACGCTGGATACGGTTTTTAAAATCGCCCATTGTGGCCTTCCGAACGGGATTGGCTACTGAAAAACTATATATAGCGTGTTCCTACAGCCCTTCTTTGACAGGTTGTAGAGGAGAAAGTGCAGGTTGGAGAGAAGAGCAAGTGACTGGCGAAGATGGATGTTGTCATTGGAAATATTTTGAAGAATTTGGCGGATTTTACAGCGAAGGCGAATCGTTTGAGGGTGATTGTTCTGGAGAAGGAGAGAGCGAGACAGCAGCGCATCAGGCATCGTAGACGACGTTTGTGGATCCACCCCATCACAGCCAAGAGAATGACGCGTGGGGTCTATTCCACACTCTGCATGGACCTTAGACGAAACCCGGATACATTTTTTGGATATGTTCGGATGAAAATGGAGAATTTTGATTACTTGGTGGAGCGCATTGCACACCTCATAAGAAAAGCAGACACCTATTGCCGCTTCTCCGTTTCACCCGCAGAGCGTCTGATGGTGACTTTAAGGTAAGCCACATTTATTGGGTGTGCTCGCATCAGAGCACACTTTCACTGCAATCTTGTTGGTGGTAGTTTGTATCTCCAAGTGTTATAGCTCAGTTTTGGTATGTAATGCTGTGATTTAAAACTAATTGATTGTGTTTTTTAATTCCCCACAGATTTCTTGCAACTGGAGAATCCCTTTCGTCACTGCATTTCCAGTACAGACTCGGGATTTCCACCATATCTGGAATAGTGAAGCACACATGCCGTGCACTGTGGGACTCCTTAGCTGAAGAGTTTTTACCAGAGCCCACAACAGAGAGGTGGATTGAAATTTCAGAAAAGTTTCTACAGATATGTCAGTTTCCGAACTGCTTGGGCGCTGTGGATGGGAAACATATCCGCATTGTAAAGCCAGCTGGATCGGGATCGGAATATTTCAATTACAAGAAATATTTTTCCATTGTCCTCATGGCCATCGCTGACGCGGAATACAAATTTATTGCTGTTGATATTGGGGCCTATGGCTGCTCCAATGACTCTCAAGTTTTCAAACTGTCTGCCATGGGGCGTAAACTGTATGGAAACACCTTCCAGTTCCCACCACCTAGACCGCTGCCGCAAACATCTGGTCCACCTATGCCATTTGTCTGTGTAGGGGATGAAGCCTTCCAGCTGTCAGAACACCTTTTGAAACCGTACGGTAGCAGAGGATTGACAAGACCAAAACGCATTTTTAATTACCGCCTCACAAGAGCAAGAAGAATGGTTGAATGTACCTTTGGTATTCTGACAGCCAAATGGCGGGTCCTATTGACTGCGATCAACCTCAAGACAGAAACTATGGACGAGGTGATCAAAGCTTGCGTGGTACTCCACAATTTTGTTATCTGCAAGGAACCCATTTCCATTGAGGACACCTCTGAAGAAACCACCTTGCAAGATTACCATGACATTACCACTAGAAGTTCTGTGACGGTTTCAGTAATGAGGGACAATTTTGCACTATACTTTATGTCACCTCAAGGCAGAGTACACTGGCAGGATGACAGAGTGTGAAAGATTTGTGCCCTTAACCAAACTTGTGTACCTTCTGGACCAACAGTATATACCTTTTGCCAACCAAAGTTGGCTATCTTGTCATGGTCTTACTATTTTTACCTTTAGGACACAGGTGTGTACCTGGTTGTGTTTTATGCAACGTATTTCACCTTGTAACAAAAGTTGTGTACATTGTTAGGAAATCACCAACAATAAACACAACTTTTTAGGTGAAATACTTTGCTTCAAACACAACCAGGAACACAACTGTGGCAAAAAGCTAAAATTTACCCACAGTTATATACCTGGATTTGAATACCTTTTTACCTTTGAAATACCCTGTATTTAACCTTTTTTTTAAACATAGTTCGCCGCAGAAAGAAATGACAGACAACCATTGTAAAACGATAATTTAACTTTTATTTAAAATATTTTTTTTTTTTGTAAAATGTTTTTAAAGTTTAAAAAACTTTTCTAATAAATGTTTGAAACCCAATGGGCATTTTTATTACAACAAAAAACATTATAACTCGGTGTAGTGTGGGGTGGAAATACTGCTGGAGGGGCTGCGGGACACTTCGACACTGGGTGTGTGGAGAGAGGACTGGGATCGTGGTGGGGAAGGAACAGTTAGAGGTGAAGGTGTGGAAAAAGCTACAGAATGGGTGGACATGTGGGAGGCAGAAGAGGTGGTGGGCGGTGGAGTGGAGGGTTGAGCAGGGACTGTAGGAGCAGATGATGTTGATGGAAAGTTGTATGGGGAAGGAGTTTGGTACGGGGAAGGAGTTTGGTACGGGGCAGGTTGCTGGAAGTGGGGAGGTTGCTGGTACTGGGGAGGTTGCTGGTACTGGGCTGGGGAGGTTGCTGGTACTGGGGAGGTTGCTGGTGCTGGGGAGGTGGATGGTATGTAATAGGAGGGGGAGGATGGAAAGTGGCTGGAGGGGGTGTAGATGTAATCGGAGGGGGAGGATGGAAAGTGGCTGGAGGGGGTGTACATGTAATAGGAGGGGGAGGATGGAAAGTGGCTGGAGTGGGTGTAGATGTAATAGGAGGGGGAAGGATGGAAAGTGGCTGGAGGGGGTGCAGGTGGAGGAACTACTGTGGTGGGAGGAGGAGGTTGGGAGGTAACTTGCTGGAGAGCAGCGTGGCATGAATGCATTACATGCATCTGCTGGGTAGGAGAGAGCGTTTCCATGCGCTCCACAACAGACCTGAAAAAGGTGTGGTTTGGCGAAGATCTTGCTTCTGAATGCATGGTTTGCAGAAGTGTCTTCACCTCCAGAATGCTGGAGTTGATCTGCTGATAGCCTGCGGAGATTTGCTCTGACAAGACTTTTAGACAGTTCTGGAAAGATGCATTCAGATGCAAGAACTCTGGCGCATAACTCTTTTCCTGACCCCTCTGCCGCTGCCGCCCAGTACCCGCAGGTGTACTAGAGGCGGCAGGGGCAGAAGGGTGGGGTAAAGGGAAAGCGATCTCCTCACCAGCAGCTTCATGTAATGTAGGCGGCCACGATGCTCCTGTGCTGGTGGATGGGACAGATGGGTCGAATGTGTAGGAAGGCTGGGAAGGTGCAGATGTACCGGGGCGGTCGAAGTGTCCCTCAGTGCCGGTCTCCTCAGGGATCGCCTCAGAAGGGTCCAACCGTGCAGGCTCCCGAGTGCTGCTCACCGTGCTGTGGAATAAAGAGAAAAAAAAACAATTAAAATAGTGACATGGTATGGCCCTGGCTGAAAAAAAAAAGTTACATCTAACATTTTTTTTCACATGTGGTGTGTAATATTTACCTTCTGGTGAGCATTGTCTCCCGGAGGAACGACAGGGCTTGTGCGTACTTGTACTTGCTCCTGCGTCCTCCAGATCCACTCGGGGCCCGCATCTCTTTATTGAACTCCTTCTTGAAACGATCTCTCACAGACCGCCACCGCTTCACAATTCTGTTCCCTGAAACGAGAAAGGAGTGGTTAGTATACAACATCAGTGTTTCCCAAACTCCAGTCCTCATGGTCCCCAGGGGTCATGTTTTCAGGATTTCCATAGTAAATAGAAATCCTGAACACATGATCCGTGGGGACCACGAGGACTGGAGTTCGGGAAACACTGGTTTACATCAAGCAACCGGTACTGTATATACTTACGCTCTTTAATCTGGGCCCGAGCATCGAGGTCCTCCCAGCGGTCCACAAGGAGCGAACAGATTTCCTCCCAGAGTCGTCGGGTAACAATCAGGTCAGCGTGGCGGCGGTCAGCCATATTCCAGAGCGGCTCCCTTTCTCTGACGAGATCGATGAGGTGGTCCACATCAATCCCTCCATCCTCACCGTCTGAGTCGGGAGCACGCTGTGAAGGCTGTTAAAGAAAAAGACAAAAATAACATAATTAGCCTCCACAAAAGAAATGAAATAAAAAGTGCAAAAAAACAAAGCAAAAATATTTATACTTACACGCTGGTGACCGCCGCGTTGCTGTCGCCGACGACCCTGGGAGGCACTGCGAGGACCTCTTGGCCGAGCACCAGATTGGGAAGACTAGAGAAGAAAAGAAAAAAATGTTATGTCTTTGGATGTAGGCATTTGTTTGCTGTGTGTGGTCTGCAGAACATTGTTTTCTATGTGTTGTGTGTAGTGTGATGTTGTGTTTCAGCGTTTGATGCAAAAAACTTACCAATTGTGAGCCCACTCCAAGCGTCTGTCCACCCCTTCCTTCTTCTTCTGAGAGCTCCTCTTCAGCTTGTGATTTCTGTTTTGAAATAAAAGGCAATGAATAGACATATATTCCAGAGATGATGGATTTTGGAAAAAAAAACTTACCGTCAAACGCTGACGATGCGAGGGAGGGCTCCCAGAAGAAGATGTGCTGTCTTCCTGCTGGCCAGACTCCATGCCTGTGGGTGGTGTTACTGCTGCTGCCAGTGCTTCCAGTGCTGCCACTGTTGCTGCTGCTGCATCTCTTGGGCGGCTGTTGAATAAAGAGAAACAAAGGGCCAATGAATATCTTGATATTCCATGGCCCTAGTTTGGAGGAATGGGGGATTTGATAATTACCATCTCTCATCTGCTGCTGGACTCCCCTCCCGTTGTTCAGCATGCTGCTCCATTTGGGGTGGTGGTGGTGCTGATGGTGCTGCTGCAGTGGTCTCCTGCCTTCTCCTGCGCCTGGTTGCTGTCTTGGGTGGCATGTTGGGTGTGGCTGAGGGTCCCACTGTCATGCTTTTATATACAGTATGTGTCTTGTGGGCAGAGCTACTGAGCATGCTCAGACCAAAAAAAACGGATCCGGCGCATTGCGGCGCTCATAGGCTTTCATTGTTTGAAAAAGCCGGACACGCCGGATCCGGCGTGTCCGGCTTTTTCGCCGGAGACAAAAAACGTTACAGTAGCCGTTTTTTCCAGACGCCGGATCGCGACACATTGCCGGATCCGGCGAAAACCGGATGAAACGCATGGCCATCCGGCGCGATCCGGCGCAAATGCAAGTCAATGGGGGGTGAAACCGGATCCGGGATTGCATTTCGCCGGATCCGGTTTTTGTCAAAAGCGCCGGATCGCGCCTGACGGCGAAAACCTGATGTGTGAAAGAGGCCTAAGTCCAGAAAACCAGAGAAGTTGGCAGCTATCGGATTGCAGACCCCTGAACCTATCAACACAACTAGCAGTAGCCGTGGGGGGTTCCTACGATGCCCTAGACCCTTCGATCACAGCCGGAGAATTAAATAGGCCTAAAGAAAGAAAGGGGAAATCTAAACTGCCCCAGAGCAGACCCCAAAGCAATAGGCAGCCCCCAACATATAATGACGGTGAAGCAAGATGAAAATACTAACACAGACAGAAAGATAGACTGAGCAAAGATGGGGCCCAAGCTAACTAGATAGAAAAGGACAGGAAGGCTGCTGTCTGCAATCCGTGAAAAACCCTATGAAAATAATAGCCAACAGACTGACAGTGAAAAAGGCCCTGAAGACGCTAGGCTTCAAAAAAGCTATGTCAGTACTCAGGAATATTCTGAAGACAGAGCTACAGGCAAAAGGAGATTCAGCTCACCCCAGCAGGGAATGGCAGAATACAGAAAAGCAAGGAAAACAAAAAACAAAACAAAAATGCTAACAGGCAAAACAGAAAACTTACCTTTAGAGGAGCAGGAATCAGACTGGTGTCCTAGAAGTCCACAGAGAAATCACCCGCAGGGCAGAAGGGCGTCGGCAGCCTTATATCCAGTCCGTGACTCCATTCAGCCAGTCATCCTCATTAGGCTCAGGTGCCTGATAATCAGGCTCACTACCTTCCTTCACCAGAATAGGGAGTTCACCAGACCTCAGTGACGAAGGGGAAAATGAACTCCCAACAGTACCTCCCCCTTGAGGAGGGGTCACAGAACCCTCAACCACGCCACCAGGGCGATCAGGGTGAGCCCGATGAAATGCACGCACCAATCTTTTGGCATGAATATCAGAGGCAGAGACCCAGGAATTATCCTCCTGACCATAACCCTTCCACTTAACCAAATACTGGAGTCTCCGTCTAGCCAGACGGGAATCCAGTATTTTCTCTACCTCATATTTCATGTTACCTTCAACCAATACAGGGTCTGGAGGTGCCACCCCAGGAACAACTGGTTCAACAAACCTCTTCAACAAGGACTTATGGAACACATTATGGATTTTAAATGTGACAGGAAGAGCCAAACGAAAAGAGACCAGATTAATAATCTCCACAATCTTGTAAGGTCCAATAAATCTAGGCTTAAACTTAGGAGAAGCCACCTTCATAGCAATATTTTTTGATGATAATCACACCATATCACCAATCTTAAACTGGGGACCAATGGTCCTATGTCGATTGGAAAACCGCTGGGCCTTTTCCTGGGAGAGAGATAACTTATCCATCACTTGGTCCCAGATCTGGTGCATTCTCTCCACCACAGTGTCAACACCTGGGCAGGCAGAAGGCTCCACCTGCCCTGAAGAAAATCGAGGATGAAACCCAAAGTTACAAAAAAAAGGTGACATCAAAGTGGCAGAACTAGCTCTATTATTTAAAGCAAATTCGGCCAAGTGCAAAAATGAAACCCAATCATCCTGATCAGTGGAAATAAAACATCTCAAATACGACTCCAAGGTCTGGTTTGTTCTCTCTGTCTGCCCATTGGTCTGAGGGTGAAAAGCAGAGGAGAAGGACAACTGAATTCCCTGCTTGGAACAGAAGGTCCTCCAAAATCTAGACACAAACTGAACTCCTCTGTCAGATACAATGTTCTCAGGAATCCCGTGTAAGCGAACCACCTGTTGCAAAAACAGGGGCACCAACTCAGAGGAAGATGGCAACTTAGGGAGTGGTACAAGATGAACCATCTTAGAGAACCTATCACAAATCACCCAAATAACAGTCATTCTTTGAGAGACCGGCATATCAGAGATGAAATCCATTGAAATATGGGTCCATGGCCTCCTGGGGACCGGCAAAGGCATCAACAACCCACTAGAGCGAGAACAAGATTTAGACCGGGAGCAAGTCCCACAGGAATGCACAAAATTCCTGACATCATGAGACAAGGTGGGCCACCAAAAAGAGCAACTCACCAGATCTCTAGTACCAAAAATACCAGGATGATCAGCCAATGCAGAGCAATGAACTTCAGACATCACTCTCTTCTTCCACTGGTCAGGAACATACAACTTTCCACTGGGACAACGCTCAGGTTTGTCCTCCTGGAACACTTGCAGAGCAAGTCTCAAATCGGGCGAGATGGCAGAGAGAACTACCCCTTCGCCTAAGATGGTAGCAGGCTTGGTCACCACAGGAGAATCAGCAAAGAAACTCCTAGAGAGGGCGTCTGCCTTGACATTCTTAGTGCCCGGAAGAAAAGAGACCACAAAATCAAAACGTGTAAAAAACAAGGCCCACCTAGCCTGTCTAGGGTTCAAGCGTTTAGCCGACTCTAGGTAAATCAAATTCTTGTGGTCAGTGAGGACCACAACTTGATGTTTAGCTCCCTCCAACCAATGTCTCCACTCCTCAAATGCCCATTTCATGGCCAACAGTTCCCGATTCCCCACATCATAGTTACGTTCAGATGGAGAGAACTTTCGGGAAAAGAAAGCACAGGGATTCATTTTAGATGTTACAGGATCCCTTTGGGACAAAACAGCTCCTGCACCAATCTCAGAAGCATCCACCTCTACCTGGAACGGGAGTGAGACATCAGGTTGCCGCAAAACCGGGGCGGAGGTAAATCTTCGCTTCAGCTCCTGAAAGGAAGCAACAGCCTTCGGAGACCAATTCAACACATCAGCAACCTTCTTAGTCAGATCAGTCAATGGCTTGGCAATACTAAAAAATTTTGCTATAAATTTCCGATAAAAAATTAGCAAAACCCAAAAACTTCTGGAGGGCCTTCAAAGAAGTGGGCTGAACCCAATCATAAATGGCCTGTACCTTGGCCGGGTCCATTTCAATAGTTGACGGAGACAAAATAAATCCCAAAAATGAAATCCTCTGTACTCCAAAAAGGCATTTCGATCCTTTGACATACAGGGAATTCTCCCTCAAGATCCGGAACACAGTCCGAATATGTTCCACATGAGAATCCCAATCCTTGGAGAAGATCAAAATATCATCCAGGTAGATAATCAAAAATTTATCGACAAAGTCTCGGAAAATATCGTTCATGAAGCACTGGAAGACAGAAGTGGCATTAGTGAGCCCAAAAGGCATCACCAGGTACTCAAAATGTCCCTCCGGAGTATTAAACGCCGTCTTCCATTCATCCCCCTGCTTAATGCGGATAAGATTATACGCCCCCCTGAGGTCAAGCTTGGTAAACCAGCAAGCACTCTTAACTCTAGAGAATAGATCCGAAATCAGGGGTAACGGATACTGATCTTTAATAGTAATTTTATTGAGGGCACGATAATCAATACAAGGCCTTAAAGAACCATCCGTTTTGGTGACGAAACAAAAAAACGGCACCTAAGGGTGAAGAGGATGGTCTAATATGACCCTTCTCCAACGCCTCCTTAATAGGACCGCATAGCCTCGTGCTCGGGTACAGATAAATTGAAGAGCCGACCCTTGGGAAATTTACACCCCGGGCTTAGTTCAATTGCACAGTCATAACTCCTATGAGGAGGCAAGGACGCAGACTCATTCTCACTAAATACATCATAAAAGTCCGCCAAATAGTCAGGAACATCATGCGACTGAGGAGAGGTGGAAAAAAACGGAGCCTCACTAAAGGCACACCGACAACCCCAACTCACCACAGACACAGATTTCCAATCCAAAACTGGATTATGAATTTGCAACCAGGGAAACCCCAGAACAACGGCATCATGCAGACCATGCAAAACCAAAAATCTGCAATTTTCTTGATGGTCTGGGGCGACCCGCATGACCACCTGGGTCCAAAACCGAGGTTTATTTTTAGCCAAAGGAGTAGCATCAATCCCCCTCAAAGGGATAGGCGTCTGCAGAGGTGTCATCGGAAATCCACAACGTTTAGCAAAATCCAAGTCCATTAGGTTTAGCGCTGCTCCCGAATCCACAAAAGCCTTGGCGGAAAATGTGGACAGGGAGCAGATCAGAGTAATTGCCAGAAGAAACTTAGGTTGAACACCACCAACAGAAAACGTGTGTGCAAAGCGTTTCTCTTGTTTAGGACAAACAGAAATAATATGCGAGGCATCTCCACAGAAAAAACACAGCTTATTACGCCTTCTGAACTCCTGACGTTGCGCCTTAGACAAAACTCTATCACATTGCATAGGTTCAGACGTCTGTTCAACCGGTGGCCACACCTCTCGTGCAATCCTGCGTTCACGTAAACGCCGATCAACCTGAATGGCTAATGACATAGAATCGTCCAGACCAGAGGGAACAGGAAATCCCACCATAGTATCTTTTACGGCTTCTGACAAACCCTTCCAAAAGAGAGCTGCCAAGGCATTATCATTCCAGGTAGTAAGGACCGCCCACTTTCGGAACTTTTGACAATACAACTCTGCAGAATCTCGACCCTGGTTCAATGCCAACAGGGTCTTTTCAGCCTGATCAATAGCATTAGGTTCGTCATACAACAACCCCAAAGCTTGAAAGAATGCGTTCACATTAGTCAGAATAGGATCATCTGGATTCAAAGAAAACGCCCAATCCTGGGGATCGCCACGCAGCAAAGAGATGACAATTTTAACATGCTGTGCGGAGCTCCCTGACGAGTTAGGCTTCAAGGTAAAAAATAATTTACAATTATTTTTGAAACTCAAAAATTTAGATCGATCCCCAAAAAATACATCAGGTGTAGGAATCTTTGGTTCAGCAGCATGCGAACGAGCAAAGTAGGCGGAAATTCCCTGCACTTCCGCAGCGAGCTGCTCCACACGATCAGACAATTGCTTTATCTCCATTGAGAGAAAAAAAAATTCCCCCTACGGCCTCAGAGATATAGAGGAAAGAATATACACACACCCTTTATTTATTTATTTATTTTTTTAAACACAATTCTTTCCTGCTATTGAATACCCTAGGATCTGTGGTATGGCGGGTGATTCTGTTATGATTGAGTCACCGTAGGAGGCAAAAACAGAAATGCTAGCTAAGTCCAGAAAACCAGAGAGGTTGGCAGCTATCGGATTGCAGACCCCTGAACCTATCAACACAACTAGCAGTAGCCGTGGGGGGTTCCTACGATGCCCTAGACCCCTTGATCACAGCTGGAGAATTAAATAGGCCTAAAGAAAGAAAGGGGAAATCTAAACTGCCCCAGAGCAGACCCCAAAGCAATAGGCAGCCCCCAACATATAATGACGGTGAAGCAAGATGAAAACACTAACACAGACAGAAAGATAGACTGAGCAAAGACGGGGCCCAAGCTAACTGGATAGGAAAGGACAGGAAGGCTGCTGTCTGCAATCTGTGAAAAACCCTATGAAAATAATAGCCAACAGACTGACAGTGAAAAAGGCCCTGAAGACGCTAGGCTTCAAAAAGCTATGTCAGTACTCAGGAATATTCTGAAGACAGAGCAACCGGCAAAAGGAGATTCAGCACACCCCAGCAGGGAATGGCAGAATCCAGAAAAGCAAGGAAAACAAAAACAAAACACAAATGCTAACAGGCAAAGCAGAAAACTTAGCTTTAGAGGAGCAGGAATCAGACTGGTGTCCTAGAAGTCCACAGAGAAATCACCCGCAGGGCAGAAGGGCGTCGGCAGCCTTATATCCAGTCCGTGACTCCACTCAGCCATTCATCCTCATTAGGCTCAGGTGCCTGATAATCAGGCTCATTACCTTCCTTTACCAGAATAGGGAGTTCACCAGACCTCAGTGACGAAGGGGAAAATGAACTCACAACAAAAATGGCTATAAAATTGAGACATTAATTATGTACAGTTACAAATATAAAATAAAAGATGGATGACCATAGAAAGTAACACTCACGGTTGTTCATGACTCTTTAGGCAAAACCATGCGGCTGAGTGGGGGATGGGACAACCAAACGTCCCAAGACATCTGCACGTGTTTCTCTGGAACCAGGATTTGAGCTGTTCTGAGCTCCCTGTACGGGAGGGGTACCTTATAGCCCGGGTGTGTGACATCACCGAAAGGGGCAGTCTGGAGAGTGCCCACTTCTCCCTCTTCAAGTTATGATCTGACTATATACTTTAGAATAACCATAACCTCGCGAGGTGAGCTCGCACAAACACATATTTGGTATGATTGGTTATAATTTACCGAATAGGATCCGAAAACACCAAGAATGATATAACTGAGACATTCTATTTGGGTGCAATCCATAATTCAGGTTCTGGAAGTCTGAGAACTACGCAAAAGGCACCGTAGGGAAGCCGGGTCCGCGCAGATCACAAAAATATGATTGTTATTTCTCTGTCATGTATGGTTTGCGAGCTAGGCTTCTTTTTTAATATTTTCTATACCTGCAACCAGCTTTTGGTTTTCAGAACAAAGACACTGCTTTCCCCCTGCTGTGCTTCGAGAAGAAGTGGTTGGTTTCGGGTTACAAGCTAGCAAAGGCAGGGTTGATAACACTTGGGGGAAGGGACTGCTACAGCTTCATGCTAGGCTGACAGTTTACAATGTCATAGAATGGAGGATTTCTAGCACATTCCAACAGAAAACATCATATTTTGCAGACATTGTATATCACAGTCCTAAAACCCGGCCAGAGCATTTTCCCATGATGGAAAAGGACGGGGACTTGGACACGTTTCTGCGAGCCTTTGAGAAAGCATGCAGACAGTATCGGCTGGATAAGGACCAATGGGCCAGGTACTTGACCCCAGGGCTAAAAGGCAAAGCCCTGGAGGCATTTGCTTCTCTCCCGCAAGCGCACGATGACGACTATGACGCCATAAAGCAGGCTCTGATCGCTAAATACCGGCTGACACCTGAGGTGTACCAAAAGAAGTTCCGGAACCTCCAACATGGCCCACACGACAGTTATAGCGATGTGGTGCAAGGACTCAGGGCCCACTTTAACCAGTGGATCCATGGACTGTCAGTTGATTCCTTTGAGCTGCTACGAGACCTGATGATCAAGGACCAGTTCCTGCATCTTTGCCAAGTTGAGGTCCGACAGTTCATCCTGGACCGAGAACCAACGAATGCGGACAAAGCAGCGCAGATCGCTGACAACTATGAGGCCAAGCGGAAGCCAGAGACATGGAGGCCAGTTACCGTCAGCTGGAGAGGGGGTAAGCCTGCAACCAACCCCAGTGACCCAGCTAGCCGTCCCTCCGGAGGCCCTGTCCCTGTTGCCAACACCAGGCCTACTGCTGACAGTCGCCTGTGTTTCATCTGCAAGCGGACTGGTCACATCAGTGTCACCTGTCCGGAAAGGCTGAAGAACCCTCCAGCCAAGGCCCCTGGGCCCAACGCCTCTGTTCTTTTGGTGGGAGGTGTGGTTGGGAGGATTGACGACAACGTTCAACCTGTCCAGGTGGGGGCCCATTGTGCTACGGGCCTCAAGGACACCGAGGCTGAACTAACCCTCATCCGTCCTGGACTGGCGGCCCTTGAAGAGTTTCTTGAGGGGAAAACCCTGACTGTCACCGGGATCGGGGGGTAACCGCTGTCCCTTGCCAGTGGCCCGGGTATTTGTTGATTGGGGTGCTGGGAGCGAGGTGAGGGAAATGGGAGTGTCTGAAAACCTGCCCACTGATGTTTTATTGGGAACTGACTTGGAGAGGAAGGTTGCATACCACGTCCCTGACACCCCTCCCAAGTCTGATAATAAGGGTAACGTTAATCCTGATGATGATGATGAGGATGACATAAAACTGAATGTGTTACCTGCTAATGCCTTGATGAGTGTTGATGCAACTAACAACCATTCTCTCCCCAGGAATGATGCTGATGGTGATGAAACTGTACCAAAGAAATCTGATAACGATTCTTTTCCTAGGAATGATGATGATGATGTATCTGTGCAGACTGAACCTGTTAACCATTTCTTTGAAACGGTAGATGTGTCCACTGGTGCCGAAGTGCTCAGCCCTGTCACTCTGCGGAGTGAGACGGCTGAGGAACCCCTGGCAGGAGCAAGCAACGGTGCTCAAGGAAATGGGGAGGTGCATGGAAACCATGAGGAAGGTAATGCCATGCAGCTGACCAGTGCCACCGAGGAAGGTAACTGGCCCATAAGTAGCACTGCTCCTGAAGTGTTGGGGGTGGATGGTAGAGCCCATGGCAGCGCCGGCTGGTGGGTCTGTAGAAATCCCCAGGGAAACAGCATACATAGCAGCTGTCACACGCAGTCAGTGTGCCCAGATCGCAGGTAGCGCCCTGTCTTCTGGACCCTCTTCTGCTACAGGAGAGACTGAACCAGAGGTGACCCCAGAGCCGGTTCCAGAGGGTCCCAGTAAGGAAGGAACCCTGACGTCACTTCTGGCAGCCTCCAGCAAGGAGTTCCAGGCTGCTCTGCACTAAGATGCGAGCCTGGAGAAATTGAGAGATCTCGCCGAGACACCCACCTCCAAGTCTGATAAGGAGACAGTACCCGGAGAATCCCAAAAGGAGTGGTTGAGGGAAAGACAGCTGATCGTCCCCTATCAGTTCAGTACTGAGTTGTTGCGGATTGCCCATGAGATTCCACTCGCTGGACACTTGGGGATCAGCAAAACAAAGGCACGGCTGTCTCAACACTTCTATTGGCCCAAGATGGCGACAGATGTAACACAATACTGCCGCACCTGTAACACCTGTCAAAAAGGCGGGACCTGCTCTTAAGGCTCCCCTTATCCCTTTGCCAGTGATAGAGGAGCCTTTCCAGAGAATCACGTTGGACATTGTAGGCCCGCTGGCCGTCCCCAGCAGCTCTGGAAAGCAATAAATTCTCACCATGGTAGACTACGCTACCCGTTACCCAGAGGCAGTAGCTCTGTCTTCATCCAGGGCAGATAAGGTGGCTGATGCACTGGTGACCATCTTTTCAAGGGTAGGATTTCCCAGGGAGATGCTTACCGATCAAGGGATCCAATTCATATCTCGCCTAATGGAGGCTCTCTGTAAGAAAATACAGGTGCAGCACCTGGTATCCAGTGCGTATCACCCACAGACTAATGGTTTGTGTGAACGCTTCAACGGTACCCTCAAACAGATGCTCCGCATGCTGGTTGAGACCCAAGGGCACGACTGGGAGCGGTATCTCCCACACCTGCTGTTCGCTTACAGAGAAGTTCCGCAGGCCTTGACGGGGTTCTCCCCCTTCGAGCTTCTGTATGGCAGGCGAGTCCGGGTACCCCTTGGGTTGATAAGAGAATCCTGGGAAGATGAGCCAAACCCCACAGAGGTGTCCATAGTGGATTATGTCATGTGCTTCCGTGACAAGATGCAGACCTTGACGCAGTTGGTGCATGACAACATGACGCAGGCTCAGGCTGACCAGAAGCACTGGTACGACCAGAACGCCCGGGAGCGGACCTACCAGGTGTGTCAAAAGGTGTGGGTGCTGGTCCCCGTACCAACGGATAAGCTTCAGGCAGCCTGAGAAGGCCCATACGTCGTCCACCAACAGCTCAACCCGGTCACCTACGTGTTCACGCTTGACCATGCTCGGGGTAGGCACAAGACCTTTAACGTCAACACGCTGAAGGCTCACCATGAAGGTGAATCCTGCGTCTTACCGGTCTGCAACCTGCCCGAGGATGGGGAGGAAGATCCTCTCCTGGACATGCTGGCCCAAACCAAGGCCAATGGGTCAATTGAAGACATGGAGGTAATTGCCTCCTTAACCGTACCCCAGCGGTCGCAGTTGTTGGACACCCTGGAACCCTTCCGGGCCGTGTTCACCAAACGACCTGGGAGGACAAAGTTAGCGGTTCATGAGGTGGACACCAGGAATCACGCCCCACTACGGCGAACACCTTATCGGATCTCTGAGGAGGTGCAACAGGTCATGCGCCAAGAGATCGATGAGATGTTAAGGCTGGGGGTGATTCGACGGTCTAAAAGCGAGTGGGCCTCACCTGTAGTCCTCGTGCCTTAACAGGATCGAACCTCACGATTCTGCGTGGACTACAGGGGGCTCATCGCCATCACAACCTCTGATTCCCACCCGATGCCGCGCATCGAGGATCTGCTTGAGCGGATGGCAAAAGCAAAATACATATCCATCATGGATCTGAGTCGGGGATACTGGCAGATCCCCCTGAGCCCTGAGGCGCAGGAGAAATCCGCCTTTATCACCCCCTTTGGACTGTACGAGTCCACAGTCATGCCCTCCGGCATGAAAAATGCCCCTGCCACTTTCCAGCGGATGGTCAACCACCTGCTCCGGGGACAGGAGGAGAACGCGGTGGCGTACTTGGATGACATTGCCTTCTTCATTTCCACCTGGGAGGAACACCTTCAGCATCTCCAGGAGGTGCTCAAGCGTCTTCACCAGGCAGGCCTGACTATCAAGCCGGCAAAGTGCCAGATGGGCATGAGTGAGGTCCACTACCTGGGGCACCGGGTAGGCGGGGGTTCCATGAGTTCGGAGCCACTAAAGGTGAACGCAGTGGTGTCCTGGCCCACCCCCAGGACCAAGAAACAGGTGAAGTCCTTCTTGGGCACTGCAGGGTACTATAGGCAGTTCGTACAGGACTATAGCGCCCTTGCAAAACCCTTGACCGACCTCACCAAGCAGAGGCTACCCCAAACAGTCAAATGGAAAGATGACTGTGATGCGGCCTTCCAAGCTTTGTAAAGAGCCCTGTGAAACTCTCCAGGTGCGATATAATATAAGCACAGTGCTACTGATCGATGTGATTTAATATAAGCACAGGGCTGCTGCTCGATGTGATATAATATAAGCACAGGGCTGCTGCTCGATTAGATATAATATAAGCACAGGGCTGCTGCTCGATTAGATATAATATAAGCACAGTGCTGCTGCTCGATGACATATAATATAAGCACAGTGCTGCTGATCGATGTGATGTAATATAAGCACAGGGCTGCTGCTCGATGTGATATAATATAAGCACAGTGCTGCTGCTCGATGTGATATAATATAAGCACAGGGCTGCTGCTCGATTAGATATAATATAAGCACAGGGCTGCTGCTCGATGTGATATAATATAAGCACAGGGCTGCTGCTCGATTAGATATAATATAAGCACAGTGCTGCTGCTCGATGACATATAATATAAGCACAGTGCTGCTGCTCTACCTACCTACCGGGAGCGCTTTGAAGAGGTAGTGGCCATCTGTGCACCTGAAGCAGAGGATTTAGCCGGACTTCCCTTGCTGGATGTCTTAGGGGAAAGGACTCAGTCTAAAACATGGGACCAGGTACACTTGGGTGAAGACCTAGGCCCCCGGGAGAGACAGCAGGCGGAGGCGTTGTTGAGGCTGTGACAGAGGATGTTTTCAGAGAGACCGGGGTACACTCGCTTGGCACAACACAAGGTTGAGACCCAGGATCAGATCCCCCTGTGACAAAACCCCTTCCGCGTCCCTGAGTCTGTACGAGAGGGGATGCGACAAGAGATACAAGAGATGTTGCATTTAGGGGTCATTGAAGAGTCATATAGTCTCTGGGCATCCCCCGTAGTGTTAGTGCCCAAGAAGGATGGGACTACACGGTTTTGTGTAGACTATCGTAAGCTCAATGAGAAAACAGTGACGGATGCATACCCCATGCCGCGTGCGGATGATTTGTTAGACCGGCTGGCGGGGGCAAAGTATTTGACCACCATCGATCTATGCAAAGACTACTGGCAGATTCCCCTTAGTCCTGACGCTATTCCCAAGTCGGCATTTGTCACCCCGTTCGGCTTATTCCAGTTTCGAGTTATGCCATTCGGGATGAAGAATGCCCCGGCGACCTTCCAAAGGCTGGCTGACCGGCTTCTGGATGGTCTCCAGGACTATGCTTGTGCCTACCTGGACGACATCGCCATCTACAGTGCGACATGGGAAGAGCATTGTCACGCTAGCGCCTTGGCTGAATGGCGCGAGCCGGGGGGTTGTGGCCCCACTGTGCCACAAACCAGACTACCCTGGAAGGGGCGTAACTACGGCAGCTACCTTGGTCTTCACTGGAGCCTCTGATGGTGAGGTCAGGCTTGTGCGGCAGGTAGCTGCCGGGTGCCACTCCAGGGTGGTGTCTGGCTGTGGCTGCTGATCCCACTCGGGAACAGAACACCTGGACAGGTGCGAGTGACAGGCAGACTGAGACACAGGGCAAGAAGGTACAACAGATACAGGGCAAGCAGGCACGACTTGAGACACAGGACAGGCGGGCACGGCTTGAGACACAGGACAGGCGGGCACGGCTTGAGACACAGGACAGGCGGGCACGGCTTGAGACACAGGACAGGCGGGCACGGCTTGAGACACAGGACAGGCGGGCACAGCTTGAGACACAGGACAGGCGGGCACGGCTTGAGACACAGGACAGGCGGGCATGGCTTGAGAAGGAACAGGTAGGGACCTGTTCACACAGCAGGTGCAGGTATGGATGCAGGCAGGAGTGGACCTGTTCACACAGGAGGTGCAGGTATGGATGCAGGCAGGCGTGGAATATGACGGAACAGGTGTGGACCTGTTCACACAGGAGGTGCAGGTGAAGGCAGGAGTGGAGAGAGAAGCTGCAGAAAGAGGTTCTGCAGCGGCAGCAGGAGTGGAGCAAAGCTGAACCACAAGGTCTGTGGAGAGGAGCTGCAGCAAGAGGTTCTGCAGCGGCAGCAGGAGCCGTGCAGATGCACAGATAAAGCTGCGAGAGTGCAGATGCACAGATAAAGCTGCGAGAGTGCAGATGCACAGATAAAGCTGCGAGAGTGCAGATGCACAGACAAAGCTGCGAGAGTGCAGATGCAGACAAAGCTGCGAGAGTGCAGATGCACAGATAAAGCTGCAAGAGTGCAGAAGCACAGATAAAGCTGCGAGAGTGCAGATGCACAGATAAAGCTGCGAGAGTGCAGATGCACAGATAAAGCTGCAAGAGTGCAGATGCACAGATAAAGCTGCGAGAGTGCAGATGCACAGACAAAGTTGCGAGAGTGCAGATGCACAGACAAAGCTGCGAGAGTGCAGATGCACAGACAGGGAGGACACAAGGAAAGACACATCAGAGAGAGAACCACAAACAAGGAGACTGACAGACAGAGGTAAGACTGAGTTCAGACAGAGACACAGGGACAAAGACACAAGGACCAGGATATTCTGCCTCCTGGCAGGCGGACAGAGAACAGACAAGGCACTGGAAACAAGACTCAAGGGCCAGGATATTCAGCCTCCTGGCAGGCAGACAAGGTACAAAGCAAGACTAGGAGTAAACCTCCAGAGAAGGAGATACACAGAACAGGGCCTGGCTTCCTCAGCAGCAAGATACTAACTGAGATTAGACATTGCACAGGCAATGTTTCAGTGGGAGTGGTGAAACTAAATAGTCAAGGGCTCTAGGTGATTGGTAAGGAACAGATTACACAGGTGCACCCTGACTGCATAAGAACCAGAGAGTTCAGGCGCCGCCCCCCTATACACACAGTCTGGAAACATGGAGAGCAGAGGCACAGAGCTGGCAACAGACAGAATTCACAGCATGGCTTGAAGCAGAAAGTAAGTTGGTGTGCGGGGGATGGGAGGCCATGTAGCGATGCCAGCAGGGTTGTTACACTACCCCCCCCTTTACGGCCCCTCTTCCTCAAGCCTGCCAGAATGACCTGAAGAAGGAGTATGGAACCACACACAGACCAGGCTGACAGGGCATCCTTCTGGTGAGAGGAAGTAGGTGTGCCATCCGGAATCACCGAGTGCCAAGTTTCTTGGTGCCCAACAGCCTCCAACACAGAGGGTACAAGGACTTCTTCCTCCTGATTGGCAGAAGGCAGGGACCTGGAAGCTTCAGACATGACCCCTACATCAGCCGGCCAACTAGAAACAGCAGACACCTTCACTGAGTCCAACTTCAGCCCGACATGCCAGAAAAATTGGACCTCCTCCTCCCGATTGGTGAGAAACGGAGATACGTAGGTCACTGTTCCAACCTCATCACCCACCTGCCAAATGGAAGCTGGAGGCATACATACAGGGAGCCACTTCAGCCTGTTACCCTGAAAAAACTGGACCACATCTTCCTGGTTAGAGGATGAGTGAAGCTCTGTCTTGGGACCTTCACCCCTAGGCCACAGGGGCGCTGAAGGCATACACTCTGGATCCATCTTCAGCCCTTTATCCTGGGGAAGACAATCAAGAGGCAGGGGTGCTCTTGGGAGCAGAACACTGGTATAGTCGCTGGGGAAGTGTGAGGAGACTGAGACCGCCTCCCCCTCTTCAGAGGCATCCTCACACCTTGACTCGGCGACTAGCAAACCAGGCAAAGAAGACGACCTTGCTGACTGAATGCGACGCAAGGGAACCAGACACCTCTTGTCCCTTGGTTGTTTCAAGTGAGGTGCCTTGCTGGGTCTCCAAACATAAATGGGCATCAGGATCTCTGGTTCAGAATGACCCATGGGCATACCAGACAGCCAATGGAAGACAAACTTCTTCGTATACAAAGCTCCAACCTGAAGCTGTAGTTGTCCTTGCAGGACTAGACTGTTCTCAAAGAGGGCTCGGCCACCTTTAGACGATGCCCACGCCGGGTTCTGGAGCTGAAGAATGGAGACCACACACCGACTCTGTGTGGCTGGTGGCTCGAACACCCCAAAGCTCCCAGAAGGCAACGAAACAGTCATAGGCTTTAATGGAGAGGGAGGACTCTCACCAGGGGCAGCCTCTCCTACTGGCCCAGGGTTCTGGAGTACGAGCTTCACAGGGCAGAGGCCAGATTCTGGCTGCAACTTGGCCCGCTTCTTCTTCTTAGACCTCTTGGATCTTGCATGGGAGGCCGCATCGGCAGACTGTGGAACGGGTGATGGCTGGACAGTCATAGGTGGTTGAGACGATTCACCCACAGGTTCCTCTTGTCTCTGGAAGCTTGGAGGGGAAGACTTTTCAAGAGCAGCTGGACGAGGCATGTCGAACACTTTACGGAAGGCCACCAGGAAGGCCCCCAGGCTCATGACGACAGGGTCCCCTGCTTCCCAAAGGGGACAGATCCACATCAAGGCATCACCAGCTAGGTAGGACATGATGTATCCCACCTTGACCCGATCAGAGGGGAAACAAGCTGCATTCTGCAGGATGTAGTGCAGGCATTTCTTCAGGAACCCTTGGCACTCTTTAGGGTCCCCATAGAACCTAGGCGGGTCTGCTGGGTCATGCTCTTCATAGGCCAGGAGCTGATTGTAGAGAGCATTGGAGATGATGATTGGTTCAGAGGCCTCCACAATCGGAACCACGCAGGATGGAACAAATTCCTCTGGTTGCTCATACTGGCAGGGAGAAAGTTCATCATGCTCCGCAAGCGGAAGGACATGGGACTCAGCGGGGACCATGGCCTGTGCAAACTGTCACGCTCGCGCCTTGGCTGAATGGCGCGAGCCGGGGGGTTGTGGCCCCACTGTGCCACAAACCAGACTACCCTGGAAGGGGCGTAACTACGGCAGCTACCTTGGTCTTCACTGGAGCCTCTGATGGTGAGGTCAGGCTTGTGCGGCAAGTAGCTGCCGGGTGCCACTCCAGGGTTGTGTCTGGCTGTGGCTGCTGATCCCACTCGGGAACAGGACACCTGGACAGGTGCGAGTGACAGGCAGACTGAGACATAGGGCAAGAAGGTACGACAGATACAGGGCAAGCAGGCACGACTTGTGACACAGGACAGGTGGGCACGGCTTGAGACACAGGACAGGCGGGCACGGCTTGAGACACAGGACAGGCGGGCACGGCTTGAGACACAGGACAGGCGGGCACGGCTTGAGACACAGGACAGGCGGGCACGGCTTGAGACACAGGACAGTCGGGCACGCCTTGAGACACAGGACAGGCGGGCACGGCTTGAGACACAGGACAGGCGGGCACGGCTTGAGAAGGAACAGGTAGGGACCTGTTCACACAGCAGGTGCAGGTATGGATGCAAGCAGGCAGGAGTGGAATATGGAGGAACGGGTTTGGACCTGTTCACACAGGAGGTGCAGGTATGGATGCAGGCAGGCGTGGAATATGACGGAACAGGTCTGGACCTGTTCACACAGGAGGTGCAGGTATGGATGCAGGCAGGCAGGAGTGGAATATGAAGGAACAGGTTTGGACCTGTTCACACAGGAGGTGCAGGTATGGATGCAGGCAGGCAAGAGTGAAATAAGAAGGAACAGGTTTGGACCTGTTCACACAGGAGGTGCAGGTGAAGGCAGGAGTGGAGAGAGAAGCTGCAGAAAGAGGTTCTGCAGCGGCAGCAGGAGTGGAGCAAAGCTGAACCACATGGTCTGTGGAGAGAAGCTGCAGCAAGAGGTTCTGCAGTGGCAGCAGGAATGGAGCAAAGCTGAACCACAAGGTCTGTGGAGAGGAGCTGCAGCAAGAGGTTCTGCAGCGGCAGCAGGAGCCGTGCAGACAGAGCGGCTAGAGTGCAGATGCACAGATAAAGCTGTGAGAGCGCAGATGCACAGACAAAGCTGCGAGAGTGCAGATGCACAGACAGGGAGGACACAAGGAAAGACACAGCAGAGAGAGAACCACAAACAAGGAGACTGACAGACAGAGGTAAGACTGAGTTCAGACAGAGACACAGGGACAAAGACATAAGGACCAGGATATTCTGCCTCCTGGCAGGCGGACAGAGTACAGACAAGGTACTGGGAACAAGACTCAAGGGCCAGGATATTCAGCCTTCTGGCAGGCGGACAAGGTACAAAGCAAGACTAGGAGTAAACCTCCAGAGAAGGAGATACACAGAACAGGGCCTGGCTTCCTCAGCAGCAAGATACTAACTGAGATTAGACATTGCACAGGCAATGTTTCAGTGGGAGTGGTGAAACTAAATAGTCAAGGGCTCCAGGTGATTGGTCAGGGACAGATTACCCAGGTGCACCCTGACTGCATAAGAACCAGAGAGTTCAGGTGCCGCCCCCCTATACACACAGTCTGGAAACATGGAGAGCAGAGGCACAGAGCTGGCAACAGACAGAATTCACAGCATGGCTTGAAGCAGAAAGTAAGTTGGTGTGCGGGGGATGGGAGGCCATGTATTGATGCCAGCAGGGTTGTTACAAGCATCTAAATCACCTAGAGACAGTATTGGACAGGATTCACCAGGCCGGAATCACCCTGAACCCAAACAAGTGTCACGTGGGCAAAGCATAGGTTCAGTATTTAGGGCATTGGGTGGGAAGTGGGAAACAGCGACCAGAACCAGCCAAGATTGAGGCCATAGCCAAATGGCCCATCACACGCACTAAAACCCAGGTCATGGCGTTTCTAGGGACAGCGGGGTATTACAGGAAATTTGTTCCCAATTACAGCAGCGTAGCCAAGCCCCTCACTGATTTGACTCGTAAGAACCAACCCTGCCAGGTAACCTGGACCTCAGAGGGTGAGGAAGCTTTCCGCCAACTAAAGGACGCCCTCACCAATACCCCTGTATTGGCCACACCCGATCCAACTAAACGTGTTCTGGTTCACACAGACGCTTCTATGTTTGGATTGGGGGCAGTACTGAGCCAAGTCGGGCCGGACGGCCAAGAACACCCGGTAGCTTACCTGAGTCGGAAACTAATGCCCCGTGAAGTAAGCTATGCGGCCATCGAGAAGGAGTGCCTGGCGGTAGTGTGGGCACTCAAGAAGTTGCAACCATATTTGTATGGACGACAGTTTTCCCTCCTAACGGACCATAATCCCCTAGTCTGGCTTAATCGGGTCTCCGGAGACAACGCCAGATTGCTGCGGTGGAGTTTAGCCCTACAACCTCTGGACTTCACCATCCACCACAGACCCGGCAAACAAAACGGTAACGCCGATGGACTAAGTCGACAATCGGAACTTGTACCAACCCCATAAACTTCGGTCATCCCCAAACCAATCCGTTGAGGATCAGACTGTGCATGCCGATCGCGTCGCTGAAAAGGGGGAGCCGTGTTACAGAACCACTCAGCACCCAGAATATGTTGTGCAGTTATATGTATATATAATAGGTTCCATGTGAGATGCATGTCCAAATATATCAGCAGTGTCTGCCCTCCCCCCACCTTTGTAATTCCCACAGTAAACATCCGCAGGCTCCGGCCACCTGCGGCTTTTGTAATGCATGTCTGGCCTGACGCTTGTCTATTGGCCGGCCCTCTGTATCTGTGTAATATATTCTGTGTCCTGTGAGTAAAGTGTTGTCAGACTGGAAATACGTGGAGAAGCAGTGATCTTTTATATGCGCCCATGCACTCAGAGGAATTCCAGCCAGCGTCCTTCATTCAGACACCAGCCAACGCAGAGTGGACCTCCGAAAACACGGGGTGGTACTGAAAGAGGTACCCCAGCTTGGATGACCCTGTTACACCCTCTATAATGTAAAGTGCTGCGGAATATGTCAGCGATATAGAAATAAAATCTATTATTATTATTACCTGAGATCACACGATCTCACCCCCACTAGATCAGCACTCTGGTATAAACAGGCAGCAAAGCAAAAAGATACTAACATAACAGGGGACTGAACAAGCTGCAACATATGAAGCAGGGCCCAGCGCTGCCCCCAGCAGGGAGCACGCTGAACCCTAGCAGCAAAGCAGAACACAAAAAAAAGACACAACCAGATTAGATGCAAAGGATTAGCAAAAGAATCACTTAGCTGAACCATGCAGATCAGGCAGGGGACAAAAGAGCTCCAAATGCACACTGAGGGAATCACCAGCAACCTTCAAGAGCAGTCAGCTCAATTATATGCTCCCAGCCAGTAATCCCAGGTTTCCAATTATCGTCGTCAGGTGGGGAACTTCCATCCACCTGACCAGCTCCACTACTCTCAGTAACCACCAGAGGGAGCAGAGGGAGCTTCGGCTCAGAATTCCAAGCAAGAGAATTCACAACAGACTGGGCTCTGAGACCCCCTGACCAAACAAGCCATGCAGGAGCGAGTCCGGGTAAACCCACGGATGGCCTTCTCCGAGGTAGGAAGTCAGGCGTGCGCTCAGGAACAAGAAAAAGGGCCCCGTGGGAAAGGTCCGGAGCACTGAAGTCTCCATGAACGCCATTGGGGAGCCCCAGTGGGTGGAAGAAATGAAGCAGGAGCTGAAGAGCATTGGGGCGAACTGGCCGAGGTGAAGAGAAGGGCCGAGACCACGGGTGGTCTGCCTGGGGCAGTCGGTCGCTGCGGCTTCGGGAGCGCTGGGAGATACTCACCCCGGCAGCCATTAAACTAAAGGGCTCTGAGCTGGGGGGACGCCGCTAGGAGCCTGATCCCTCAACACGGGGTGGTGGAAGTCCCAAAGATTTGATTGCAAAGTGTCCGGTAATATGAGCAGAGCTCGAAGGACATGCAGTGCGCTGCCTGGTGGATACAGGGTCACAAGTTACGACCAACCTATTTCCGTCAACATTTTCCCGAGGCAATAAGGCCCCAGTGGGGGTCCGTGTTAAGGCTACTAGCCGCTAACCAGTTGCCAGTTCCTGTCGTCGGAGTAGCCTGGAAGCAAATCTCATTGTGCGACAAACAACTCAGCCGCCGAGGAGTGGTCCTGTCCCAGGGAGACGTAAGCGAAAAACACCCTGTCACCCTGGGTATGAACATTTTGTGAGAGTTTGGAAGTTTAAACCTCAGCGAGCCCACACAAGAGACCCTGAAACAATGGGGCTCCCGTACTCCGCAGGAGCAGGACTTCCAACAACTGGTACGGGGGGCGCGGGTCCTGCAGGACTGCTAGGAAGGAGAGGTGCTGGGCAGAGTGATCGCACCAGCGGCCCCTCAACTTGTGCTACCGCTGGGGCAAACAGTGGTGGCCCTGCCCATTCGGGCACATGTAACCCTGGAGGGAGTGGAGGTGCAGGTGGAGCCGTGCTTCTCGGAGCGCCTACCCCCTGGTGTCCTAGTAGCCCGCGCTCTGGCCACCGTGAGGAATGGGACCGTTCTCATGCGCTGTGTCAACCTGGAAGATCAAGACATCGTCCTCAAGCCACGTGCCTGGATGGCGAAACTCGTGAAGCCTCTGGAGGAAGTGCTTCCAATCCCGGCCTTACAGCTGAAAGTGAAAGCGGGGGACCCATGGGCGGTGACTATTCGCTCCATCCCAACCGCCGGGTCCTAGCCGAGCTATCTTAGAGAAAATGCGAGCAGAGCTCTCTGACCTAACTCCGTCCCAAATACACCAAGTAGAAACACTACTGGGCCGGTACCGGGGGGTATTTGCCAATCATGAGGACGACTTTGGGTGCACCACGGCCATCACGCATGGCATTCCCACTGAAGGGACAGCCTCAATCAGGGAGCGATATGACAGATTCTGCCACAGCTGTACCAAGAGGTAAAGACACTACTGGGCCAAATGCTGCGGAAAGGAGTCATCCGAGAACGCCAGAGTCCTTGGGCGGCCCCATTGTGTTAGTCCGAAAAAAGGACGGCACCTTGCGGTTCTGCGTGGATTACCGGAAGTTGAATGCCTGTACCATCAAAGACTCATACCCGCTGCCCCGTATAGAGGAGTCCCTATCGGCCCTGGGGAAGGCGACGTACTTTCCTACCTTAGATCTGGCCAGCAGGTACTTGCAGGTGTCAATGTCAGAAGAAGATCGCGCCAAGACCGCGTTCATCTTGCCTATGGGACTGTTTGAATTCAATCGCATGCCGTTCGGGCTGGCCAACACCCCTGGGACCTTTCAGCGGCTAACAGACCGATGTCTGGGAGATTTCAACTTTGAGGCCACGTTGATATATCTGGACAACATCATCATTTACGCTGCAACGTTTGAGGACCATTTGCAGCGGCTGGGGCCGGTGCTCGGTCGGCTACAAAAGTACAGGTTGAAGGTAAAGCCTCAGAAATGCCACCTGTTCTGCACACAGATCGAATACCTGGGGCATACCGTCTCCGCCGAGGGCGTTAGACCATCTATGGAGAAGATTGCCGCAATACAGGGGGAGCCTACTCCCGAGACAGTAAAAGATGTACGAGCCTTTCTGGGGTTGGCCAGATATTACCGTCGCTTTGTAAAAAACTTTGCCCGCCGAGCCCAAGCCCTACAGGACCTGCTGAAAGGGATCCCTGCCGGGGCCAATGAATGGAAGATCCAGTGGCAGAAACCACAGGAGGAAGCCTTCCAAGATCTCAAAACCACGCTCTCGGAAGCCCCAGTGTTGGCCTACGCGGATTTCTCGCAGCCGTTCATACTACACACTGATGGCAGCTTACAAGGGCTAGGGGCTGTGTTGTCACAGATCCAAGATGGCCGGGAAAGGGTGATCGCCTACGTTAGTTGGTCACTCCACGACTCTGAACGCAATCCCGACAATTACAGCTCCTTTAAGCTCGAGCTTCTCACGGTAGTGTGGGCCATGACGGAGCGATTCGCGGAGTGCCTGGCAGGCTCTGAAGTAGTGGTACAAACTGACAACAATCCACTGGCCCACCTTGACAATGTCAAATTGGGGGCCCTGGACAGCGGTGGGTGGCCCGGATGGCCAAATTCAAATACAAAATCATCTACAAATGGGGAGCGGAGAATGTGCATGCCGGTGCCCTCTCCAGAGTTCGACGCATGGCCCCTGGGCAGAGCCGGGATGAAGAGCTAGAAGGAGAAGAGACACCGTTCACTCTAGCCCCCGCCAGAATTACAGCCGTCACTCGAGAACAATCCCATACAGAACTGGCTAGAGGCATGTTAGAACAATCCCCAGATAAATGGATATAGCAGCAGCAAGAAGATGAAGAGCTTGGTCCCTTGCGCCAATGGGTGGCCACGAAACAGTTACCCAAAGACACTCAAAGAAAACCATTGACTCGGGACACCCTGCTAATGTTGCGCCAGTGGGAACAACTAGTAATCAAAGGAGGACTCTTGTACCGGAAAGCAGAGCTGCTCACAGCACCTACGAAAGTATGGCAGGAGATAGTACCGCTCGCGAGGCTCACAAAAAAAGGGGCTCATTTTGGGGCACAAAAGACTTTTCAGTAGTTACAGCAAATAGCCTACCATCCCCGTTTATAAGCCAAAGTGGAGGAAGTTTGCCGGGTATGCCGCTTATGTGAGCTAAATAAACCGGATGAGCAACAGGCCCCTGTACAAACAATAGTAACAGCAGCACCACTCGAACTCCTGATGATAGACTATTTATCCATCGGTCCCGCTCACCAGGGATAAGAGCACTGTCCTGTCATGGTGGACCATTTTACTAAGTTTGCCGTGGGGACCCCTACTCGAGATCAAACGGCAGAATCGGCTGCCTACGCGATATGTATGAACTTTATCCAAGTATACGGCTGCCCCCAGCGGATACATTCAGACCAAGGTGCCTGCTTTTTGGGAAAAGTAATGGCAGAACTAAATCGCTTATACGGTATCGATAAGTCCCGGACCACACCATATCATCCGCAAGGAAATGGGGCCTGCAAGCGATTTAACCAGACATTAATCCAAATGCTACGTACCCTGGAAGACGACCGAAAAGCCCACTGGCCTGAATACATTCCCGAACTGGTCTGGGTATATAACAACTGTGTACACCGAGTCACCGGCTATACCCTGTACTCGCTGCTGTTCGGCCGGGAAGGCAAAGGGATCACCGAGGTGGAGTTAAATCCGGAGGAGGAACAACTATGGACGGGGGTCTCCTCTTGGTTGCGAAATCACCGGTATCGACTGCAAACCCTACACCGGATCGTCCATACAAAACGGGACCTACAAGGCCATCTATATCCTGTCCCCTCCCTATATCTCTGAACTAATCTCCCAATATCTTCCCTCACGTAATCTCCGGTCCTCCCAAGACCTCCTTCTCTCCTCCACACTTATTCGCTCCTCACTCAACCGCCTCCAAGATTTCTCCTGAATATCCCCTATCCTCTGGAATTCTTTGCCCCAAAATGTCTGACTATCAACCACATTCGGATCTTTCAGACAGAACCTGAAAACCCATCACTTCAGGAAAGCTGACAGCCTGCAATGACCCCGCTGCCTCCTCACCACTACCAGAGCTACTGCAACCCCCGACCTACTGTCTCCTTCCCCACCATCCTGTAGCATGTAAGCACGCAAGGGCAGGGTCCTCTCCCTCTGTACCAGTCTGTGATTGTTAGTTTGTTTTCTGTAAGTGATATTATTATTATTATTTATTTCTATAGCGCCATTGATTCCATGGTGCTGCACATGAGAAGGGGTTACATACAAATTACAGATATCACTTACAGTAAACTAACAATCACAGACTGACATAGAGGGGAGAGAGGACACTGCCCTTTCGGGCTTACATGCTACAGGATGGTGGGGAAGGAGACAGTAGGTTGGGGGGGTTGCAGCAGTTCCGGTGTTGGTTGAGGCGATATCTCCAGTAGTGGTGGGGAGGTAGTAGGGTCATTGCAGGCTGTAGGCTTTCCTGAAGAGGTGGGTTTTCAGGTTCTGTCTGAAGGATCCGAGTGTGGTTGATAGCCGGACGTGTTGGGGCAAAGAATTCCAGAGGATAGGGGATATTCGGGAGAAGTCTTGGAGGCGGTTGGGTGAGGAGCAAATAAGTGTGGAGGAGAGAAGGAGGCCTTGGGAGGATCGGAGATTACGTGAGGGAAGGTATCGGGAGATTAGTTCAGAGACATATGGGGGAGACAGGTTGTAGATGGCCTTGTAGGTCAGTATTAGTAATTTGAACTGGATACGCTGAGGGAATGGGAGCCAGTGAAGAGATTTGCAGAGGGGAGAAGCGGAGGAGTAGCGAGGAGAAAGATGAATTAGTCGGGCAGCAGAGTTAAGTATGGACTGGAGAGGTGCGAGGGTGTTAGCAGGGAGACCACAGAAAAGGATGTTGCAGTAGTCGAGGAGGGAGATGATGAGGGCGTGATATCTGTAATTTGTATATAACCCCGTCCCATGTACAACACCATGGAATCAATGGTGCTATATAAATAAATAACAATAATATCTATGTCTGTAGGCCAGAGATTACTTTGGGGATCACTCCTTAGGTGGCTGGATGTAGGCACTGGTGTAGCTTATTTGTATTTTTTTTAATGTTAAGTATTTCTTGTGATTTCAATATATTTTTCTCCTGTGATTGAATATCTACTGCGCCATGTCCATTCACCTACAACTTGAGTCCAAACTGGGAACATTACTGTGCAAAAGGGTAAAACTATAGATGGAGCACAGATTGTGCCTCGGAGCTTGTGCTCCTTACATGACCTTCACGTGATCCTTGTTTTTTATTTTCTGATCTGGTCCAGAGATGTAGTTTGGAAGCTCTTTGGTCCATGGATTACATGTCCCTGGTACAGTTTACACAGCACTGTGCACACTGGCGCCTGGCCATGACAACATTAAATGCCGAGCTTCGAGTGTTAAAGGAGCTTAAGGACCTAGGTGTCAAAGACATTCGAAAGAGCACAGTCTCCTTCCAAGAAACACAGAGCGGAAGCAGGCAGGAAGCCGGAAGGTGGACTGCAGTATTAGATTCAGGGGGCAGAAGGTAAAATCCATCCTGTGCAACCATAAATGTGAATGCAAGCAGCTGTCAGACACCATGTATTTCTCACTCAGTAGTGATAAGATCAGAGAAAGATTTGTTCTACAGACCAAATTCCCCTCTACACAACATCTCAGTCCTCCATAACCTCCATAACCTGCTTCTCCTGTGATCAGAGAAAGCTTTGCTCTACAGACCCAATACCTCTCTACACAAGATCTCAGTCCTCCATAACCTGCTTCTCCTATGACCAGAGAAAGCTCGGCTTTACAGACCCGATACCTCTCTACACAACATCTCAGTCCTCTATAACCAGCTTCTCCTATGATGAGAAAAAGCACCGCTCTACAGACCCGATACCCCTCTACACAACATCTCAGTACTCCATAACCTCCATAACCTGCTTCTCCTGTGATCAGAGAAAGCTTTGCTCTACAGACCTGATACCTCTCTACACAAGATCTCAGTCCTCCTTAACCTGCTTCTCCTATGATCAGAGAAAGCTCTGCTTTACAGACCCGTTACTGTTTTGAATGAGTCACCGAAGGAGGAAAAAACAAAAATACAAGCTAAGTCCAGAAAACCGGAGAGGTTGGTAGCTATCGGATTGCAGACCCCTGATCCTATCCACAACAACTAACAGTAGCCGTGGGGGGTTCCTACGATGCCCTAGACCCCTCGATCACAGCCGGAGAACTAAATAGGCCTAAAGAAAGAAAGGGGAAATCTAAACTTCCCCAGAGCAGACCCCAAAGCAATAGGCAGCCCCCAACAAATAATGACGGTGAAGCAAGATGAAAACACTAACACAGATAGAAAGATAGGTTGAGCAAACGATGGGGCCCAAGCTAACTAAAAAGGACAGGATAGAAAAGCTGCTGTCTGCAATCCGTAAAAAACCCTACCAAAAAATGTCCCAACCGTCTGATAGGAAAAACAGGCCCTGAAGTCGCTAGGACTTCAAAAAGACTATATCAGCACTCAAGTAAATTCTGAAGACAGAGCCAAGAGACAAACTGATCAGAGACAAAAATGGAACTCAGCACACCCCCGACCGGGGATGGCTGAACTTCAAAAAACAAGGTAAACAAAACAAAACTAATAAGTTCAATAGCAGAGCAAAAACTTATCTTTGGGAAGCAGGAATCAGACTGGTCTCCAAGAATCCAGCAGAGAAATCACCAGCGACTCAGAAGGGCGTCGGCTGCCTTATATCCAGTCAGAATTTCCTGTTACCCAGTCATCATCTACCAGATCAGGTGTTTGGTAATCAGCCTCACTACCTTCCTTCACCAGAAGAGGGAGTTCATCAGACATCGACGGTGAAGGGGAAAATGAACTCACAACACGATACCTCTCTACACAACATCTCAGTCCTCCATAACCTGCTTCTCCTATCATGAGAAAAAGCACCGCTCTACAGACCCGATACCCCTCTACACAACATCTCAGTCCTCCATAACCTCCACAACCTGCTTCTCCTGTGATCAGAGAAAGCTTTGCTCTACAGACCTGATACCTCTCTACACAAGATCTCAGTCCTCCATAACCTCCATAACCTGCTTCTCCTATGATCAGAGAAAGCTTTGTTCTACAGACCCGATACCTCTCTACACAACATCTCAGTCCTCCTTAACCTCCATAACCTGTTTCTCCTATGATCAGAGAAAGCTTTGTTCTACAGACCCGATACCCCTCTACACAACATCTCAGTCCTCCATAACCTCCATAACCTGCTTCTCCTAAGATCAGAGAAAGCTTTGTTCTACAGACCCGATACCCCTCTACACAACATCTCAGTCCTCCATAACCTCCATAACCTGCTTCTCCTATGATCAGAGAAAGCTTTGTTCTACAGACCTGATACCTCTCTACACAACATCTCAGTCCTCCATAACCTCCACAACCTGCTTCTCCTGTGATCAGAGAAAGCTTTGCTCTACAGACCCGATACCCCTCTACACAACATCTCAGTCCTCCATAACCTCCATAACCTGTTTCTCCTATGATCAGAGAAAGCTTCGTTCTACAGACCCGATACCTCTCTACACAACATCTCAGTCCTTCATAACCTCCATATTCTGCTTTTCCTATGATCAGAGAAAGATTTGTTCTACAGACCCGATACCTCTCTACGCAAGATCTCAGTCCTCCATAACCTGCTTCTCCTATGATCAGAGAAAGCTCTGCTTTACAGACCCGATACCTCTCTACACAACATCTCAGTCCTCCATAACCTGCTTCTCCTATGATCAGAGAAAGCTCTGCTTTACAGACCCGATACCTCTCTACACAACATCTCAGTCCTCCATAACGTGCTTCTCCTATGATCAGAGAAAGCTCCGCTCTACCGACCCAATACCTCTCTACACAACATTTCAGTCCTCCATAACCTGCTTCTCCTATGATCAGAGAAAGCTTTGTTCTACAGACCTGATACCCCTCTACATGTGACGACTCCTGGAGTGGACCCTCTGGGTCTTGGCACCAACCCGCCCAGGGTGAGCTGACCTAGTGAGGACCACCCCCTATACAGGGAGTGTCAGGGGCAAGCCCCAGGGGGTGAGGTACCATGACTGCTGGCATCAGGCGGCCGGCTCACAGGAGACACGAGTGAGTGTGTCTGCAGGAACGTGCAAAGCGGGATGTGTGCAAAGGAGCATGCCAGAACACAGAGCTAGACAGCAGGTGTGCCAGGAGGCACAACAGAGTACTGGAACGGAGTACAGGGTAGAGCGAGTGTCAGGAGGCACAACAGAGTACCAGGCAGAGTGCAGGATCAGAGTGTGTGCCAGGAGTCACAATGGAGTACAAGGCAGAGTGCAGGTTCAGAGCGTGTGCCAGGCGGCACAGCAGAGTACAAGGCAGAGTGCAGGTTCAGAGCATGTGCCAAGAGGTACAGCCGAGTACAAGGCAGAGTGCAGGTTGAAAGCGTGTGCCAAGAGGCACAATAGAGTACAAGGCAGAGGACCCGAATACAGCGCACAGCCAAGCAGGGACACGGCAGACCAAGCCAGGAAGCAAAACAATAATTTGGCACTCCCCATAGGAAGAGGTAGCCTGATATAGCACCTGAGTCCTAGAACTTCCGGGTCAAGTCCTCCAGTATCATAGCGAGGACAAGACCAAAGACAGAGCTGGGCAGAGCGCGTGTGCGCACTGGAACATAGTGCAACCACGGAGCTAGGAACGAGAGGTGCGCGTGCGCACCTGACGGGACCCTCGGAGCGGCCGCGGCACCGGAAGTGGTGACGACGAACCCGGGGTCCCGCCCCCAGGTGGGAGCGGCGTGACAGTACTCCCCCTTTATGCCCCCTCTTTCTAAGGCTGGAAAGAAACTTAGGCAAAATCAGAGGAGCATGGATATTCTCTCTGGGTTCCCATGACCTTTCTTCAGGACCAAAACACTTCAAACCAATTAAGAAAAGAGTTTTCCCTCTTACCTTCTTCATGGCCAGAATGTCGTTTACCTCAAACTCGTCCCCTGTGCCAACAGGCTGGGGAGTGTGGCCTGGAGAAGGATGAAACCGGTTCAGTACCACAGGTTTGAGGAGTGACACATGGAAGGAATTGGGAATACGGAGCGAAGGAGGCAGCTTCAGTTTGTACGCAACATCATTAATGCGCCTAATGACCTCAAAAGGACTAATGTAATGGGGACCCAGTTTGTAAGATGGTACTGTGGCGTCCCTGAGGGTTCAGTCGCCACAGAGGTACTACACCTCCTCCTGAGTTGTGGTACCCCACCATCCAGGTAAGGTGGAGATGGGTCGCCCTCACACCCAGGGCAGTGGGGTACTTGGTACCGGGCCGGTGTCAGGGGGAATGTGTGTCACAGCAGCGGTGACCCGGTCCGTGGCCCTGGACGCCCAATATCAATGGCGGTGATGTTAATGGTGTAATAGTTTATTTGGATAGTTCTTGGTGCCACCCGTGGTGTTTGGCAAGTGAGATGTTGAGCCAACGCTGCATGCAGATCCACTGGGACTGATGGTGTGGTGCAGCAAAGATGGTGTAGCTCCCCACAGGTGGAGCTGTAGTCCCAGGGCAGTGTAGGTGCAATGGACGAGGAGAGGCGCAGAATGGTATAGAGGCTTGTACCCAGGTGTAGCGGTGCTGGAATAACTGGAGGACACCAGAGTATGCGGTTCCAAAGCTTTACTCACTGTTTGCAGTTCACACAACTGCCTGCCTCCGCACAGTGTTCTTCAGGTCAGGGCCCAAGCCAATTCCAGGCAGGATAGGATTCTCCCCTCCACACTCCGCCAATATGTACCTTACTGAACGACTCCTCCAATGCGCCTTTAGGTGCGAAGCACTCCAGTACTTAATTACCCTGGAATGCCTCTCTCTAGGTGTTCCTAGTCTCTACTTGTATGACAGACAGCTGTAGCCTGCTTCGGGGACTCCTGTCTGCGTCCCGGCCCACTATCCAGTTGCTGTTGTGTCCCAAGTCTATGATGGGAGTAAGGCGTTAGTGGCTCACTACTCCTCCGGTGTCTGTTGCCGGACATAAAGATCCAATCAACCTCGGGGACCGGGCCCCAGCCTTTGCCCTCTGGACTGGAAGGGTTCTCTCTCTTTCTCAACCTGCTTCCCACCGTCCTTCTATTCTACTTCGTTCCGATCTGTTCTATCTCTCTTATGGAATCTGTAGTCTCCAGTCTACGTCTCCTTCCTTCTGTTCCTTTCCCATGCTAGATGGCTCAGGTCACTGAGGCAGCTGCAGCACTCCTTCCTCCATCCCTCTTCCAGGGATCCTCACTCCTGTCTGAGTGACTTCCTTTCTCTCTCACCCTCTGTCAGACTGACTTGAAATCCTACACCTTCCCTCTCTTTTATATCTAACTCCACCCGCCTCCCCAGCACCTCCTGTTGTGAGTTCATTCTCTGGTTCACCAGTTGTGAGTTCTCCTTCCAGACTCCCTTTGGTGGTAACAGGAGGTAGTGAGGCTGATTTGATCGGTGGAGATCTGCCACCTGAGAATGAGGATGACGATTGGACCTCAGGAATCTCAGATTGGATTTAAGACAGCCGACGCCCTATTCAGTTGCTTGTCAGCTCTTGGTTTTCAGCTCTGTTCCAGTCATCTAAAGCTAAGTTTTTCTGCTAATGTTCACACTTGATTTTGTTGGTCTATTCAGTTTTTGTGTGGTCAGCCAGCCCCGGCTGGGGGCTGTGCTGAATTTCCACTCTTATTTATCTGTATTTGCCAATTTGCTTTTTGTCCTTTACTAGTTTGGCCTCTTTTTGCTCTGTCTCAGAATATTTCAGAGTGCTGATATAGTGGGAGAAGTGTAGTGACTTCAGGGTTAATTTTCATAGAATCATAGAATCGTAGAGTTGGAAGGGACCTCCTGGGCCATCTGGTCCAACCCCCTGCTCAAAGCAGGATTCACTAAATCATACCAGTCAGATGTCTGTCCAGCCTCTGTTTGAAGATTTCCATTGAAGGAGAACTCACCACTTCTCGTGGCAGCTTGTTCCACTCATTGATCACTCTAACTGTCAAAAAGTTTTTTCTAATATCTAATCTGTGTCTCCTCCCATTCAGTTTCATCCCATTGCTTCTAGTCTTTCCTTGTGCAAATGAGAATAAAGATGATCCTTCTACAATGTGGCAGCCCCTTAGATATTTGTAGACAGCTATTAAGTCTCCTCTCAGTCTTCTCTTTTGCAAACTAAACATTCCCAAATCCTGCAACCTTTCCTCATAAGACATGGTTTGCAGACCGGTCACCATTCTGGTTGCTCTTTTCTGAACTTGCTCCAGTTTGTTGATGTCTTTTTTAAAATGTGGTGCCCAAAACTGGACACTATATTCCAGATGAGGTCTGACCAAACCTGGAATATTGCACGGGTAGCCAAGGAGGAAATAAAAAACAACACAAGCTAAGTCTCAGAAAACCAAAGAGGTTGGTAACTATGCAGACTGCAGACCCCTGATCCTAACACGCAACTAGGAGCAGTCGTGGAGCGTTCCTATGGTGGTCCTAGACGCCTTATCACAACCGTAGAAACTAAATAAGCCTAAAGCAGGAAAAGGGGAAAACTAACTTCCCCAGAGCAGACCCCAAAGGAGAGACAGCCCCCCACATGTATTGACGGTGAAAAAAGATGAAAACACTAGCAAAGGCAGGAAAATAGGCTGAGACAACGATGGGGCCAGACTAACTAGAAAGGACAGGAAAGGAAAGACACTGTCTGAAGTCTGCCAAAAAACCCTACAAAATGTCCAACACAACTGATAGCAAAATTAACCCTGAAGTCACTAGACTTCTCCCACTATATCAGCACTCTGAAATAATCTGAGACAGAGCAAAAAGAGGCCAATCTAATAAGGGACAAAAAAGGCAATTTGGCAAATAAGAGTGGAAATTCAGCACAGCCCAGCCGGGCTGGCTGACCACACAAAAAACTGAAAAGACCAACAAGAGCAAGTGAGAACGTTAGCAAAAAACAAACTTATCTTTAGAAGACTGGAACAGAGTTGAGTCCTAATCCTGAGAAACAGACTGAATCACCAGCAACAGGATAGGGCATCGGCTGTCTTATATCCAGTCTGATACTCCAGAGATCCAATCACTATCTTCCTCACCAGGTGGCAGATCACTACCACTCAAACCAGCCTCACCACCTCCCGTCACCACCAGAGGGAGAATGGAAGGGGAACTCTCAACTGGTGGAGCAGAAAATGAGCTCATAACAGTAACCCCCTTGAGGAGGGGTCACCGAACCCTCACCCATGCCACCAGGCCGATCAGGATGGGCCCGGCGAAAAGCACGAACCAATTTATTGGCATGAATATCAGAGGCAGAGACCCAAGAATTATCCTCCTGGCCATAACCCTTCCATTTGACCAAATAATGGAGTCTCTGTCTAACCAAACGAGAATCCAATATTTTCTCTACCTCATATTCCATATTGCCTTTAACCAACACAGGGTCAGGAGGTGCCGCCACAGGAACTACTGGCTCAACAAACCTCTTCAACAGTGATTTGTGAAATACGTTATGGATTTTGAACGTAACTGGAAGAGCCAATCGAAAAGAAACAGGATTAAGAATCTCCAAAATCCTATAAGGTCCAATAAATCTTGGCTTAAATTTTGGAGATGCAACCTTCATAGGAATATTCTTAGACGACAACCAAACCATATCACCCACTTTAAACCGGGGACCAATGGTCCTATGCCGGTTGGAAAAACGCTGGGCCCTTTACTGAGAGAGACAATTTATCCACCACTTGGTCCCATATCTGCTGTATTCTCACAACCACAGTGTTCACACCTGGGCAGGACAAAGATTCTACTTGCCCTGAAGAGAATGGAGGATGAAACCCAAAATTACAGAAAAAGGGTTACATCAAGGTGGCAGAACTAGCTCTATTCAGCGCAAATTCGGCCAAGGGCAAAAATGAGACCCAATCATCTTGATCAGCAGATATAAAGCATCTTAAATAAGACTCCAAGGTCTGGTTTGTTCTCTCAGTCTGCCCATTGGTCTGGGGATGAAACGTGGAGGAGATGGATAACTGAATTCCCAGATTGGAACATAAGGCTTTCCAAAATCTGGAAACAACCTGGACCTCTCTATCGGACACAATGTTCTCCCGTGTAACCGAACCACCTGTTGTAAAAAGGGTACCAACTCAGCGGAAGATGGCAACTTTGGGAGTGGTACAAGATGGACCATCTTCGAAAATCTATCACAAATTACCCAGATAACAGTCATTCTATGAGAGACAGGAAGATCAGAAATAAAATCCATTGAGATATGGGTCCATGGCCTCTTGGGCACCGGCAGGGGCATCAGCAACCCATATCGAGAACAAGGTTTAGACCGAGAACAAGTCCCACAGGACTGTACAAAATTCCTGACATCACGAGATAAGGCAGGCCACCAAAACGACCGACTCACCAAATCTCTGGTACCAAAAATACCTGGATGACCAGCCAATGCGGAGCAATGGACTTCAGACATCACTCTCTTTCTCCACTGGTCCGGAACATATAATCTTCCCATAGGGCAACACTCGGGTTTATCCTCCTGAAATTCCTCCAGGGTGCGTCTTAAATCGGGCGAAATGGCAGAAAGAACTTCCCCCTCACCTCGGATAGTAGTAGGCTCAGTCACATTAAGAGAATCAGCAAAGAAACTCCTAGAAAGGGCGTCTGCCTTACATTCTTAGTGCCCGGAAGAAAAGAGACCACAAAATTAAAACGCGTGAAAAACAAGGCCCATCTAGCCTGTCTAGGATTCAAGCGTTTAGCCGACTACAGATAAGTCAGATTCTTGTGATCGGTGAGGACCACAAATTGATGTCTAGCTCCCTCCAACCAATGTCTCCACTCCTCAAATGCCCATTTCATGGCCAGCAATTCCCGATTCCCTACGTCATAGTTGCGTTCGGATGGGGAGAACTTTCAAGAAAAGAAGGCACAGGGATTCATCTTAGAAGTCACAGGGTCTTTTTGGGACAAAACAGCTCTTGCACCAATCTCAGAAGCGTCTACCTCCACTTGAAATGGAAGTGAGACATCAGGTTGCCGTAAAACTGGAGCTGAAGTAAACCTCCGCTTAAGCTCCTGAAATGCTGAGACAGCCTCAGGAGACCAATTCAGCACATCAGCTCCCTTCTTGGTCAGATCAGTCAGTGGTTTGACAATACTAGAAAAATTACCTATAAATTTACGATAGAAATTAGCAAAACCCAAAAACTTCTGAAGAGCCTTCAAAGAAGTATGCTTAACCCAATCATAAATGGCCTGTACCTTGGCCGGGTCCATTTCAATAGTCGATGGAGATAAGATAAATCCCAAAAATGAAATCCTCTGTACACCAAAGAGACATTTCGATCCTTTGACATACAGGGAATTCTCCCTCAAGATCCGGAACACAGTCCGGACATGTTCCACATGGGAATCCCAATCATTAGAAAAGATCAAAACATCATCCAGATAGATGATCAAAAACTTATCCACGAAGTCTCGGAAAATATCATTCATAAAAGACCGGAAGACAGAAGGGGCATTGGAGAGCCCAAAAGGCATCACCAAGTACTCAAAATGTCCCTCCGTTGTATTAAACGCCGTTTTCCATTCATTCCCGTGCTTGATGTGAATAAGATTATACGCCCCCTGAGGTCAAGCTTAGTAAACCAGCAGGCACTCTTAACTCTGGAGAATAAATCAGACATCAGAGGTAACGGGTACTGATATTTAACCGTCATCTTGTTAAGGGAACGATAATCAATACACGGTCTTAATGAACTGTGAAGGGTTAATACTAAAATCAGAGCTGAAGTTTGTTTTGTCCATTCTCTGAATGTTTCATTTCTTCATTTTTGTTGCTGTAAGATAATTTTTTGTAATTGGCATGGGCTGTCATGAAACCAGACTGTTCTCATCAGGTGCAAAGATAAGGGAGGCGGGAGTGTAAAACTCTGAAGAATATTGTGATGTACCATGTCTGCAAGATATGTTTTCTGTTGCAATGTGCTAACAAATCCTCCATCCTAGGACATTGTAAACTCTCAGTAGTAGGAATTCCTTCCCCCCAGGTTTTATCAACCCTGCCACTTCCTCTGGAAGAGCAGGAATGTTAATTAGCTAGACCATCTTCCTCACACCATTTGCCTTCTCTCCTCTTCAGAGCGGGAAAAACTTCTTTGTTTGAAACAAATAAAACTATGAGAGACTATACCATAAGAACCAAATACCCTAGAGATATGAAAATCATATTTTTGTAACCTGAGCGGTCCCAGCTTCGAGACCGCGTATGTTTCGAAGTTCTACCCTGTCCAGAACATGAGATAGGATTTGCGCCCAAATGGACGGTCATATCGCATAGATGTTTGATGTTTTCTTGATGGGCTCATTACGCTGGGAAACATGATACCACTGATGAGTCCATACCAGCTTCTCCCATAAAGTTATAGCTAATCTAAGTTTTGTAGCCAAAACATAACTTGGATAAGAGAGGTGGGATCAACCCAGAATGCACCTCTCTGTGATGTCACATAGGAAAGTCTATAAGGCATTTCCTGGGCAAACCAGCTCAGAACAGCTCAAGTCGTCGTGCTAGAAGGACCCCAATGAGCGGAGAAGTGCAGCTCCGCCTCCACCCACCTTAGCCGCATGGTCTGCCTAAGGAACAATATGGAACTGTGAGTGTAATCTCTTTGTTTTCTCCACTTTTATTTTATACCTGTACTGTACATATTTTATGTCTCAATTTTATAGCAACTTTTATCTGTAATCACTGTCCTCTTTCGGAAAATAAATGAAATTATTTAGATCTGTCTCCATGCTCTAAGAATCGAACTATACGCCTTTGATAGATAATCGCTACTAATTCAAGGGGTTTGCCACGGACCCTCTTAATTTAACACTGTGAATTAAGTAACCGTGACTGGTGGCAGCGCGTTGTGTACGGCTATTACGGCTTGCTGGCAGTCTAGAAGGGTCTTATATTGCTGAGTAAGGGGCTTCAGCCACAGCATTGATAATTCCCTTACTGCAGAAGCCTAATTGCCGGTTCACAACAGGCAGCCCGTCCGGCGACTAATTATCCTAGGTGCAGTTCCCTGACTGACCTGAGGGTAAGGGGGGCGCCGGAGAGCTGCGAGTTCCAAAGTGGAACTGAGAAAGTGGGATATACATAAATCCCCGCAGTACTTGGAAGATTGATAGCAGTGGTGGGGCATCCAAATTAAACTCCCCCTGCGGCAAATTGTAGAGCGAGATTAGCTTGCTGGATATTTTTGGTCACATGGTGCCAGTGTTGGGATAACTAAGATAAGCCCCACTGCGCCTGTGATAGCCGTGTGCCGGCACTGTGTCACGCCCCTCCGTCCGCTGATACACCCGTGTCAGTGGTGGGACTGTGACATAGTGGTGACACAGGGTCCGCTGTCCGTCGCGTTTTGGTGGCAGCGGGACTCCCGTTAGTGTCGCCCGTAAGTGGACGAACGGCGGTGGGCTGTTCGTCACATATTGGTGGCAGCGCGGTGGGATAATCCTAGAGCATTAGTGATTTGGTTTGAGCAATCATTCCTCTCACTAAAAACCTGCACGGTTCCTGCGGGAATCCTGCATCATAGGTTTTGGAGAACAGACTCAGTGGTTACTAGTCCTGAGACATTAGTGTGTACTTGCAAGTATCCCCCTCCCGTTTCTTCGTTTTTCTTTTTCTATCTTTTATTTGGCAACCATGGCAGCAAAAGGAGAACCTTGGTACACCCGGCAGACAAAGGAAGTTCTTGCTGCGTTATGCACGTACCAAGGCCTTGACGCCACAAACAAAAACAGAGCTCAAATGATCGCGGCTCTAGTGCAGCTGGACAACGACCAGAATCCAGCGAGCGCAGAAGTTGGCCCAAGTTGCAATGGGGCTGCAGCAGAGGCTCCACTCCTGAGCGCTGGCCCCACATTCAACCAGAACGGGGTGGACCCCTATCTGCAAATGGCCTTGGACGAACTCCCCGCCGAAGACAGTGATGGGCGGGTGAGGCTGATCCAGCAAGCTCGAGAGAGAGCAGAGCAGCGAGCCGAGCGCCAGGCGGAGAGAGCTGAGCGCCAAGCTGAGGCTGAGAGAGCCGAGCGCCAGGCGCAGAGGGCCCATGAACTGGAGGTACTCCAGCGGGGTGGGAATGCCCTCACAGCCCGAAGCCGTGAGCCCAGCAGCGTCCAGACTCCTAAACCCCGGCCAGAGCATTTTCCCGTGATGGAAAAGGACGGGGACTTGGACACATTTCTGCGAGCCTTTGAGAAAGCCTGCAGACAGTACCAGCTGCCTAGAGACCAATGGGCAAGGTACTTGACCCCAGGGCTAAAAGGCAAAGCCCTGGAGGCATTTGCTTCTCTTCCGCCAGAAGCCGATGATGACTATGACGCCATAAAGCAGGCGCTGATCGCCAAATACCGGCTGACACCTGAGGTATACCGAAAGAAGTTCCGACACCTCCAACGTGGCCCACACGATAGCTACAGTGATGTGGTGCAAGGACTCAGGACCCACTTTGACCAGTGGATCCATGGACTGTCCGTTGAAACCTTTGAGCAGCTACGGGACCTGATGATCAAAGACCAGTTCCTGCATCTCTGCCCAGCTGAGGTCCGACAGTTCATCCTGGACCGCGAACCAACGAACGCGGACAAAGCGGCGCAGATCGCCGACAACCACGAGGCCAACCGGAAGCCCGAGACGCGGAGGCCAGTCGCCACCAGCTGGAAAGGGGGTAAGCCAGCAACCAACCCCAATGCCCCAGCTAGCCGTCCCTCCGGAGGCCCAGTCCCTGTTGCCAACAGCAGGCCGGCTACTGACAGTCGCCTGTGTCACCACTGCCAGCGGCCTGGTCACTTCTTTTACACCTGTCCGAATAGGCCGAAGAACCCCCCAGCCAAGGCCCCCGGGCCCAACGCCTCTGTTCTTTTGGTGGGAGGTGTGGTTGGGAGGGCTGACGACAACGTTCAACCTGTTCAGGTGGGGGCCCGTCTTGCTACAGGCCTCAAGGACACCGGGGCTGAACGAACCCTCATCCGTCCTGGACTGGCGGCCCCTGAAGAGTTTGTTGAGGGGAAAACCCTGACTGTCACCGGGATTGGAGGCACCCGTTGTCCCTTGCCAGTGGCACGAGTTTTTCTTGACTGGGGTGCCGGGAGCGGGTTGAGGGAGGTGGGAGTGTCTGAAAATTTGCCCACTGATGTTTTATTGGGGACGGACTTGGGGAGGATGGTTGCATACTATGTCCCTGACACCCTTCCCCAAACTGATAATAAGGGTAACGTTAACCCTGATGATGTTGATGATGGGAAACTGAATGTGTTACCTGCTAATGCCTTGATGAGTAATGATGCAACTAACAACCATTCTTTCCCCAGGTACGATGCTGATGCTGATGTGAATGTACCAAAGCAAACTGATAACCATTCTTCTCCTAGGAAGGATGATGATGATGTTGATGTATCTGTGCCGACTGAACCCGTTAACCCTTTCTTTGAAGCGGTAGATGTGTCCACAGGTACCGAAGTGCTCAGCCCCGTCACTCTGCGGAGTGAGACGGCTGAGGAACCCCTGGCAGGAGTAAGCAACGGTGCTCAAGGAAATGGGGAGGTGCATGGGGACCATGAGGAAGGTAATGCCATGCAGCTGACCAGTGCCACCGAGGAAGGTAACTGGCCCATAAGTAGCACTGCTCCTGAAGTGTTGGGGGTGGATGGGGAGGTAGAGCCCAGGGCAGCACCAGCTGGTGGGTCTGCAGAAATCCCCAGGGAGACAGCATACATAGCAGCTGTCACGCAGTCAGAGTGCCCAGATCGCAGGTAACGCACTGTCTTCTGGACCCTCTGCTGCTACAGGAGAGACTGAACCAGAGGTGAACCCAGAGCCGGTTCCAGAGGGTCCCAGTAAAGAGGGGACCCTGACGTCACTTCTGGCAGCCTCCAGCATGGAGTTCCAGGCTGCTCTGCACTCAGATGCCAGCCTGGAGAAATTGAGAGGTCTCGCCGAGACGCCCACCTCCAAGTCTGATAAGGAGAGGGTGTTCTGGGAACGAGGAAGGTTGTACCGGGAGACAGTACCCAGAGATCCTAAAAAGGAGTGGTTGAGGGAAAGACAGCTGGTCGTCCCCTATCAGTTCAGAACTGAGTTGTTGCGGATTGCCCATGAGATTCCACTCGCTGGACACTTGGGGATCAGCAAATAAAGGCACGGCTGTCTCAACACTTCTATTGGCCCAAGATGGGGACAGATGTAACAAACTACTGCCGCTCCTGTGCCACCTGTCAAAAAGTGGGTAAGGCGGGGCCTGCTCTTAAGGCTCCCCTTATTCCTTTGCCGGTGATAGAGGAGCCTTTCCAGAGAATCGCGGTGGACATTGTAGGACCGCTGTCCGTCCCCAGCAGCTCCGGAAAGCGATACATTCTCACCGTGGTAGACTACGCTACCCGGTACCCAGAGGCAGTAGCTCTGTCTTCAACCAGGGCAGATAAGGTGGCTGACTGGTGACCATCTTTTCGAGAGTAGGATTTCCCAGGGAGATGCTTACCGATCAAGGGCCCCAATTCATGTCTCGCCTAATGGAGGCTCTCTGTGAGAAAATGCAGGTGACGCAGCTGGTATCGAGTCCGTATCACCCACAGACTAACGGTTTGTGTGAACGTTTCAACGGTACCCTCAAACAGATGCTCCGCATACTGGTTGAGACCCAAGGGCGCGACTGGGAGCGGTACCTCCCACACCTGCTGTTCGCTTACAGAGAAGTTCCGCAGGCTTCGACCGGGTTCTCCCCCTTCGAGCTCCTGTATGGCAGGCGAGTCCGGGGACCCCTTGGGTTGATAAGAGAATCCTGGGAAGATGAGCCAAACCCCACAGAAGTGTCCATCGTGGATTATGTCATGCGCTTCCGTGACAAGATGCAGACCTTGACGCAGTTGGTGCATGACAACATGACGCAGGCTCAGGCTGACCAGAAGCGCTGGTACGACCAGAACGCCCGGGAGCGGACCTACCAGGTGGGTCAAAAGGTGTGGGTGTTGGTCCCGGTACCAACGGATAAGCTTCAGGCAGCCTGGGAAGGCCCGTACGTCGTCCACCAACAGCTCAACCCGGTCACCTACGTGGTCACGCTTGACCATGCTCGGGGTAGGCGCAAGGCCTTTCACGTCAACATGCTGAAGGCGCACTACGAACGTGAAGCTTGCATCCTACCGGTCTGCAATCTGCCAGAGGATGGGGAGGAAGATTCCCTCCTGGACATGCTGGCCCAGGCCAAGGCCAATGGGTCCATTGAGGACATGGAGATAAGTGGTTCGCTCACCGTGTCCCAGCGGTTGCAGTTGATGGCCACCCTGGAACTCTTCCGGCCCGTGTTCACCAACCGTCCTGGGAGGACGGAGTTAGCGGTTCATGAGGTGGACACCGGGAATCATGCCCCATTACGGCGAACACCTTATCGGATCTCTGAAACGGTGCAACAAGTCATGCGCCAAGAGGTCGATGAGATGTTAAGGCTGGGAGTGATTCGACGGTCAAAAGGTGCGTGGGCTTCACCTGTAGTCCTCGTTCCTAAAAAGGATCGAACCACCCGGTTCTGCGTGGACTACAGGGGGCTCAACGCCATCACAACCTCTGATGCCCACCCGATGCCGCGCATCGAGGATCTGCTCGAGCGGTTGACAAACGCCAACTACATATCCATCATGGATTTGAGTCGGGGATACTGGCAGATTCCCCTGAGCCCTGAGGCGCAGGAGAAATCCGCCTTTATCACCCCCTTTGGACTGTACGAGTCCACGGTCATGCCCTTCGGCATGAAGAATGCCCCTGCCACTTTCCAGCGGATGGTCAACCACCTGCTTCGGGGACTGGAGGAGTACGCAGAGGCGTACTTAGACGATATTGCCGTCTTCAGTTCCACCTGGGAGGAACACCTTCAGCACCTCCAGGAGGTGCTCAAGCGTCTTCACCAGGCAGGCCTGACCATCAAGCCGGGGAAGTGCCAGATAGGCATGCGCGAGGTCCACTACCTGGGGCACCAGGTAGGCGGGGGTTCCATGAGTCCGGAGCCAGAAAAAGTGGACGCAATCGTGTCCTGGCCCACCCCCAGGACCAAGAAACAGGTGAAGTCCTTCTTGGGCACTGCAGGGTACTATAGGCGGTTCGTACAGGACTATAGCGCCCTTGCCAAACCCTTGACTGACCTCACCAAGCAGAGGCTACCCCAAACAGTCAACTGGACAGATGACTGTGAGGCGGCTTTCCAAGCTTTGAAAGCAGCCCTGTGCAACTCTCCAGTGTTGAGAGCAGTCGACAGCAGTCGCCCGTTTCTGGTACAGACCGACGCCAGCGAGTTTGGCCTCGGTGCTGTGCTTAGCCAGGTCGACTCGGGGGACCAAGAGCACCCCGTGTTGTACCTGAGCCGGAAACTTTTGCCGAGGGAAGTGGCATACTCGACCATCGAGAAGGAGTGTCTGGCCATGGTGTGGGCACTGCAGCGTTTGCAGCCCTACCTGTATGGGCGCGCCTTCACGGTGGTAACCGACCACAACCCACTGAGCTGGTTGCACACCGTGTCGGGAACCAATGGAAGATTGCTCCGCTGGAGCCTTGCCCTTCAACAGTACGATTTTACTGTAAAACACAGGAAGGGCAGTGAAAACGGCAATGCCGATGGGTTGTCCCGCCGGGGCGAACCCGCTGAGGTGCGCATGGCCGATTACCGAGAGGTAATGCCTCCTTAGCGCCCTCTTAAGGGGGGAGGTGTGATGTACCATGTCTGCAAGATATGTTTTCTGTTGCAATGTGCTAACAAATCCTCCATCCTAGGACATTGTAAACTCTCAGTAGTAGGAATTCCTTCCCCCCAGGTTTTATCAACCCTGCCACTTCCTCTGGAAGAGCAGGAATGTTAATTAGCTAGACCATCTTCCTCACACCATTTGCCTTCTCTCCTCTTCAGAGCGGGAAAAACTTCTTTGTTTGAAACGAATAAAACTATGAGAGACTATACCATAAGAACCAAATACCCTAGAGATATGAAAATCATATTTTTGTAACCTGAGCGGTCCCAGCTTCGAGACCGCGTATGTTTCGAAGTTCTACCCTGTCCAGAACATGAGATAGGATTTGCGCCCAAATGGACGGTCATATCGCATAGATGTTTGATGTTTTCTTGATGGGCTCATTACGCTGGGAAACATGATACCACTGATGAGTCCATACCAGCTTCTCCCATAAAGTTATAGCTAATCTAAGTTTTGTAGCCAAAACATAACTTGGATAAGAGAGGTGGGATCAACCCAGAATGCACCTCTCTGTGATGTCACATAGGAAAGTCTATAAGGCATTTCCTGGGCAAACCAGCTCAGAACAGCTCAAGTCGTCGTGCTAGAAGGACCCCAATGAGCGGAGAAGTGCAGCTCCGCCTCCACCCACCTTAGCCGCATGGTCTGCCTAAGGAACAATATGGAACTGTGAGTGTAATCTCTTTGTTTTCTCCACTTTTATTTTATACCTGTACTGTACATATTTTATGTCTCAATTTTATAGCAACTTTTATCTGTAATCACTGTCCTCTTTCGGAAAATAAATGAAATTATTTAGATCTGTCTCCATGCTCTAAGAATCGAACTATACGCCTTTGATAGATAATCGCTACTAATTCAAGGGGTTTGCCACGGACCCTCTTAATTTAACACTGTGAATTAAGTAACCATGACTGGTGGCAGCGCGTTGTGTACGGCTATTACGGCTTGCTGGCAGTCTAGAAGGGTCTTATATTGCTGAGTAAGGGGCTTCAGCCACAGCATTGATAATTCCCTTACTGCAGAAGCCTAATTGCCGGTTCACAACAGGCAGCCCGTCCGGCGACTAATTATCCTAGGTGCAGTTCCCTGACTGACCTGAGGGTAAGGGGGGCGCCGGAGAGCTGCGAGTTCCAAAGTGGAACTGAGAAAGTGGGATATACATAAATCCCCGCAGTACTTGGAAGATTGATAGCAGTGGTGGGGCATCCAAATTAAACTCCCCCTGCGGCAAATTGTAGAGCGAGATTAGCTTGCTGGATATTTTTGGTCACATGGTGCCAGTGTTGGGATAACTAAGATAAGCCCCACTGCGCCTGTGATAGCCGTGTGCCGGCATTGTGTCACGCCCCTCCGTCCGCTGATACACCCGTGTCAGTGGTGGGACTGTGACATAGTGGTGACACAGGGTCCGCTGTCCGTCGCGTTTTGGTGGCAGCGGGACTCCCGTTAGTGTCGCCCGTAAGTGGACGAACGGCGGTGGGCTGTTCGTCACATATATGCCATTATACTACTTTCTATTTGAATACGGACATATATGTAGTTTCCGGTTTTCTTGCAATATTATTGGCTTATAAAGTGAAATGATGCTATTGGTACTTGAGAACCTTGCATAATTAAGCAAAATATTATAAAAGTGACTAAAATAAAGGGGCTTAGTGATCTGCCTCGATCCTCCCGTACAGAGACCCCCGTCTCCGTGTGGTCATTTGAGTTGCTAGCAACACTGGAATAATTTGGACATCACTGGCTCAACCGTGAAGGGTTAATTAGCCCTCCCTAAATAGCTACCTCGACAGCTTGGCGCCCAACGTGGGGCCCCCGAACAGGGACGCCTCTGCCCCCGGAGGACAACAAGACAAAGGACACTCGGAGCTGACATAGGTGCTGGAAAATTGGGACTGATCACCCCCCACGGCAACCACGTTAAGTTGGCAATTATACTGTTCAGGCTGACCGTTGGTGTGGTTTTCCTGTGCTTGTTGCTGCAAAGAGGATCTGAGGTTTTGTTAGGGTCGGCGGAACGCACCAAATATAAATAATAGTAGGTGCGTTCGCCGCCTGGGGTCCACCGTGCGGTAGGTGACAAGACCGCTGCTGAACAATGGCAGATGCACCTAGTAGGTGCGGTACTGCGCTCGGGTTAACGTCACCCGAACGCTAAGAGCGGCTCCGTACAAACACAGAGTCGCTTGGCGAACACTAAAGCAAAGACGCGGGCCCTGTTAGCGTCACAGAGGCCTGCGTGTGGCGTCGCAGCCGTGAACACCAATAGCTGCTGTTACTACAGCGCAGCGGCAGAGAAAGCCGCAAGCGTCGGCGCCGAGGACCGGGCGCCGACGGACGCTAGTGTAGGCGTGGAGCAAGTGGCGTGTAGCTTGCCACAACCCTGGAGCTGACTATACACACTCGGTCACCACTCGTAATATCAGAGGGTAGGGGTTTCATAATGAGTCAGACACCAGTCCATGCATCCATCACCATACACACACAGAATAATATGCTACACTAGCGCATGGCCGAGCCGCCATGCGGGGCTTTTATAGCCATGCGCTTCCGGGACCTTCCAATACTTTGGGAAGGACCAATCAGATCCGACACAGGACCTGCACATGTGACCCCTGCTCTCCACTGAGAGGGCACGTTGCGGGCATGCCCAGTAGCACGGCACGAGGACTTAGCCTCTGGAGCGGTTCCCTGCAAAGCAGGTTGCTCTACCATTGCTGCACTGGAGGTGGCAGCAACATCCAGGCTCACAGAACGAGTCTGAGGAGAATGCCTGGCTTGCCGTGATTGCTGAGCAGGAGTCCGAGCGGTCGGAGGAGAATGGGAGACCACAGGATGTCTGGCTCTGGATTCCCGCTGTGCAGTGCCAGGAATCGGACGACTAACAGGTTTGTCCTCGTGGTGGGGTGATTCATGGGTGGAATCATATAAGCAGTCCCGGTGGGGGCCCAGTGCTCGAACTGTACCTCATAAGGGGCGGACACCCCTGATTGACCAGTGATTGTGACTCTCTTTATAGTCAAAATATCCTGAAATTCCCGATCATTATTAGTATTGGTCGTAGTGATGTGATCGAAGATGGGTAGGATATGTAATTCAGGTATATATAGATATATATATATATAACCAGAGGTGTCCGGAGGGATAGTCTGAGATGCCCTCCTCCTTTCACTGAGTACCGCGAATTTTGGGCAATCCCAGAGGGGGATTATTGACCCGGTGGAACAGAGACTGAAATGGCCACCAAATCTGTGCACAATTTAAGTCAGGATGTTTGGCTCTAAAGGAGAGAATTATGTTTCTGTGGAAGAAAAAGAAAAGTTTGGAATTGTGTGAAGGATCAGATACTGTTAGTCTTATGATTCAAAGACGAGGAAAGAAATCTGTCAGGAATGCAGGAAAAATATTTTCGATTCTGGGATTTCCTAAGGGCGGGAGGTTGCAGCCTACGCTATGGGATGAAGGAGTTAAAAAGAATAAAGGAAGGTTGACTGATGATGGATTACTTGAAGGCGCTGAGGAATTCCGTGGCTTGGCACATGAATTGCATAATGAAGGTTATGTGGACATTGAACAGCAAGTGAATTCTGATTGTTTCTGTTACTGCTATGTTGAAGAAGGAAAATTGTCTATTATTATGACAGGGATGGGATGTTTTGTGGTTCAAGAAAGTGACTGTGGTGTGAGAATGTGATTTGTTAAGAAGGAACTAAGATTGATACTAATGTGTCAGGCAAATAGTTAAAAGTGATGATTTGAAACAAGAAGTTTCCCTGCTAGATGATAAGGTCCCTCCCCAGGAAATCAAGCCTCTCCTCCCGACTGTAAGCTCTGTGCTCCTTAACCCTAAGGCATCGATGTATCCTGGACTACCGAAACTCAGTATGCCCCCACCCTATGATCCTGCCGGGTGGATCTGTGCTGTATGCGGAGTTACTAATCCTCAGTGGCGAGAGGTCTGTTATAATTTGTTATAATTGTGGCACAAGAAGACTGGGTGTTGCAGCCCCCACCTTTCTGTTGTTGAATGCTGACAGCACCTATTATCATCCGCCGCCAGCCTTAGTCCCCGTTATTGCTATTGGTTATGAGTATCCACCCCTTCCATTTACCAGATCCAGAGGAAAAAAAAAAAAAGACTTGGGAAGACTTTAACCCTCTCTTTTCAGCAGAGAGAGAGGGAAAAAAAAAGGCAAGCTAGCAGCCAGCAGCTGCTCCAGCCCCCACCATTGTTCCCAGCGCGACTGCGAGTACACAGCTGGTTCCTTATCACTGGAGCACACAGCAAACTCTCGCCCCCCTCAGACTTCAGCTACTGGGAACCCTGCTCCTCAGCCCCTCCCTGCTAATGCTGGCGCTGTGCCAGACTCGGACACTTTCAGAGAAATTGTTATACTCCCGCTGATTTAATCGGGGTAGATGGCAGACCCAATTAATATACTTTTATAAACCCCATAAAACCCTTCCCCGAGGTTACTATTCAGTAGTTTGTAATCTCTCCCACATGTCCAGTAAATTTATTAGGGGCAGATTTATTATCACAGTTCCGCTCCAGAATACAATTCCAAGATGATGGTCAGATGGCTCTTACGTTATATAATCCCTATGTAGATGAAGACAGATCCACCCCCAATAATGCCTGAGGATCAATGACACCCCATACCTCTCAGAGATACTATCTAAACTCTGGTCAAAAGGGCCAAATGATATAGGGAAAATGCCTGTAGAACCAGTAACAGTGTTTCTCAAACCTGGTGCCTAATCCTCATACTCTTTTGTCCCAAATACCCTAGGATGCTGCTTGGTTTACAGTTATTGATCTTGCCAATGCCTTCTTTAGCATTCCGTTACACCCAGACTGTCAGTTTCTATTTGCATTCGCTTAGCAGGAACGACAGTTAACATGGACAGTTATGTCACAAGGGGCCCAAAACAGTCCCAAACAGTTTGCAAAAAAATATGAGCAGGTGTCTTTTGCCATTGCTGCCATTGTTAGCCTCCTTAAGCATCTGGCAGCACTGAACTGTCGGGTTTCGGCCTCGAGACTTCAGTTCTGCCTTGGTCAAGTGATATTCTTGGGTCACTGTCTCCTTCAGGGTGCCAGACACCTCGCAGAAGAAAGAAAAATAGCTGTCAGCTCCCTTCCTTCCCCAAAAGATGAAACTGAACTCCAGTATTTTCTTGGACAGTGCACTTATTTTTGTCAGTGGATACCAGATGCATCCCGCATAATGCAACCCCTTTACAATGCCTTGAAAGACGGTATAATGAACTATAAGGGAAGATGGCAGTGATGAGGATTACCTCCAACATGATTGTTCCCATCTTCTGACTGAAGAAACAGCTACTCCACCAAATGTCAGTGAGAATCCACTCCCAAATCCTGATCTGGTGTTATACACGGATGGTTCAAGATATGCTGACGAGTTTGGTAGATTCCACACGGGATACGCTGTTACCACAGAGGACCCTGTAGTGCACGCAGCTGCGCTCCCGCCCTCACAGTCAGCACGAGAAGCAGAACTCCAGGCTCTGTCTACTGCATGTACTTTGGCCAAGAACAGACGGGCTAATATATACACGGACTCACGGTATGCATTTGGTATTGCTCACGATTTTGGGGCTGTATGGGCCAATCGAGGGTTTATTACTACTGCCGGAACCCCAGTGAAAAATGCTGAAGCTGTTAAAACCCTCATGGACTCGATCAAATTACCTATTCAGGTGGCCATTATCAAAATTAAGGCGCACGGTCCTAGGAACAGTCCACAGACTGTTGGCAACGCATTTGCGGATATGCAAGCAAAAGCCGCTGCTCTCTTATCCGTTGAACCAACCATACCAACTATGGTGACCACACGCTCTCAGCGTAAACAGTTACAAGAAGCACTGACCCTACAAGAACCTGATGATCTAGAACAGACTGAAGTTTTCTGTCGGACCCCGCAAGACCGCTTAATGACGATGCAGAGAATGTCTCCAAAGGAAGAGGTGAAACAATGGAAGACTGATGGGGCACGAATGGATAATGGTCTCTGGAAAAAGGACCAACTTTTGTGTCTCCCTAAGCGGATGTACCCTGCTATTGCCACATGGGCACATGGACCTATATATCGAGGAAAGAATCAGGCCCTCGCATTGGTGCAAAAATTCTACTGGGCCCCGGTTCTCCAGTTGGCCGGAAGCATTCCGTTACCAACATGACTGCAAAGACCACAGTGAAGAAACTGGTGATGGAAGTTATATGCAGATATGGGGTTCCAGAAGTTGTTGAAAGTGATCAAGGTCCGGCCTTTTCTTCTCATGTGTACCAAGAAGTTCTGACAATGCTTGGATCCACTGTAGCCCTCCATACTCCGTACCACCCACAATCCAGTGGTGAAGTTGAGAGGCTGAACGGCACACTGAAGGGACAACTGACCAAAATGATGCAGGAGACTACGGCTCCATGGCCAGAGCTCCTACCCATTGTACTCTACCACATTCGTACTACCCCTATTGCAAAACATGGCCTGTCCCCATATGAGATATTGTTTGGTACTGTCACGCTCGCGCCTTGGCTGAATGGCGCGAGCCGGGGGTTTGTGGCCCCACTGGACTACAAACCAGACTACCCTGGAAGGGGCGTGACTACGACAGCTACCTCGGTCTTCACTGGAGCTTCTGATGGTGAGGTCAGGCTTGTGCGGCAGGTAGCTGTCGGGTGCCACTCCAGGGTGGTGTCTGGCTGTGGCTGCTGGTCCCACTCGGGGACAAGTCACTTTGACAGAAGCTATAGACAGGCAGGCAGGTAGACACGACAGGCACGGCTGAGACACTGGGCAAGCAGGCGTGGCTAGGAGACACAGGACAGGCGGGCACGGCTTGGAGACACAGGACAGGCGGGCAGGGCTTGGAGACACAGGACAGGCGGGCACGGCTTGGAGACACAGGACAGGCGGGCACGGCTTGGAGACACAGGACCGGCGGCCACGGCTTGGAGACACAGGACAGGCGGGCACGGCTTGGAAACACAGGACAGGCAGGCACGGCTTGGAGACACAGGACAGGCGGGCACGGCTTGGAATCATAGAATCATAGAATCATAGAATCGTAGAGTTGGAAGGGACCTCCTGGGCCATCTGGTCCAACCCCCTGCTCAAAGCAGGATTCGCTAAATCATCCCAGTTAGATGTCTGTCCAGCCTCTGTTTGAAGACTTCCATTGAAGGAGAACTCACCACTTCTCGTGGCAGCCTGTTCCACTCATTGATCACTCTAACTGTCAAAAAGTTTTTTCTAATATCTAATCTGTGTCTCCTCCCATTCAGCTTCATCCCATTGCTTCTAGTCTTTCCTTGTGCAAATGAGAATAAAGTTGATCCTTCTACAATGTGACAGCCCTTTAGATATTTGTAGACAGCTATTAAGTCTCCTCTCAGTCTTCTCTTTTGCAAACTAAACATTCCCAAATCCTGCAACCTTTCCTCATAAGACAGGGTTTGCAGACCGGTCACCATTCTGGTCGCTCTTTTCTGAACTTGCTCCAGTTTGTTGATGTCTTTTTTAAAATGTGGTGCCCAAAATTGGACACAACATTCCAGATGAGGTCTGACCAAAGAGGAGTAGAGGGAAATAATTACTTCACGTGATCTAGACTGTATGCTTCTGTTAATACATACTAGAATTGCATTTGCCTTTTTTGCTGCTGCATCACACTGTTGACTCATATTCAGTCTGTGATCTATTAGTATACCCAAGTCTTTTTCACATGTGCTGTCACTTAGCCCTATTCCTCCCATTCTATATATGCTTTTTTCATTTTTATTGCCCAGATGTAGTACTTTGCATTTCTCCCTGTTAAAAACCATTCTATTAGTTGCTGCCCACTTCTCCAGTTTATTTAAATCTTTTTGAATCCTCTCTCTCTCTTCTCTAGTATTAGCTATCCCTCCTAGCTTTGTGTCATCAGCAAATTTAATCAGTTTACCCTCAATTCCTTCATCTAAATCGTTGATAAAGATGTTGAACAATACAGGGCCCAGGACAGAGCCCTGTGGTACCCCACTTGAGACATTCTTCCAACTGGATGTGCCGCCATTTACGACCACTCTTTGGGTCCGATCACTAAGCCAGTTATGAATCCACCTAACAGTTGCCTTGTCCATTCCATACTTAGTCATTTTTTCAATAAGGATTGTATGAGAGACTTTGTCAAATGCTTTGCTGAAGTCAAGATATACTATATCTACAGCATTTCCTTGATCCACCCAATCAGTAATACCCTCATAGAAGGAAATTAAATTAGTCTGACATGACTTATTAGTTACAAACCCATGCTGACTCTGTTTAATCACTTCATTCTTATCCAGGTATTGACATACATGTTGTTTAATAATTTGTTCAAAGATCTTTCCTGGTATAGAAGTTAGACTCACCGGCCTATAGTTGCCTGGGTCCACCTTCTTCCCCTTTTTGAAGATAGGAACAACATTTGCTCTTCTCCAGTCTTCTGGCACATCTCCTGTTCTCCAAGAATTTTCAAAGATTATGGAGAGGGGTTCAAAAATTTCTTCTGCTATCTCCTTCAGTACTCTGGGGTGTAATTCATCTGGACCTGGAGACTTGAATTCATTTAGGTTAGCTAAGTGTTTCCTCACTATCTTTCTGTTTATAGATATCCTGGATTCTTCTATTCCCTTAATAGGACAGTGAATAACAGTTGATGTTACATTTCCTTTCTGAGAGAAAACAGATGCAAAATAGGAATTTAAAAGTTCAGCCTTCTCAACATCCTGTCTTACCATTTCATCATTTTCATCCTGTAAAAATCCTATAGCATCTTTGACTTTTCTTTTACTTTTGACATATCCCCAAAATCCTTTATTATTGCTTTTGACATCTCTTGCAAGCCTCAATTCATTTTCAGCTTTAGATAATCTGATTTGTGCCCTGCAGGTTCTGCAGACAGCATTATATTCTTCTTTAGATATGCCTCCCTCTTTCCATTTTATAAACATTTTTTTCTTCCTTTTTAGCATGTACTTAAGTTCTGTGTTCATCCATCCTGGTTTCCTTAAATGCTTCCTATTCTTCCCTCTTTTCGGAATTGTTAACAACTGTGCTTTGAGAATTTCATTTTTCAAGATTTCCCATCCTTCCTGGACATTTTTGTCTTTAAGGATATCCAGCCATTGGATCCCTCCAATTCTCTTTCTGAATCCCTTAAAATCTGCCTTTCTGAAATCTAACCTTGACGTCTGAGTCTTCACAGGTCTTCCGCCTCTAGTTATCCAAAATTCTAAAATAGCATGGTCGCTACCTCCTAGGGTCCCAGCCACTTTTACCTCCTCAACCATTTCCTCCCTGTTTATAAGGATTAGATCCAAGGTAGCAGTTCCCCTTGTTTTCTCCTTTACCTTTTGGAAGATAAAGTTGTCAGCAAGAGAGGATAAGAATTTCCTTGACCTGTTAGTTTTGCCTGAGAGAGATTCCCAACAAATGTCTGGATAGTTGAAATCTCCCATGACAACTATGTCATATTTTTTGGAGAACTTGGCCATTTGATGCATAAAGAGTTCATCCATATCTTCAGCTTGCACAGGCGGCCTGTAGTAAATGCCTACAATGGTGTCCTTTCCATTGTTCTGTCCTTGTATTCTTACCCAAACAGTTTCCACAGAACTCCCAGTCTCTGAAGCTTCAATCTCTGTGCAGATATACGCATTTCTAACATACAATGCGACACCCCCTCCTCGTTTATCAAGTCTGTTTCTTGTAAATAAGTTGTATCCTTCTAGTCTTGTATTCCAATCATGTGTATTGTCCCACCAAGTTTCAGTGATTCCAATTACATCATATTTCTTTTCCTGTGTTAGTAGTTCCAATTCTCCTTGTTTGTTGCCCATGCTTTGTGCATTAGTATAGAAACATTTTAGTTTGTGATTGGTTTCTCTTTCTCCAATATTTGTATTAATTAGATTCTTTCGTCTTTGTTCTTCCTTTCCACTTCTAATAGCAGAGTTCTCAATAGCATTTGTCAGGTGTATGGCTTTTTCTGGTCTTTTGCTTCCCTTCCCATGTTGTTCTAGTTTAAAGCTCTCCTTACAAGTGTAGCAAGGCGACTTCCAAATACATGTTTTCCAGTCTTCGTAAGGTGCACCCCATCTCTAGCAAGTAGTCCATCGTATAAGTAGTTCACTCCGTGATCCAGAAATCCAAATCGTTGCTGACGGCACCATCGACGTAGCCAGTTGTTCACCTGCAGAATCTTATTCCACCTCCTTGTTCCATGGCCATCCACTGGGAGGATGGAAGAGAAGACCACCTGCGCTCCCAGTTCTTTCACTTTCTTGCCTAAGTCTTCAAAGTCTCTGCAGATGGTTTCCAGGTCGTTTCTTGCGGTGTCATTTGTCCCCACATGTAGTAGCAGGAATGGGTAGTCATCTGTAGGTCTGAAGAGTCCTGATATCCTGTCAGACACATCTTTAATTTTTGCACCTGGAAGACAGCACATTTCTCTTGAAGTTATATCCGGTCTGCAGATAGCGGCCTCTGTTCCTCTCAACAGGGAATCCCCCATGACCACCACTCTCCGTTTCTTCTTCACAACATTTTTCTTTCTCCATCCAGGAGGACTCTGAGGGCGTACAAGGTTGCTGTTTGTTGGCAAAGTCTTATCCTGATGTATTTCTTCATTGTTTTCCTGCGTGAGAGCCTGGTACTGGTTTCTGAGCAGTATGAATGCTGACTGCCTCCTGATCCTCCTGCTTCTCTGGGTCACATGTCTCCATTCCTCTGTTTCTTCAGGTGCACTTCGAATTTCTTCTCTTTCTGTAACATGAAGAGATAATTCTGCTCTGTCTAAGAACTCTTCACCTTCCTTAATGATCTTCAACGTAGCTAACCTCTCTTCGAGATTTTGCAACTTTTCCTCCAACAGGGACACAAGCTTGCATTTGTGGCATGTGAAGTTTGGCTTTTCCACTGGTAAATCTGTGAACATGTAGCAAGAAATGCAGCTCACCAAATGGCTCCTGGCCTCTTCCATCTTGAGATTTCTTAAAAACGATGAAAGATGAGCCAAAATTTTCCGATTTCCTCTTTTCAGCTGCAACGGCCAAAACCCAGTGATCGTTGAGCTCGCGGAGACTCTTCACTTATCCCAGAAGGCACTGGGAATATGCAAATGATCTCCTCAAGACTCTTCCCCTGGTTTTGGAGACACAGGACAGATTGGCGTGGTATGAGAAGGAGCAGGTAGGGTCTTGTTCACACAGCAGGTGTAGGCAGGAGGGAGTGGTGTATGCTGGAACAGGATTTGGACCTGTTCACACAAGAGGTGCAGGTATGGATATAGGCAGGAGTGTGGAGTAGGCTGAGCCGCAGGAGTGCGGCGTAGGCTGGGCGGCAAGGGAGCCGGGCAGGCTGAGCGGCTAGAGAGACGAGCAGGCAGAGCGGCTAAGGAGCCGAGCAGGCAGAGCGGCTAAGGAGCCGGGCAGGCAGAGCGGCTAAGGAGCAGGGCAGGCAGAGCAGCTAAGGAGCCGAGCAGGCAGAGCGGCTAAGGAGCCGGGCCGGCAGAGCGGGTAAGGAGCCGGGCAGGCAGAGCGGGTAAGGAGCCGGGCAGGCAGAGCGGCTAAGGAGCCGAGCAGCAGAGTGGCTAAGGAGCCGTGCAGGCAGAGCGGCTAGGGAGCAGACGCACAGATAGGGAGGACACAAGGAAAGACACGGCGGAGAAGGAACCACAGACAAGGAGACTGACAGACAGAAGTAAGACTGAGTTCAGACAGAGACACAGGGACAAAGACACAAGGACCAGGATATTCTGCCTCCTGGCAGGCAGACAGAGAACAGACAAGGCACTGGGAACAAGACACAAGGACCAGGATATTCTGCCTCCTAGCAGGCGGACAGAGAAATGCTAGGCAAGGTACCAAGACACAGGAATACGCAGTAAGAGCCTTAAGAGAAGGCAAGACATAGGATTGGGCCTGGCTGGCTTAGCAGCAAGGAGCTAAATGAGTTTAGACATTGCACAGGCAATGTTTCAGTGGATGTGGCAGGGTTAAATAGTCAAGGGCTCTAGGTAATTGGTCAGGGACAGATTAGGCAGGTGCACCCTGACTGCATAAGAACCAGAGAGTTCAAGCGCCGCCCCCCTATACACACAGTCTGGAAACATGGAGAGCAAGCAGGAAAACAAGAGGCATAGCACCTGGAGCTCAGGGCTGGCAACAGACAGAACTCACAGCATGGCTTGAAGCAGAAAGTAAGTTGGTGTGCGGGGGATGGGAGGCCATGCAGTGATGCCAGCAGGGTTGTTACAGGTACTAGACCCCAGTTGCAAATTTCCAGCCTCAGCAGTTATCAGAAAAAACGGACCGTGCTGTTCAATGTGTTATTCAGCTTAGTAAAAATCTTGCTAACACCTATGTTCTAGTTTTCTTCTCTTTTCCAGATTCAGCAGAAACCGACACCTGTCATAACCTGAAGCCTGGTGATTTGGTAGTCGTGAAGAGGCATGTCAGGAAGCACGGACTAGAACCCTTGTAGGACGGTCAAGTTCTCCTTATCACCCAACAAGCCAATAGCAAATAAAGGGGACATAATGTTTTGGTTTTTCGCATTTTCCATATTATTATTGGTAGAAGTTAAATTTTGAAGATATTCAAAGACTCAGAGATCAATACGATAAAGACAACGATTGTAATAAGGACAGTTGGTGGTCAGACACCTTCTCCTTTCTCAATCCAGCCAATTGGTTTAAGGGAATTGGGGGCTGGATAGCTGGGATCTTACAGAGCTTGTTACACATTGCTGCCTGTATCCTTGTTGTATATGTGATACTAAAACTTGTTCTTTGGTGTATTCCTGTATGTATTAGGAAATTCTGCACTAAGCCAGCTAATGATGATACCAAAGGTGTCGTTGCCCCTGCTCTTCTCTGCACCGATCTCAAAAGGCTACTTGCTGAAGATGTTGAAGCCAAGCACATGGCTACCTACAAAAGATCTCCACCACCGTCATCAAAAATTGTTATTCATGAACTGCAGTATACAGGGGGATGGGTGCGCTGCGACAGCCATGACTGGTAACATGGCATCAGTCATGTGAAGACCAGTACCCCTCAAGCTGTTAGCTTGGGATAGCACCTCTGATGCTGCATATGTGTTAACAAAATTTATCTAGGGGGAATGTGAAGGGTTAATACTAAAATCAAAGTTGAAGTTTCGTTTTATCCATTCTCTGAAGGTTTCGTTTCTTCATTTTTGTTGCTGTAAGATAAATTTTTATAATTGGCATGGGCTGTCATGAAACCAGACTGTTTTCACTTCATTTTTGTTGCTGTAAGATAAATTTTTATAATTGGCATGGGCTGTCATGAAACCAGACTGTTTTCATCAGGTGCAAAGATAAGGGGCTTGGGGGGGTGTATTGCTCTGAATATGCCATTATACTACTTTCTACGCTATCTAGGTACGGACAAACATGCAGTTCCGGTTTTCTTGCAATATTATTGGCTTACAAAGTGAAGCATTACCATGATGTTATTGGTAGTTGAGAACCTTGCATAATTAAGCAAAAGATTATAAAAGAAGTGACTAAAATAAAGGGGCTTAGTGATCTGCTTCGATCCTCCCGTACAGAGACCCCCCGTCTGCGTGTGGTCATTTGAGTTGCTAGCAACACTGTGGAATAATTTGGAAATCACTGGCTCAACCGTGAAGGGTTAATTTAGCCCTCCCTAAATAGCTACCAAGACACGCTTACATATCTTGGTTACATCATCTCTGAGATGGGACTAAGGATAGATCCTGAGAAGGGATCCACTGTCATGAAGTGGTCCCATCCTGATGATCTAAAGACAAACCAGCGGTTTCTCAGATTCGCGAATTACTTCTTGGACTACTCCAATGTCTGCCCTGACCGGCAAAGGAGCTAACCCCAGGAAGTGGAATCCGGAGGCTGAAAGCATCTCTGTCTCCTTAAGATAGGCCTTCATCATTGCACAAACTGGACAACAAAAAACAATCTTCTTGGAGGTGGATGCTGTCATGATTTGCAGTCTTGCCCTGTCCTGTATTTTGTATAATATGTCATGTAACTTTCCTCTGGTTCATTTGCTGTAAATTAACCATGTCTCCTTCCCCCAATACTTGCAATGTCTTGTGATGTACCTGGACCATAATCTAATTTAGGCTTGTGTCAACAGCTAGTGGAACTTTGGCAATTGTTTTCCTAAGCAGAAGATAACCTACAATACACATCCTGTAGACTAAGTGGAGCCCTTACATTTCTAGAATCTTCTGATGGACCAAACCATTGAATAGTAGGTGTGACCCCTACCCCCCTTCAGATGGACTGATCCCAGGAGCCCTGACAATACATTCTTGCTTTAAGATCAGATGTGAGTTGGATGCTAAAAGAGAAGGACGAGGCTGTCTGAGGAAGCTTCGGCCTCTGTGTGATCGTGGTGGATTTCTGGGACTCTTAAAGGACTATGGTTTTGTGATCTGGCACAAGGATTGTCGGGAGGTGCCCCCGAATCAGTTTCCTGTGGACTTATTTTGGGACTCTGCAAATTACCTTCGTGTTGTTCCTGTTTTTTGGTCAATAAATCTGTTGGATTATTCCCAGGCCTGTTGTCCCTCCTTGCTCTGGAGAATACTCCCGTCACAAACTGGTGGCAGCAGTGGGATCAGAGCAGAAGGAATGGAGGACAACGGCCCATCAACATCTGGAACCAGCACCGCAGAGTACAAGAACTGGACTGCGGTGAACCTACAAACAAAGGCCCGTGAACTGGGAGTCAGCTACAAGGGACTCTCCAAGGAGCAGCTGATTGAGGCTTTGGAAGCAGTTCACCTGCAAGATGATGCTGAGGAAGGATCCTCACAGCAAAGAGAGGAAAGGCGGCAGTCGGAGGTAAATACCCAAAAAAGTCAGTGGGTTGTGTGGTACGAGGAGGAGATGGCCTTGCTGGGAGAAGAGGCTACCATAGAAGATAAGAGGGAGGTCATGCGCACAGCCAAGGAGAGGCAGCGCAGGATGGAGGAGAGGGCAATGCTGGAGAGGGAGATCACTTTGGAGGCAGCGAGAAGCTCCAGACAGACTGTACTCACAGCATCCCCCATGAGGGAACTCCCCAGAGTGTCCCGCAAAGACTTCAAGCCGTTTAATGAGGCTTTTAACCAGCTGAAGGACGCTCTGGTCTGTGACCCTGTTCTGGCTGCTCCAGACTACAAGAGGAGATTCATTGTGCAGACAGACGCCTCTGCTTATGGACTGGGAGCTGTCCTCAGCCAGGTGAATGCAGCTGGGGACGAGCACCCCATTGCCTACCTCAGCCGGAAACTGCTGGACCGAGAAGTGGCCTATGCAACTGTTGAAAAAGAATGTCTGGCTGTAGTGTGGGCCCTTAGGAAACTAAGGCCGTATCTGTATGGACAAGAATTCACTGTCATTACTGATCACAATCCCCTCACCTGGCTGAACAGAGTCTCTGGGGACAATGGACGCTTACTACGATGGAGCCTGGCACTGCAGCCCTATAACTTTACCATACAGTATAGAAGAGGCAGCCAACACCAAAATGCAGATGGACTGTCCAGGCAAGAGGAGCCCTGAGTCCTGTCAGCCATGCCTGTGTGTACTTAACCAGTGACCTGTAGAGGTCCCTAGTACGTACACAAATTGGGAGGGGAAGGGATTGTCATGATTTGCAGTCTTGCCCTGTCCTGTATTTTGTATAATATGTCATTTAACTTTCCTCTGGTTCATTTGCTGTAAATTAACCATGTCTCCTTCCCCCAATACTTGCAATGTCTTGTGATGTACCTGGACCATAATCTAATTTAGGCTTGTGTCAACAGCTAGTGGAACTTTGGCTATTGTTTTCCTAAGCAGAAGATAACCTACAATACACATCCTGTAGACTAAGTGGAGCCCTTACATTTCTAGAATCTTCTGATGGACCAAACCATTGAATAGTAGGTGTGACCCCTACCCCCCTTCAGATGGACTGATCCCAGGAGCCCTGACAATACATTCTTGCTTTAAGATCAGATGTGAGTTGGATGCTAAAAGAGAAGGACGAGGCTGTCTGAGGAAGCTTCGGCCTCTGTGTGATCGTGGTGGATTTCTGGGACTCTTAAAGGACTATGGTTTTGTGATCTGGCACAAGGATTGTCGGGAGGTGCCCCCGAATCAGTTTCCTGTGGACTTATTTTGGGACTCTGCAAATTACCTTCGTGTTGTTCCTGTTTTTTGGTCAATAAATCTGTTGGATTATTCCCAGGCCTGTTGTCCCTCCTTGCTCTGGAGAATACTCCCGTCACAGATGCATCTTCCTCCAGTGCTGGAGAGGTCCTCACCCAGAAGTCTCCTACCGGCCATAACCTGCGGCTTCTTCTCCAAAGCCTTCTTGGCTTCAGAACATAACTACTCAATAGGTGATCGAGAACTGCTGGCCAATAGGTGATCGAGAACTGCTGGCCAATAGGTGAACCAGAACTGCTGGCCAATAGGTGATCCAGAACTGCTGGCCAATAGGTGATCCAGAACTGCTGGACAATAGGTGATCCAGAACTGCTGGCCAATAGGTGATCCAGAACTGCTGGACAATAGGTGATCCAGAACTGCTGGACAATAGGTGATCCAGAACTGCTGGCCAATAGGTGATCTAGAACTGCTGGCAATAAAACTGGCTGTAGAGGAGAAGCACTTTTTGCATCCAGTGATTATCTACACGGATCACAAGATCCTAGCTAAATCTGCATCAAGCCAGGTGGTCACTGTTCTTTGCTGATTTTGATTTTATTCTTCATTTCTGGTCAGAGGACCAGAGCGTCAAGGTGGATGATGACTTTTTTGTCTTCTGACCAGGAGGGAGAGCCTCAGCACATCTTTGAGTCCTCCAAAATGGTCACTGTCACTTCAGTGGATCTGTACCAGATTCCATCTGGTGAATCTTTGTAGCTGAGTTAGACAGGAAGCGAGTCCTTCAGTGTGGTCATTCATCCAAATTGGCTGCTCCAAAGAAAACGGCATGACTCAATTCACGGCATAATTGGTGGTCTTCCCTGTGAAGGACAGTAACCCTAACCCGTTTCGGCGTGCACAGAATAAGACTCCAAAACAGCCGGTTGTTTCTTCATTTGGGTGGTTGTGGATAGCTTCTCTAAAATGGCCCATATAACTCCCCCGGCTGACCTCCCGTCTGCTCCTGTGCTTACCGACAAGTTCACCCAACACATCTTCCGCCTCCATGGTTTCCCTCAACATATAGTCTTTATAGAGGCATCGGGTCAGGGTTGGACTGAGGCAGCGGGACCCCGGAGAATCCTCCAGTGGGCCCAGCCCCAGCTCCTGCCTCCTTCTTTAGTCCCTGCCCGAGCCATGCACACTCTATTCTCTCGCTGGCAGCAGCGAGTAAGCTATGCGAATGATGGGAACAGTGCAGCGCGTGGCAGCACTTCCACATCACCTGCTGCTACTGCGGCTTCTAAGCGGTGAGCTGTGCGCAGTGTGCCTGTGTGTGCACTGCAGCCTGCAGAGGAGAGCGCCGTCCTCCACCCCACCTGCTTCCCTGCTCGGTGCTTCCTGTCTGAGACAGCCCAGCTGGTGACGTCATCATCTCATCATCCATCCAGAGCGCTGTCTCAGACAGAAAGCTGCCGGCGAGGAAGAGCCTGCCGGGATGTGCTGCTGCTGCGGGGAGGTGAGCTGTGCTGTGTGTCTGCGTGTGTCTATGTGGTGCTGTGTGTGAGTGTGAGAGAGGGGTGGTAGGAAGGACAATGATATTGGTGAGGGAAGGCAATGATGGAGGTGATGGGCAATGATGGAGGTGATGGGCAATGATGGTGGTGGGGAGGCAATGATGGAGATGATGGGCAATGATGGAGGTGATGGCAGGCGATGATGGAGGTGATGAAATGCACAATGATGGAGGCGATGGGCAATGATGGTGGTGGGGAGGCAATGATGGAGATGATGGACAATGATGGAGGTGATGGCGGGCAATGAAGGAGGTGATGAAATGGACAATGATGGAGGTGATGGGCAATGATGGTGGTGGGGAGCCAATGATGGAGATGATGGGCAATGATGGAGGTGATTGGCAATGATGGTGGTGGGGAGGCAATGATGGAGATGATGGGCAATGATGGAGGTGATGGCGGGCAATGATGGAGGTGATGAAATGGACAATGATGGAAGTGATGGGCAATGATGGTGGTGGGGAGCCAATGATGGAGATGATGGGCAATGATGGAGGTGATTGGCAATGATGGAAGTGATGGGCAATGATGGAGGTGATGAAATGGACAATGATGGAGGTGATGGGCAAAGAAGTGGGGGGAGACAATGATGGAGGTGATGAAATGGGCAATGATGGTGATGGAGAAATGCAATGATGGAGGTGAAGGGCAATGATGATGGGGGAGGCAATGATGGATGTAATGGGCAATGGTGGTGGTGAGGCGGCATCTCTGGTGGTGATGAGGTGGCAGCTCAGGCGGTGGTGAGGCAGCAGAATGGTCATTGCAAGCTGTAAGCTTTCCTGAAAAGATGGGTTTTCAGGTTCTGTTTGAAGGATCCGAGGGTGGTGGATAATCGGACATGTTGAGGCATGGCATTCTAGAGGATAGGGGATATTCGAGAGAAATATTGGAGGTGGTTGTGAGAGGAACGAATAAGTGTGGAGGAGAGTAGGAGGTCTTGGGAGGACCGGAGATTACGTGAGGGAAGTGTGACGGGAGTATTCTCCAGAGCAAGGAGGGACAACAGGCCTGGGAATAATCCAACAGATTTATTGACCAAAAAACAGGAACAACACGAAGGTAATCTGCAGAGTCCCAAAATAAGTCCACAGGAAACTGATTCGGGGGCACCTCCCGACAATCCTTGTGCCAGATCACAAAACCATAGTCCTTTAAGAGTCCCAGAAATCCACCACGATCACACAGAGGCCGAAGCTTCCTCAGACAGCCTCGTCCTTCTCTTTTAGCATCCAACTCACATCTGATCTTAAAGCAAGAATGTATTGTCAGGGCTCCTGGGATCAGTCCATCTGAAGGGGGGTAGGGGTCACACCTACTATTCAATGGTTTGGTCCATCAGAAGATTCTAGAAATGTAAGGGCTCCACTTAGTCTACAGGATGTGTATTGTAGGTTATCTTCTGCTTAGGAAAACAATAGCCAAAGTTCCACTAGCTGTTGACACAAGCCTAAATTAGATTATGGTTCAGGTACATCACAAGACATTGCAAAGTATTGGGGGAAGGAGACATGGTTAATTTACAGCAAATGAACCAGAGGAAAGTTACATGACATATTATACAAAATACAGGACAGGGCAAGACTGCAAATCATGACAATCCCTTCCCCTCCCAATTTGTGTACGTACTAGGGACCTCTACAGGTCACTGGTTAAGTACACACAGGCATGGCTGACAGGACTCAGGGCTCCTCTTGCCTGGACAGTCCATCTGCATTTTGGTGTTGGCTGCCTCTTCTATACTGTATGGTAAAGTTATAGGGCTGCAGAGCCAGGCTCCATCGTAGTAAGCGTCCATTGTCCCCAGAGACTCTGTTCAGCCAGGTGAGGGGATTGTGATCAGTAACCACAGTGAATTCTCGTCCATACAGATACGGCCTTAGTTTCCTAAGGGCCCACACTACAGCCAGACATTCTTTTTCAACAGTTGCATAGGCCACTTCTCGGTCCAGCAGTTTCCGGCTGAGGTAGGCAATGGGGTGCTCGTCCCCAGCTGCATTCACCTGGCTGAGGACAGCTCCCAGTCCATAAGCAGAGGCGTCCGTCTGCACAATGAATCTCCTCTTGTAGTCTGGAGCAGCCAGAACAGGGTCACAGACCAGAGCGTCCTTTAGCTGGTTAAAAGCCTCATCACAGGCTGGAGTCCAGATCACCAGCCGGGGCATCGTTTTCTTGGTCAGGTCGGTAAGAGGCTTGGCCACAGTGCTGAAATGAGAAACAAATTTTCGGTAATAACTGGCAGTGCCCAAAAAAGCCATAACTTGTTTCTTAGTTTGGGGTACAGGCCAGTCTCTAATAGCCTGGATTTTGGCAGGTTCGGGACGGAGCTTCCCTCCTCCTACTCTATGCCCTAGGTACTGGACTTCACCCATCCCCAATTGGCATTTATCTGGTCGAATGGTTAGGCCTGCTGCAAGAAGCAGGTCAAGAATAACGGCTACTTGGTTCAGATGTTCCTCCCACGTCTGGCTGAAGATGGCGATATCATCCAAGTAGGCACAAGCAAAGTCACCACATCCCCGGAGGATCTGGTCCACCATTCTCTGGAAGGTGGCCGGGGCATTCTTCATTCCAAAGGGCATATTTAGGAATTCATACAGACCAAAGGGGGTTATAAAAGCGGACCGTTCTCTCCCCTCCTCCGTCAGAGGGATTTGCCAGTATCCCTTACTGAGATCAAAGATAGTTACATATCGGGATCCAGCCAGTCGGTCTAGAAGTTCGTCAATACGAGGCATTGGGTAAGGATCACTGACGGTATGGTCGTTTAGTCGTCGATAGTCCACACAAAATCGAGTACTCCCATCCTTCTTGGGTACTAACACCACAGGAGAGGCCCAAGGGCTATGGGAGGCCTGGATTACCCCAAACTGTAGCATCTCCTCCAGTTCGTGCTGCATGGTGTTTCGAACTGATTCAGGTACCCGGTAAGGAGCCTGTTGTATGGGGCGGATGCCCTGAGTGTCCACATGATGTTGGGTGACGGTGGTTCGGCCAGGTTGGGATGAGAAAGCAGCACGTCTCTGTTGAAGCACTCCCAGCATCTGGTTTTTCTGTAAGTAATCCAGGTGATCTCCCAGAGGAACCTGTTCCACAGTGGATGGGGCTCTCGCTGCTTCCACGAGATCAGGTAGGGAGTCCTCATCCTCTTGACCGTCCTCTGAAGCTAGCCGACAGCTTGCTATCATTGGAAGGGTCCGGTCATGGTACTCCTTAATCATATTCACATGGACAGTCTTTTGTCTTAGCCCCTGATCATCTAAAGCAAGAAGGTAATTGGTGTCATTCAGTTTTCTGAGAACCCGGAAGGGACCCTCCCATGTTGTCTGCAGTTTATTCTGCCGATGGGGAACAATCATTAAGACCTGTTGTCCTTCTACAAACTCCCGGTAGCGTGCTTTACGGTCATACCATGTCTTCTGTCTGGTATGAGCCATCCGCACATGACTCTGGGCAAAACTAGCAAGTTGGGCCAGGGTTTCTCGCAGCTTTAGGACATAAGGGACAACAGGGGCCCCTGTATCTTCAACTTGCCCCTCCCAGTATTCCTTGAGCAGGGTTAAGGGTCCTCGGACCTTTCTTCCATAGAGTAGTTCAAAGGGGGAGAACCCAGTGGACTCCTGGGGAACTTCCCGATAGGCAAACAAGAGATGGGGTAGGTACTTCTCCCAATTTGAATCTCTGTCAGTGAAGGCCCTCAGCATATTCTTCAGAGTGCCATTAAATCGTTCACAAAGTCCATTTGTTTGGGGATGATACGGGGTCGTGCGGATCGCTCGTACTCCACAGGTGCGCCACAGACACTGGACCAGCTCTGACATGAACTGGGAGCCTTGGTCCGACAAGATCTCACTGGGAAATCCTACTCTGGTGAAAATGGTAACCAGGGCCTCGGCCACCTTGGCTGCAGAAATACTTGACAAGGCCACCGCTTCTGGATATCGGGTGGCATAGTCCACAACAGTGAGAATGTACTGCTTTCCAGATTTACTTGGTTTAGCCAGAGGTCCAATGATATCAACAGCTACTCTTTGAAAGGGTTTTTCTATTATAGGGAGCGGTTGCAGGGGTGCCTTTGGGTGATCTCCGGGTCGCCCTCTACGCTGACATATGTCGCAAGTTCGGCAGAAATGCGCCACTGCTTGGGAAATCCCAGGCCAATAGAAAGATTGAGTCAATCGCCTCTCGGTGCGGGTTTTGCCTTGATGGCCAGCAGTAGGAATATCATGAGCAAGGTGTAATAGGGGAATTCTGTATTTCTGAGGAACAATCAGCTGTTTGCTATAAGTCCAGGGCTTATCTAGGGAGTCGGCATTGGTAACCCGATACAGAAGTCCATTTTCTCTGATAATTCTTTCTCCATTCTCCCCTAGCTGCCCTATTTCAGCTCGAGCTCTAAAACTAGCTAGGGTGGGGTCAGTCTCCACTTCTTGTCTAAACTGAACTTTATCCCAGGTAACATTCATATTATCCCCACAAGAAGAATCACTCACCGGCTGTGACGGCGGTTCTGGTGGCCTCATTTCCATGGAAGGGTTGTACACGTCCACATTTGCTGCTCTAATGGCTTGACTTCGGGTTACCGCACCGACAAAGTGGCAATGAATATTCCCCACATCATTTCCTAGAAGAACGTCTGCAGGGAGGCCGCTCATCACACCGACCATGCATTGTTTGGCCCCAAAGCCATAATCCAGGGTCACACTCGCTCTTGGAATATATCTCTGGGTACCTCCAGCCAATTCAATGGCAATTCCTGGTCCCTTTTGAATTGCTTCTGGTTGAATTACTCGGGGATCGGCTATGGTGAGAAAAGCCCCAGTGTCACGGAAGCCAACAACTTTTTGACCATCCAGCACGACCTCCTGTAGATGTTTGTGCTGAAGATCAGAAGAACAGGTGGCTGGGGCTCGCACCCCATAGACTCCTGGTAGGGAAGCCAGGATATCAGAGTCACTTGGCAAGTCATCAGGCACTGAATCCATCTCTTCTCCAGGTGAGGGGGTCTGGAGATAATGAACAGGCAAAGGCGGTCTGTAGGTGTTCTGCCTCCGTACACCTGGACATTGGAATTGCATATGCCCGGGCTGCCCACATCCATAGCATCTGCGCTCTGGGATTCTTCCTCCACGTCGTAGTCCCAAAGGTGGAGCAGGAGTAATGCGAGGCACAGTCACACGAAGGTCACCATGAGTTGATGGTCTAGTGGGATGGTGAATATTGGAGGCAGAAGGACCAGGGGCCGCCAGCGTTGGGGGGCTGGTAGTGTTTTTCTCCCTGAGTAGTAATTTTTTCCACTGAGGCTTGATGGTGAGAGCCTCATCAGCTAGAGCTGCAGCTACCTCCACTGTTGCTGGTCTCCTTTCACGCACCCATTCCCGGATCTCAGCGGGGCACTTAAAATAAAACTGCTCTTTTAGGATGACCTGCAGGAACGTTTCCCAGGTTATGGCCTCCTCTGCCTCCAGCCAGCGATGACATATATGTTTGAGTTTGTGAGCATACATCTTGAAGGACACTTCCTCATCACAGGCTAAAGTACGGAACTGAGTCCTGTAAGTGTCTGGGGTCACAGCATAATGTTCTAGAATAGTCTGTTTAATCTCCGCATACTCACAGTTCAACCGAGGGTCCATAGCTCTATAGGCTGTGGCAGCTCCACCCTCTAAGAGCCCCACAAGATGTCGGACGCGCTCCCTTTCCGGGACTTCCATTAATCGACACTGATGCTCAAAGTCCAGGAAGAAGCCCTCAATGTCACCGGAAGCCTCATTAAACGGCTTGAAGTCTTTGCGGGACACTCTGGGGAGTTCCCTCATGGGGGATGCTGTGGGTACAGTCTGTCTGGAGCTTCTCGCTGCCTCCAAAGTGATCTCCCTCTCCAGCATTGCCCTCTCCTCCATCCTGCGCTGCCTCTCCTTGGCTGTGTGCATGACCTCCCTCTTATCTTCTATGGTAGCCTCTTCTCCCAGCAAGGCCATCTCCTCCTCGTACCACACAACCCACTGACTTTTTTGGGTATTTACCTCCGACTGCCGCCTTTCCTCTCTTTGCTGTGAGGATCCTTCCTCAGCATCATCTTGCAGGTGAACTGCTTCCAAAGCCTCAATCAGCTGCTCCTTGGAGAGTCCCTTGTAGCCGACTCCCAGTTCACGGGCCTTTGTTTGTAGGTTCACCGCAGTCCAGTTCTTGTACTCTGCGGTGCTGGTTCCAGATGTTGATGGGCCGTTGTCCTCCATTCCTTCTGCTCTGATCCCAGCGCTGCCAACCAGTTTGTGACGGGAGTATTCTCCAGAGCAAGGAGGGACAACAGGCCTGGGAATAATCCAACAGATTTATTGACCAAAAAACAGGAACAACACGAAGGTAATCTGCAGAGTCCCAAAATAAGTCCACAGGAAACTGATTCGGGGGCACCTCCCGACAATCCTTGTGCCAGATCACAAAACCATAGTCCTTTAAGAGTCCCAGAAATCCACCACGATCACACAGAGGCCGAAGCTTCCTCAGACAGCCTCGTCCTTCTCTTTTAGCATCCAACTCACATCTGATCTTAAAGCAAGAATGTATTGTCAGGGCTCCTGGGATCAGTCCATCTGAAGGGGGGTAGGGGTCACACCTACTATTCAATGGTTTGGTCCATCAGAAGATTCTAGAAATGTAAGGGCTCCACTTAGTCTACAGGATGTGTATTGTAGGTTATCTTCTGCTTAGGAAAACAATAGCCAAAGTTCCACTAGCTGTTGACACAAGCCTAAATTAGATTATGGTTCAGGTACATCACAAGACATTGCAAAGTATTGGGGGAAGGAGACATGGTTAATTTACAGCAAATGAACCAGAGGAAAGTTACATGACATATTATACAAAATACAGGACAGGGCAAGACTACAAATCATGACAGGAAGATATTGGGAGATTAGTTCAGAGATATAGGGAGAGGACAGGTTGTGTGTTGTGAGTTCATTCTCTGGTTCACCAGTTGTGAGTTCTCCTTCCAGACACCCTCTGGTGGTAACAGGAGGTAGTAAGGCTGATTTGATCGGTGGAGATCTGCCACCTGAGAATGAGGATGACGATTGGACCTCAGGATTCTCAGATTGGATTTAAGACAGCCGACGCCCTATTCAGTTGCTGGTGATTCCTTCTGGCTTGTCAGCTCTTGGTTTTCAGCTCTGTTCCAGTCATCTAAAGCTAAGTCTTTCTGCTAATGTTCACACTTGATTTTGTTGGTCTACTCAGTTTTTTGTGTGGTCAGCCAGCCCCGGCTGGGGGCTGTGCTGAATTTCCACTCTTATTTATCAGTATTTTGCCAATTGGCTTTTTGTCCCTTATTAGATTGGCCTCTTTTTGCTCTACCTCAGAATATTTCATAGTGCTGATATAGTGGGAGAAGTCTAGTGACTTCAGGGTTAATTTTTGCTATCAGAAGTGTTGGACATTATTTTGTAGTGTTTTTTTGCAGGCTGCAGACAGTGTCTTTCCTTTCCTGTCTAGTTAGTTTGGGCACCATCGTTTGCTCAGCCTATTTTCCTGCCTGTGTTTGTGCCTTCATCTTGTTTCACCATCAATACATGTGTGGGGGCTGTCTATTCCTTTGAGGTCTGCTCTGGAGCAGTTAGTTTTCCCTTTTCTTGCTTTAGGCTTATTTAGTCCTCTGGCCGTGACGAGGCGTCTAGGTTCATCGTAGGCACGCTCCACGGCTACTGCTAGTTGTGTGATAGGATCAGGGATCTGCAATCTGCATAGTTACCAACCTCTCTGGTTTTCTGTGACTTAGCTTGTTTTGCTTTTTTCTCCTCGGTGACCCATTCATAACAGTTGTGGATGGCTTTGTAGGTCAGTGTTACTAGTTTGAACTGGATTCATTGGTGAATTGGGAGCCAGTGGAGGGATTTGCAGAGGGGAGAGATGGGAGTAGTGAGGAGAGAGGTGGATTAGTCGGGCAGCAGAATTGAGGACAGACTGGAGTGGTGCAAGAGAGTTAGCAGGGAGGCCACAGAGGAGGGTGTTGCAGTAGTCAAGGCGGGAGTTGATGAGGGCATGTACAAGAGTTTTAGTAGATTGAGGACTGAGGAAGGGACGGATTCTGGAAATATTTTTGAGTTGGAGGCGACAGGAGCTGGCAAGAGTTTGGACATGTGGTTTAAAGGACAGGGCAGAGTCGAGAGTTACTCCGAGGCAGCGGATTTCAGGTGCGGGAGAGCGCGTGATGCCGTTTACTATAATAGATAGATTGGGTATGGAAGATACGTGAGATGGAGGAAAGATAATGAGTTCGGTTTTGTCTACGTTGAGTTTTAGAAAGCGAGAGGTGAAAAAGGAGGATATGGCTGATAGACACTCTGGGATTCTGGACAGCAGAGAGGCGACATCTGGGCCAGAGAGGTAGATCTGAGTGTCATCTGCATACAGGTGGTACTGGAAGCCATGGGACTTTATGAGTTGTCCTAGGCCAAGAGTATAGATGGAAAAAAGTAGGGGCAACAGGACAGAGCCTTGGGGGACTCCGACAGAGAGGGGGCGGGATGAGGAGGTAGTGTGGGAGTGGGAAACGCTGAATGTACGGTCAGAAAGGTATGAGGAAATCCAGGACAGGGCAAGGCCTTTGATGCCAAGGGAAGAAAGAATCTGTAGCAGTAGGCAGTGGTCAACTGTGTCAAAGGCAGAGGACAGGTCAAGAAGGAGGAGGATGGAGAACTGTCTGTTAGCTTTTGCTGTAAGTCATCAGTAATTTTGGTCAGGGCAGTTTCAGTGGAGTGGTGGGGGTGGAAGCCAGATTGGAGGATGTCAAGGAGGGAGTTAGATGAGAGGTGGGAGGAAAGTTGAGCATGGACATGCTGTTCAAGGAGTTTGGAAGCAAACGGGAGCAGTGATATGGGGCGATAGCTGGACATAGCAGTTGGGTAAAGGTTTGATTTTTTTGAGGATGGGTGTTATGGTGGCATGTTTGATGGCAGAGGGGAAGGTACCAGAAGATAGGGATAGGTTGAAGAGATGGGTTAGGGCTGGAATGATCATGTTAGTGAGGTTGGGGAGCAGGTGGGAAGGGATGGGGTCAAGTGCACAGGTGGTGAGGTGTGATTTGGAAAGGAGATGAGTAAGCTCTCCTTCAGTGATGTAGGAGAGGGAGGTTATTAGGGAAGGGCAGAGGTCTGGTATGCGGAGTGGTTGGGGTGGTGGAACAGTAAAGGTTTGCCTTGTTTGGTCGATCTTGTTTTTGAAGTAGGTGGCAAAGTCGTCAGCAGAGATGAGGGGAGGTGGAGGTGGCAATGGTGGGCGGAGGAGGGAGTTAAATGTGCTGAACAGTTGTTTTGGGATGTGGGATAATGAAGATACAAGGTTTGTGAAATAGATCTGTTAAGCAAAGGTGAGGGCTGATTAGAAGGCAAGTGTAATGATGGTAGTGGGGGGAGGCAAGGATGGAGGTGAAGGGCAATGATTGTGGTGGGGGGAAGGCAATGATGGAGGAGATAGCCAATGATGATGGTGGGGGAAAGGCAATGATAGAGGTGATGGGCAATGATGGTGGTGGGGGAAGGCAATGATGGAGGTGAGGAGGTGATAGCCAATGATGATGGTGGGGGGAAGGCAATGATGGAGGTGATGGACAATGATGGTGGTGGGGGGAAGGCAATGATGGAGGTGATGAACAATGATGGTGGTGGGGGAAGGCAATGATGGAGGTGATGGACAAAGATTATGGTGGGGGGAGGAGGCAATGATTGAGGTGGTGATAAGGACAATGATGGGGTGGAGAAGGGCTGCATTATACTTTTACATTATATTCTGTGGAGGGGGGGCTGCATTATTCTCAGAGGACATGATATTCTGGGGGGCTACATCACACCATATGAGGAGGCTACCAAAACTCCTGCACCATAATTAAGACGTGTACTACCTTATGTTATACCCTGATATTAGCATGTTATATCACACAGTTGGTGGCCTTGTATTTATTTCTATGTAGCTCCATAGTGGCCCAAGAATGATTTTCTCTGATGGACCCAAGGTCCGACACTGACTGTAGTGACTGAGCACAATCCTGCAGACAGCGGCAGTAAAAGAGACATAATGGCTCTGGCCAGCAGGTGGCAGCATTAGAGAACTGCAGCTCAGCAGCCAACTCTGCACTAGAGTCTCACTCTATCACTGGAGGCTGTCGGGACAGGAGGAGGAAGGCGGGAAGGAGAGGAGAGGAGTCACTGTCCAGCTCCTAGACCGGGTGACGGCAGCCAAGGTCTGTGTGTGTATACAGTGAGGTGACTGGGTGTATATACAGTATATATATACAGTGTCCTCAGTGATAGATATGACGGCTGTGATCAGTGATGTCCTGTGTGTAGTGATGTCACTATGTGTATATATATATATATATAGTGCCCTCAGTGATAGATATGACGGCTGTGATCAGTGATGTCCTGTGTGTAGTGATGTCACTATGTGTATATATATATATACAGTGTCCTCAGTGATAGATATGACAGCTGTGATCAGTGATGTCCTGTGTGTAGTGATGTCACTATGTGTATATATATATATATATACAGTGTCCTCAGTGATAGATATGACGGCTGTGATCAGTGATGTCCTGTGTGTAGTGATGTCACTATGTGTATATATATATATACAGTGTCCTCAGTGATAGATATGACGGCTGTGATCAGTGATGTCCTGTGTGTAGTGATGTCACTATGTGTATATATATATATATACAGTGTCCTCAGTGATAGATATGACGGCTGTGATCAGTGATGTCCTGTGTGTAGTGATGTCACTATGTGTATATATATATATACAGTGTCCTCAGTGATAGATATGACGGCTGTGATCAGTGATGTCCTGTGTGTAGTGATGTCACTATGTGTATATATATATATACAGTGTCCTCAGTGATAGATATGACAGCTGTGATCAGTGGTGTCCTGTGTGTAGTGATGTCACTATGTGTATATATATATATACAGTGTCCTCAGTGATAGATATGACGGCTGTGATCAGTGGTGTCCTGTGTGTAGTGATGTCACTATGTGTATATATATATATATACAGTGTCCTCAGTGATAGATATGACGGCTGTGATCAGTGATGTCCTGTGTGTAGTGATGTCACTATGTGTATATATATATATATACAGTGTCCTCAGTGATAGATATGACGGCTGTGATCAGTGGTGTCCTGTGTGTAGTGATGTCACTATGTGTATATATATATATATACAGTGTCCTCAGTGATAGATATGACGGCTGTGATCAGTGATGTCCTGTGTGTAGTGATGTCACTATGTGTGTATATATATATATATATACAGTGTCCTCAGTGATAGATATGACGGCTGTGATCAGTGATGTCCTGTGTGTAGTGATGTCACTATGTGTATATATATATATATATATATATACAGTGTCCTCAGTGATAGATATGACGGCTGGGATCAGTGGTGTCCTGTGTGTAGTGATGTCACTATGTGTATATATATATATACAGTGTCCTCAGTGATAGATATGACAGCTGTGATCAGTGATGTCCTGTGTGTAGGGATGTCACTATGTGTATATATATATATATATACAGTGTCCTCAGTGATAGATATGACGGCTGTGATCAGTGATGTCCTGTGTGTAGTGATGTCACTATGTGTATATATATATATACAGTGTCCTCAGTGATAGATATGACGGCTGTGATCAGTGATGTCCTGTGTGTAGTGATGTCACTATGTGTATATATATATATATATACAGTGTCCTCAGTGATAGATATGACGGCTGTGATCAGTGGTGTCCTGTGTGTAGTGATGTCACTATGTGTATATATATATATACAGTGTCCTCAGTGATAGATATGACAGCTGTGATCAGTGATGTCCTGTGTGTAGTGATGTCACTATGTGTATATATATATATACAGTGTCCTCAGTGATAGATATGACAGCTGTGATCAGTGATGTCCTGTGTGCAGTGATGTCACTATGTGTATATATATATATACAGTGTCCTCAGTGATAGATATGACAGCTGTGATCAGTGATGTCCTGTGTGTAGTGATGTCACTATGTGTATATATATATATATACAGTGTCCTCAGTGATAGATATGACGGCTGTGATCAGTGGTGTCCTGTGTGTAGTGATGTCACTATGTGTATATATATATATATACAGTGTCCTCAGTGATAGATATGACAGCTGTGATCAGTGATGTCCTGTGTGTAGTGATGTCACTATGTGTATATATATATATATACAGTGTCCTCAGTGATAGATATGACGGCTGTGATCAGTGGTGTCCTGTGTGTAGTGATGTCACTATGTGTATATATATATATATACAGTGTCCTCAGTGATAGATATGACAGCTGTGATCAGTGGTGTCCTGTGTGTAGTGATGTCACTATGTGTATATATATATATATATAGTGCCCTCAGTGATAGATATGACGGCTGTGATCAGTGATGTCCTGTGTGTAGTGATGTCACTATGTGTATATATATATATACAGTGTCCTCAGTGATAGATATGACAGCTGTGATCAGTGATGTCCTGTGTGTAGTGATGTCACTATGTGTATATATATATATATATACAGTGTCCTCAGTGATAGATATGACGGCTGTGATCAGTGATGTCCTGTGTGTAGTGATGTCACTATGTGTATATATATATATACAGTGTCCTCAGTGATAGATATGACGGCTGTGATCAGTGATGTCCTGTGTGTAGTGATGTCACTATGTGTATATATATATATATACAGTGTCCTCAGTGATAGATATGACGGCTGTGATCAGTGATGTCCTGTGTGTAGTGATGTCACTATGTGTATATATATATATACAGTGTCCTCAGTGATAGATATGACGGCTGTGATCAGTGATGTCCTGTGTGTAGTGATGTCACTATGTGTATATATATATATATATATATATACAGTGCCCTCAGTGATAGATATGACAGCTGTGATCAGTGGTGTCCTGTGTGTAGTGATGTCACTATGTGTATATATATATATATACAGTGTCCTCAGTGATAGATATGACAGCTGTGATCAGTGGTGTCCTGTGTGTAGTGATGTCACTATGTGTATATATATATATACAGTGTCCTCAGTGATAGATATGACGGCTGTGATCAGTGGTGTCCTGTGTGTAGTGATGTCACTATGTGTATATATATATATATACAGTGTCCTCAGTGATAGATATGACGGCTGTGATCAGTGATGTCCTGTGTGTAGTGATGTCACTATGTGTATATATATATATATACAGTGTCCTCAGTGATAGATATGACGGCTGTGATCAGTGGTGTCCTGTGTGTAGTGATGTCACTATGTGTATATATATATATATACAGTGTCCTCAGTGATAGATATGACGGCTGTGATCAGTGATGTCCTGTGTGTAGTGATGTCACTATGTGTGTATATATATATATATATACAGTGTCCTCAGTGATAGATATGACGGCTGTGATCAGTGATGTCCTGTGTGTAGTGATGTCACTATGTGTATATATATATATACAGTGTCCTCAGTGATAGATATGACAGCTGTGATCAGTGATGTCCTGTGTGTAGGGATGTCACTATGTGTATATATATATATATATACAGTGTCCTCAGTGATAGATATGACGGCTGTGATCAGTGATGTCCTGTGTGTAGTGATGTCACTATGTGTATATATATATATACAGTGTCCTCAGTGATAGATATGACGGCTGTGATCAGTGATGTCCTGTGTGTAGTGATGTCACTATGTGTATATATATATATATATACAGTGTCCTCAGTGATAGATATGACGGCTGTGATCAGTGGTGTCCTGTGTGTAGTGATGTCACTATGTGTATATATATATATACAGTGTCCTCAGTGATAGATATGACAGCTGTGATCAGTGATGTCCTGTGTGTAGTGATGTCACTATGTGTATATATATATACAGTGTCCTCAGTGATAGATATGACAGCTGTGATCAGTGATGTCCTGTGTGCAGTGATGTCACTATGTGTATATATATATATACAGTGTCCTCAGTGATAGATATGACAGCTGTGATCAGTGATGTCCTGTGTGTAGTGATGTCACTATGTGTATATATATATATATACAGTGTCCTCAGTGATAGATATGACGGCTGTGATCAGTGGTGTCCTGTGTGTAGTGATGTCACTATGTGTATATATATATATACAGTGTCCTCAGTGATAGATATGACAGCTGTGATCAGTGATGTCCTGTGTGTAGTGATGTCACTATGTGTATATATATATATATACAGTGTCCTCAGTGATAGATATGACGGCTGTGATCAGTGGTGTCCTGTGTGTAGTGATGTCACTATGTGTATATATATATATACAGTGTCCTCAGTGATAGATATGATGGCTGTGATCAGTGGTGTCCTGTGTGTAGTGATATCACTATGTGTATATATATATATACAGTGTCCTCAGTGATAGATATGACAGCTGTGATCAGTGATGTCCTGTGTGCAGTGATGTCACTATGTGTATATATATATATACAGTGTCCTCAGTGATAGATATGACAGCTGTGATCAGTGATGTCCTGTGTGTAGTGATGTCACTATGTGTATATATATATATATACAGTGTCCTCAGTGATAGATATGACGGCTGTGATCAGTGGTGTCCTGTGTGTAGTGATGTCACTATGTGTATATATATATATATACAGTGTCCTCAGTGATAGATATGACAGCTGTGATCAGTGATGTCCTGTGTGTAGTGATGTCACTATGTGTATATATATATATATACAGTGTCCTCAGTGATAGATATGACGGCTGTGATCAGTGGTGTCCTGTGTGTAGTGATGTCACTATGTGTATATATATATATATACAGTGTCCTCAGTGATAGATATGACAGCTGTGATCAGTGGTGTCCTGTGTGTAGTGATGTCACTATGTGTGTATATATATTATATACAGTGTCCTCAGTGATAGATATGACGGCTGTGATCAGTGATGTCCTGTGTGTAGTGATGTCACTATGTGTATATATATATATATACAGTGTCCTCAGTGATAGATATGACAGCTGTGATCAGTGATGTCCTGTGTGTAGTGATGTCACTATGTGTGTATATATATATATACAGTGTCCTCAGTGATAGATATGACGGCTGTGATCAGTGATGTCCTGTGTGTAGTGATGTCACTATGTGTATATATATATACAGTGTCCTCAGTGATAGATATGACGGCTGTGATCAGTGATGTCCTGTGTGTAGTGATGTCACTATGTGTATATATATATATATACAGTGTCCTCAGTGATAGATATGACAGCTGTGATCAGTGATGTCCTGTGTGTAGTGATGTCACTATGTGTATATATATATATACAGTGTCCTCAGTGATAGATATGACGGCTGTGATCAGTGGTGTCCTGTGTGTAGTGATGTCACTATGTGTATATATATATATATACAGTGTCCTCAGTGATAGATATGACAGCTGTGATCAGTGATGTCCTGTGTGTAGTGATGTCACTATGTGTGTATATATATATATACAGTGTCCTCAGTGATAGATATGACGGCTGTGATCAGTGATGTCCTGTGTGTAGTGATGTCACTATGTGTATATATATATACAGTGTCCTCAGTGATAGATATGACGGCTGTGATCAGTGATGTCCTGTGTGTAGTGATGTCACTATGTGTATATATATATATATACAGTGTCCTCAGTGATAGATATGACAGCTGTGATCAGTGATGTCCTGTGTGTAGTGATGTCACTATGTGTGTATATATAATATACAGTGTCCTCAGTGATAGATATGACGGCTGTGATCAGTGATGTCCTGTGTGTAGTGATGTCACTATGTGTATATATATATACAGTGTCCTCAGTGATAGATATGACGGCTGTGATCAGTGATGTCCTGTGTGTAGTGATGTCACTATGTGTATATATATATATATACAGTGTCCTCAGTGATAGATATGACAGCTGTGATCAGTGATGTCCTGTGTGTAGTGATGTCACTATGTGTATATATATATATATACAGTGTCCTCAGTGATAGATATGACGGCTGTGATCAGTGGTGTCCTGTGTGTAGTGATGTCACTATGTGTATATATATATATATACAGTGTCCTCAGTGATAGATATGACAGCTGTGATCAGTGATGTCCTGTGTGTAGTGATGTCACTATGTGTATATCTATATATATACAGTGTCCTCAGTGATAGATATGACAGCTGTGATCAGTGATGTCCTGTGTGTAGTGATGTCACTATGTGTATATATATATATACAGTGTCCTCAGTGATAGATATGACGGCTGTGATCAGTGGTGTCCTGTGTGTAGTGATGTCACTATGTGTATATATATATATATACAGTGTCCTCAGTGATAGATATGACAGCTGTGATCAGTGATGTCCTGTGTGTAGTGATGTCACTATGTGTATATATATATATATACAGTGTCCTCAGTGATAGATATGACGGCTGTGATCAGTGATGTCCTGTGTGTAGTGATGTCACTATGTGTATATATATATATATACAGTGTCCTCAGTGATAGATATGACGGCTGTGATCAGTGGTGTCCTGTGTGTAGTGATGTCACTATGTGTATATATATATATACCGTGTCCTCAGTGATAGATATGACGGCTGTGATCAGTGATGTCCTGTGTGTAGT